>NC_045444.1:45554020-45888428 GCF_002776525.5 Piliocolobus tephrosceles
GGCTAGTTTTTTTGTATTTTTTAGTAGAGACGGGGTTTCACTGTGTTAGCCAGGATGGTCTCGATCTCCTGACCTCGTGATCCACCCGTCTCGGCCTCCCAAAGTGCTGGGATTACAGGCTTGAGCCACCGCGCCCAGCCTAATTTTTGTATTTTTTAGTAGAGATGGGGTTTCACCATGTTGGCCAGGATGGTCTCGATCTCTTGACCTTGTGATCCACCCACCTTAGCCTCCCAAAGTGCTGGGATTACAGGCGTGAGCCACCCTGCGCCCCGTCTAAATACATACATATTTTAATTAAATTTTTGGAATACCGTTTTAAAAACGTAGATGATAGAAGCAGAAAATGCCTTAGCTTTCTAAGACTGATTTGGTCTAAAGTAAAAACAATGAGAAAGATAGACTAGAAAAAGAAGTAAAGACAGACCAAGCAGACCTGAAACTACTCTGAAATAATAATTAAAATTATTTCTTTCTTTGGATTCCTTTGTTTATTTATTTATTTTTTAGTAGAGACGAAGTTTCACCATGTTGGCCAGGCTGGTCTCAAACTCCTCACCTCAAGTGATTCGCTCACCTCAAGTGATTTGCCCTCCTCAGGCTGCCAAAGTGCTGGGGTTACAGGCATGAGCCACCGTGCTTAGCCCCTTGGATTCCTTTTTATTTTGATAATCGAAATAAATCTAGTTTTACTTAGTCATAAAGGAACTATTTTTAAAAAATATTTTTTAAAAATTGCTAATTTGTTTTACAAAGCATAATACATCAGCACCACAACATCACTCAAACAAAAAAAGACTAGGAGTGGCTTCTTAGCTCTTAAAAATGCCCCTGGTTTCCATTTAAATTGATTTTTAATTGTGCTGAGTAACAGAAGCAGCCCGGTGAATGCAGCTTTTGCCCCTTAACACCTGTTTTTAATTCCAACAGACGAGCATATGAAAACTGGAGAGTAAATTGTCAATGTCGTATTAGTGAGGTACAGATTATCGGAATCAAATATCTGACCTGGTACCAGTCAGTAATCTCAAACCAGACTATTGCTTTGTGATGTATTCTGTATGATCTGTATGTCGTTCAGTAAGTAAAGGCTTTTCCTGTTTTTTTCTCCAAATCTCTGCTTGGCAGAGTTCTTATTTGTGGTCTCTGTGATTAGAGAAGGATGGCGGCTGCTGTTTCTTTCATCATCAAGAGACTCGTTAGTGGCCCTTGGTTCCTTCTGCTGCTTCTCTATCTTCTGTTAGAAACCAGACTTGATCTTTTTGAACTTCGGTTATTTGATTGGCGTTTACCTCCAATTCTTCTCACTAATGCTACCAATTTGAGTACTAAGTCTTCAGTTCAGCAGTTGGACTCCTGGGTAATTTTCCCAGTTGCTGCAGATCAAAATACATTTGCCAAATTCATCTATACAATCTACGGAACTTCTCACAACTCCTCATTAATGCTGCTGTTGAAAAGAAATGTTACTAGTAAGTTCTTGTTTGATATTTTCTATTCTGATGAAAATGGGCAAAGGTATATTGCTGATTACTTAGTGTTGCACTGGGCTCAATTGTTAATGCAAAACTTCTTGAACATTGGCTATCAAGGCATCATTAGGATAGGGAACTTTTCTGAAGGGTTTGACTCTTTTTTTAAAAAAATTATTTCTCGCACTGGCAACATAAGGAAATGCCTTATCTTTGGTCTATTTGTTTCTAGTATAGTCTGCAACTGGGGTCTCTTAGATGGCATACATTTTTTTTCTTCCTGTTCTTCATGAAGTTTTGCTTCCAACTCTTTGTTTTTTTTTTTTTTTGGAAGGGCCTGCATTGTGGTAAGTGTGTTATATTCCTGTTCAAGAAGATCCATTTTTTTAAACTGTGGTAAAATACACATAACATAAAATTTATCATCTTAACCATTTTGGTTTTGTTTTGGTTTTAGAGACAGGGTCTTATTCTGTCACCTAGGTTGGAATGCAGTAGTGCAATCACAGCTCACTGCAGTCTCAAACTCTTGGGTGCAATAGATTCTCCTGCCTCAGTTTCCCAAGTAGCTGGGATTACAGGCATGCACTACTGAGTCCAGCTAATTTTTAAATTTTTTGTAGAGACGGAGTCTCATTCTGTTGCCCAGGCAGGTCTTGAACTCCTGGGCTCAAGCCATCCACCTGTCTCAGCCCCCCAAAGTGCTGAGACTACAAGCATGAACCACCACATCTGGCCTTAACCATTTTTAAGTGTACAGTCCCGTGGCACTAAATGCATTCACTCTGTTGTACAACTATCACCACCATCCATCTCTAAAACTTTTTTATCTTGCAAAATTGAAACTCTATACCCACTAAACAATAACTCCCCATATTCTCCTCCATCTTGTCCCTGGTAACTGCCATTCTACTTCCTGTCTCTATGAATTTGAGAACTCTGGGTACTACCTCATATAAACGGAATCATAGAGTATTTGTCTTTTTGTGACTGGCTTATTTCACTTAGCATACTGCCTTCAAGGTTCATCTGTGTTGCAGCACGCATCAGAACTTCCTTCTTTTTTAAGGCTTCTTACCCATTTGTCCATCCATGGACACTTGGGGTGCTTGCATCTTTGGCTATTATGAATTATGCTACTATGACATGGTTGGACAAACACCTGTTTGAATCCCTGCTTTCAGGTGTTTTGAGTATATACCTGAAGTGCTGGATCACATAGTAATCTTATGTATATGTTTTTGAGGAATTGCCACACCATTTTGCACAGTGGTTACACGGTTTTATATTCCTACCAGCAATGCATAAGGGTTCCATTTTCTCCACATCCTCACTAATGCTTGTTATTCTCTGGTTTCTTTGAAGATCCAGTTTTTAAAGTTAGCTCTTGTATTAGTTTCCTTGGGCTGCCATAATAAATTCCACAAAATTGGTAGCTTAAAACAACAGAAATGTATACTCTCACAGTTCTGGAGGCTAGAAGTCTGAATTGAAGGGGTTGTTAGGATTGGTTCTCATTGGAGGCTCTAATGGGGAATCTGTCTCGTGCCTCCCTCTCATCTTCTGGTGGTTGCCGACAATCCTCAGCTTATCACTCTGTCACTGCAATCTCAGTCTTTGTCATCACGTGGCCTTCTTCCCTCTGTTGCGTCTGTATCTCCCTCTTATAAGGACACTAGTCATTGGATTTAGGGCCCACCATAATCCAGTATGTCCTCATCTCAACTACCTAGATCTGTAAAGACTCTATTTCTCAATAAAGTGACAGTCTAAGGTTCTGACTGGACAGCAATCTTTGGGGAGGAGGCACTATTCAACCTGGCAGAGCACAGAACTTATGTCTGGTCATCTTATCATTCTCTATCCCATAAAGTCTGTTTCTCTATTTCTGCATGCCTTATTTCTCATGTATTCCAATTGTTTTTCTAAAAAGTTACATTTGTTTTCTGTGCCTTCCCACTCAGGAGGCTGAGGTGGGAAGACTGCTTGAGCCCAGGAGGTCAAGGCTGTAGTGAGCCATGTTCATGCCACTGCACTCCAGCCTGGGCAACAGAGCAAAAAACACTGTTAAAAAAAAAAAAAAAAAAAAAAAAAAAAAAAAAAAAAAAAAAAAAAAAGAAAGAAAAGATAAGAACCTTTAATATGATAAATTACATGAGGTGTTTCCCAAATTTATATGTGTGGGACCCTTTTTTGAAATAAGCATCTCAGCCTTTGTAAAACATTGCTAAGTGAAATTAGAATTCACAAATTCTAGGGTAGAATTTACCTGGTGACAGAACAAATTTGGGAACAAATTCTCTGAGTGCTTATACTGTATTTGTTTCCATTTACAAAGTATCAAAATCATTTTCATATAATTTGTGAATAAATCTTTAAATAAAAATTCCATTGAGCATTTAATTATGTGCACAAATTATGTCACATTTTAGTAAATGTACTGTTACTGAAATTCAAGTCTTACATTTTGTAGGTTTATAACAAATAGCACCATCCTTAACAGAGTTGCATTTTTCATGTTTCCAAGTTCCTTTTGGGTCCAAGAGGACACAATTTCCAGGAGATGTTTGGCCTTTCCATGGAATGTAGTCAAATATACTACCATCAGACCATTCAAAACTTGATTCACTTCCCTGTTGTAAGAATAATACAGATAATCTGAACCCAGATGTATGACTTTAAAAAGAATACAAAGAACAACATATAT
Source organism: Piliocolobus tephrosceles (assembly GCF_002776525.5). Taxonomy (NCBI): domain Eukaryota; kingdom Metazoa; phylum Chordata; class Mammalia; order Primates; family Cercopithecidae; genus Piliocolobus; species Piliocolobus tephrosceles. The sequence goes on from NC_045444.1 coordinate 45,558,200, forward strand.
ACTTCAAGAAATATTATAATGGAATATTAATTATTTGCTTCCAGTATTGTAGGTCTGAACCTACTATTATTGTAGGTCTGACTGACTTCTGATGCATTGATTCGGGACATTTGCTCTGGCACAGTTTATGGAGGACTTTAAACTTAGAGACAGAGTTATTATACCTGGTTTTTAGATTTTTTTAAAGGATGAGTTTACATAGCACTTGAAATTAAACAATATGCAAATGGCTTCCATTTGTCACAATGACAAATTTATAATCCCAACCTTCATATTGTTCTGAATATTGTTTTCTATGTTATATAGTTTTGTGTTTTGTGTCTCTGGCTACATTTTTCACACTACAGAGGACACCAAGCAGTAGGGAGCTAGAAAAGAGAAACACTTCCCAAGAAACTCAAAATGGGAAGACTATTTTTGAGTTTTCCTTGAATTTATCTTAACTTGCCATCCTTTTAAAAAAATTTGCCCTAAATTTTGTTCTAAAGATTATTTAAATTAGAACTACAACTCTAGTCTCAATAGATAACCATTTTTTGTATACAAGACTTTATTGTAAGTACATAAATGATTAAATAATACGATTCAAATAGTGGCACAGATGTGTTTACTAGCAGAATTAATCTTAAGTAGTGTAATTTTCTAGAGGAAAAGTAGGAAGAAAGTATACATTTATTAGTCCTAACCATGTGGAGAATTTTAGATGGTAACTTGTATAAACTTTTGTGTTAAAGTCGCAATTAAATTATTATTACCCTGATTTTCTGCATGAGGAAATAAGGTTGCAAAGGCTAAATAACTTGCTCATGATCACCCAGCATATAAATGGAAGATCCGCTACTGGTACTGAAACTCAGGGTTTTCTGATTCTATGCTATTTCATTTTTACCAGCTTTCCAATTTGTCTGTCCCAACTAGGCTATAGAGGTGTTGTTGAGATATTCATCCACTGGGCCCTTGGGATGGCCTGAGCATTTGCCCTAGTGCATTCTACAACAAAATTTTCTATTTGTTCTGTGTTGTAAAAGGTAAGAAAGCACCATGCTATGCAAACGGAGTCCCAGTACTTCATCCAATGTTGTACTTTGTATTAATACTTTACATTCAAATTTCTAACCCTCAAAATAACACATTTGAAAAGTTTCTGGAAAGCAAAGCAAGACTTACATCATGACTTGAGAGCCCAACCCATAGTGGAAATCCATCACGTTTTACAATATCTTCCAGAAAGAGCTGGCCATTTTGGTCGTGAACGCTTGCCAAGTGACCTCCACTTTGAGAACACATGTTTAACGCTTCATACCATGTTACCTTTTTTTGAATAACACTGTAAATACCATCTTCATATGGCATAAACTGTGGCAATGTAGTATTATATTCTTCTTTGTAGTCAACTATAATAATTAAAAGCACTAGTGATTAAAATTTAAATTATTTCAAATATACCTTTTGGATGAGACAACATGCAATCATTTGAAAAGTTAAATAAAATTGGGTTTCTTATTAATGAGGGAGGTCAAATGCATGTTTTATTTTTCTTACTGCTATGACACATATCTTAGGCTCTTAAAGTTCTCTGGTTGATATTTTTAAAAGGCATAAACATTTTCTTTCATTTAAGAAGCTTATATATTAGTTGGAGACAGAAACAATGGCTGAAATGATGGCAAAACTATTAACCAGTAGGAACCGTGAAATTGGTAGAGATTCATTTGAATGAGAGGAGTCAGGAAGACCGCTTGATAAACCAGGTCTCAAGGGTTAGGTGAAATTAAGACTAAAAAGAAATAAGGTAACCAGAAAGTAAGGAAGTGCTTAAAACAAACACAAACAACAAAGCCACGATGATGAGGTTATTTCAAGGGACATGGGAGCCAAGTGAAAGAGCTACCAAAGGCCAAAGCGGAAAGACTTGAGCAAAATATTACAGAATGCAGTATGTTAGATTATAACCCAAAGTATAAAATAAATAACCATGAACCTATACCAGGTCTAGAGGATTGGAGGAAATTAAGAACAAAAAGGAGGATAAAGTATGGAAACGCTACAAACTAACAAATAACAAAAAACCCACAATGATGAGGGTATAAATAAATGACTGAATAAATTTAAAAATTGGGGCCAGGTGCAGTGGCTCATGCCTATAATCCCAGCATTTTGGGAGGCCAAGGAGGGTGGATTACCTGAGGTCAGGAATTCAAGACCAGCCTGGCAAACATGGTGAAACCCCGTCTCTACCAAAAATACAAAAAATTAGCCAGGCATGGTGGCACGTGCCTGTAATCCAGGTACTTGGGAGGCTGAGGAAAGAGAATTGCTGGAACCTGGGAGGCAGAGGTTGCAGTGAACTGAGATGGCACCACTGCACTCCAGCCTGGGTGACAGAGCAAGACTCCGTCTCAAAAAAATAAAAAATAAAATAAAATAAAAATTGGAGAAAATAGACAAATACCCTGTGCAGAAGAATTTCAAGTAATTTATATAGATACTCCCCTCATAGGAAGGTGGAGGATAACTTTCTACCCTGTTAAGTGTAGACTCTACATAGTGACTTCCTTAGAAAGAGGACAGTTATGGAAAGGAGGAAAAGGGGTAACTTTGCAGCAGAGAACCTAAGAAACACTACCTTGGGCCAGGTGGCCAGTGATAAGTCATATGAACAGTACATGGTGTCCATGTGAAGTGAGAATGCTCCCTTACATTTTTGGTCTTCCCCCAGAAACTTATAACCCCAGTTTAATCATGAGAAAAATATCCGCCAACCCAAACTGAGGGACATTCTACCAAATACATGACCAGTGTTCCTCAAAACTGTTAAGGCCATCAAAAATAAGAAAAGTCTGAGAAACCACCCAGCCAAGAGTAGCCTAAGGAGGCAGGAGTACTAAAGGTAAGGTGGGGTCCTGGATGGGATCCTGGAAAGAAAAAGTATGTTAAATAAAAACTACGGAAATTTGAATAATGTGTGGACTTTAGTTAATAATAATAATAATGATCAATATTGGTTTATTAGTTGTGACAAATGTGCCATACTAAAGTAATATGTCAACAGTAGGGGAAATTGTAGGATAGATGGGAACGCTCTGTACTATCTTTGCAACTTTTCTGTAACTCTAAAGCTATCCTAAAATGAAAAGTTTATTAAAGATGTAAAAAAATAAAGAAAGAAAGAAGTTGCAAAACTTCTTGGCAGGAGGAAAACACAAAGGTGTAAGTATGAGGATGGGCATACCCTGTGCCTGGGACAATGAAGAGACCAGCTTGATTGAGAAAAAGATGTTTTGCTGAACAAGAATGGGGAAAAACAGGGAACTGGGAGAAGGCCTAGAAATTGGGGATAGAGACTAGTTTCTAAAATGTCTCAAAAGTTTACACCGACTCAAAGTAGGTTAGAATAAGGAATCCCTGGAGGTTGCTGGTGGACACGGTCTTGGGAAGTGACTGCGGTGCTGTGAAGTGAGCCGACTAGCCAGCACGCCACCATTACGGGCTCCCACTGAGCAGGGAGCTTAGGGCACAGTGGGAGTAATGAGAGTTTTAGGGCACAGTGGTAATAGTTAACAGTTTTTAAGCTGTGAAAAAATTAAAACTAACATATATTTAAAAATAGATTTATTTAAAAATTAGGCAAGGTTGAGAGACATTCACTTTGCACAGAATGTCAAAACTCTTCCCCTAAACACTTTATTTATACAAACCCTACGCATTTTTCAAACCCCAACCAAGTTTCACCTCTTCTTGAAGCCTTTCCTTTTTTCTGTCATTCCCCTTTCCAATGTATCAGTTTTGACTTCCCCACAATTTAAGCCTGTATCAATTAATCTAAGGCTAATTTACATTAAACAATAATAAGGAATTTAATGCTATCTCCACAACTACATTTTACTCCTTAGGGTCAAAACCTTGACAGCAGGGCCCGTGTCTTTTCCTTCCTCGTTAACCTCTGGAACACCTCGCACAGGACTGAACACAGAGGAAGCATTTGATTGTATGATTCCCGCTAGTGGAACTAATAGCCTTATATTCTTCCCCTGGAGCGAGAGAAAACTCTGTATTACTATACTTACCCATTTCAATTTTACAAGCAAGAATGCTGTGCTGGTGAAAATAAAGTGTTTCTTCAATAACATTAAAGGTTTTAATATCCCAGAAGCCATCAGTACTTAAACCAGCCAAAAACTTCTCATTTTTTATAGTTGGTCTTCCTGCTCTCCAATGTGTATATGACAGTGGGGTCTTATCAAACCACATAAGAGAATTATCTAGAGAAGAAACATTGTTTTCCTATGTTTAGAGATTAAATCAAGACTTGAATTACAGTTATATAATAGTTAAGATTTCAAACTTGACTGATTTTCTCTTTTCCCAACCTTCTAAAAGTTTGTATGATTATGTATAACCCTTTAAGATATTTTCTGATTATAACAGTAAATCATGCTCATTTTTAATTTGAATATAAATGCAAACTACAAATATTGACCTATATTTCCACCATCCTTCAGTAATAACATTTCATTTTTGTCATCAAATATTATTTTCCAGAAGTCATTATATGAAAAAGATACTTGCATATGCATGTTTATAGCAGCACAATTCACGATAGCAAAAATATAGAACCAGCCCAAATGCCCATCAACCAACGAATGGATAAAGAAAATGTGGTAATGTGGTATATATGTACCATGGAATACGACTCAGCCATAAAAAGGAATGAAATAATGGCACTCACAGCAACCTGAATGGAAATGGAGGCCATTATTCTAAGTGAAGTAACTGAGGAATGGAAAATCAAACATTGTGTGTTCTCACCAAGTGGGAGCTAAGCTATGAGGATGCAAAGGCATAAAAATGATACAGTGGACTCTGTGGACTCAGGGGGAAGGACGGGAGGGGGTGAAGGATAAAAGATTACACACTAGGTACAGTGTACACTGCTTATGTGATGGGTACACCAAAATCTCAGAAATCAACACTGAAGAACTTATCTATGTAACCAGCCACCACCTGTTCCCCCAAAACCTATTGAAATAAAAAATATTTTATCTTACATATACATTTAATTGCAATGGAAATGAACATGACTATTTTATTATTTAAAACATGATTGATACATTATAAAAGTCGCCAAAGAAATCTCTTCTCTGGACATAAACTGTTAACAATTGTGCATACTTACAGTCAATTAATTTTTTTTTCTTTGAGATGGGGTCTCACTCTGTCACCCAGGCTGGAGCGCAGTGGCACAATCTCAGCTCACTGCAACCTCCACCTCCAGGGTTCAAGCAATTCTCTGCCTCAGTCTCCTGAGTAGCAGGGATTACAGATGCCCGCCACCACAGCTGGCTAACTTTTGTATTTTTTAGTAGAGATGGGGTTTCACCATCTTGGCCAGGCTGGTCTTGAATTCCTGACCTCATAATCCACCTGCCTTGGCCCCCCAAAGTGCTGCGATTATAGGCGTGAGCCACAGCACCTGGCCGGTCAATTGATTTTTAAGAAGGATGCCAAGACAATTCAGTATGAAAAAAATAGTCTTCTAAACTGGATATCCACAAGCAAAAAAAAAAAAAAAAAAAAAGGTTGGACCCCTTTCTTTCACCACACACAAAAATTAAAGTAGATCACAGACATATATATAAGAGCTACAACTATAAAACTTTTAGAAGAAAACACAGGAGGCCAGGCACCGTGGCTCACCCCTGTAATTGTAGCACTTTGGGAGGCTGAGGTGGGTAGATCACCTAAGGTCAGTAAACCAGCCTGGTCAACATAGTAAAACCCCATCTCTACTAAAAATACAAAAATTAGCTGGGCATGGTGGTGGGCGCCTGTAATCCCAGCTACTTGAGAGGCTGAGGCTGGAGAACTGCTTGAACCTAGGAGGTGGAGGTTGCAGTAAGCCAAGATCACGCCACTGCACCACTTCAGCTTTGGTGACAAGAGCAAAAGTCTGTCTCAAAAAAAATAAAGAAAACATAGGAGTAAGTCTTCATAACCTTGGGGTAAGCAAAGCCTTCTTACACATGCACAAATGACAAAAGAAAAACACTTTTGTGATGGATTGCTGGCAAGATGGCCAAATAGGAACAACTGCAGTCTGCACCTCCCAGCAAGATCGATGCAGAAGGCAGATGAATTCTGCATTCCCAACTGAGATACCGGGTTCATCTTACTGGGACTGGTTGGACAGTGGGTGCAGCCCATGGAGGGAGAGCCAAACCAGAGTGGGGCAACGCCTCACCTGGGAAGTGCAAGGGGTTGGGGAATTTTCTCCCCTACCCAAGGGAAGCCACGAGGGACTGGGCCTGAGGAACTCCGGCACAGATACCGCGCTTGTCCCACGGTCTTCATAACCGCAAACCAGGAGATTCCCTCTGGTGCCTACCCCACCAGGGTCCTGGGTTTCAAGCACAAAACTGGGCAGCCATTTGGGCAGACACCCAACTAGCTGCAGGAGTTCTGTTTTTCCCATACCCCAGTGGTGCCTGCAATGCCAGCAAGACAGAACTGTTCACCCCCCTGGAAAGGGGTGCTGAAGCCAGGGAGCCAACTGGTTTGGCTCGGTGGGTCCCACCCCTACAGAGCCCAGGAAACTAAGATCCACTGGCTTGAAATTCTCGCTGCCAGCACAGCAGCAGTCTGCGATTGACCTGGGACACTAGAGCTTGGTTGGGGGAGGGGCATCCGCCATTGCTGAGGCTTGAGTAGGCAGTTTTAGGCTCCTGGTGTAAACAAACCTGCTGGGAAGTTCGAACTGGGTGGAGCCCCCTGCAGCTCAGCAAGGCTGCTGTGGCCAGACTGCCAGATTTCTCCTCTCTGGGCAGGGTGTCTTTGAAAAAAAGGCAGCAGCCCCAGTCAGGGACTTATAGCAGACTTAAATGTCCCTGCCTGACGGCCCTGAAGAGAGCAGCGGACCTCCCAGCACAGCCTTCGAGCTCTGCTAAGGGTCAGACAGCCTCCTCAAGTGGGTCCCTGACCCCCGTGTATCCTGACTGGGAGATACTTCCCAGTAGGGGCTGACAAACACTTCATACAGGAGACCTCTGGCTGGCATCAGACAGGTGCCCCTCTGGGAACAAGCTTCCAGAAGAAAGAACAGGCAGCAATCTTTGCTGTTTTGCAGCCTCCACTGGTGATACCCAGGCAAACAGGGTCTGGAGTGGACATCCAGCAAACTCCAGCAGACTGGCAGCAGAGGGGCCTGTTAGAAGGACAACTAACAAAGAGAAATGAATAGCACGTCCATTCAAAGGCCCCATCCGAAGGTCACCAACATCAAAGACCGAAGGTAGATAAATCCACAAAGATGGGGAGGAACCAATGTAAAAAGGCTAAAATTCCAAAAACCAGAACGCTGCTTCTCCTCCAAAGGATCACAACTCTTCATCAGCAAGTGAAAAAAACTGGATGGAGAAAGAGTTTGACTAATTGACAGAAGTAGGCTTCAGAAGGTGGGTAATAACAAATTCCTTTGAGATAAAGGAGCATGTTCTAACTCAATGCAAGGAAGCTAAGAACCTTGAAAAATGTTAGATGAATTGCTAACTAGAATAACCTCTGTAGAGAAGAACATAAATGACCTGATGGAGCTGAAAAACACAGCACGAGAACTTCATGAAGCATACACAAGTATCAATAGCTGAATTGATCAAGTGAAAGAAAGGATATCAGAGATTGAAGATCAACTTAATGAAATAGAGAAGACAAGATTAAAGAAAAAAGAATAAAAAGGAATGAACAATGCCTCCAAGAAATATGGGACTATGTGAAAAGACCAAATCTACATTTGACTGGTGTACCTGAAAGTGACGGAGAGAATGGAACCACGTTGGAAAACAATGTTTAGGATATTATCCAGGAGAACGTCCCCAACCCAACAAGACAGGCTAACATTCAAATTCAGGAAATACAGAGAACATCACAAAGATACTCCTCGAGAGGAGCAACCCCAAGAGACATAATTGTCAGATTCACCAAGGTTGAAATGAAGGAAAAAATGTTAAGGGCAGCCAGAGAGAAAGGTCGGGTTACTCACAAAGGGAAGCCCATCAGACTAACAGTGGATCTCTCTGCAGAAACCCTACAAGCCAGAAGAGAGTGGGAGCCAATATTCAACATTCCTAAAGAAAAGAATTTTCAACCCACAATTTCATATCCAGCCAACTAAGCTTCATAAGTGAAGGAGAAATGAAATCCTTTACAGACAAGCAAATGCTGAGAGATTTTGTCACCACTTGGCCTGCCTTACAAGAGCTCCTGAAGGAAGCACTGAATATGGAAAGGAAAAACCAGTACCAGCCACTGCAATACATACCAAACTGTAAAGAACATTGATACTATGAAGAAACTGCATCAACTAACAGGCAAAACAACCAGCTAAAATCATAATGACAGGATCAAATTCACACATAACAATATTAACCTTAAATGTAAAGGGGCTAAATGCCCTCAGTTAAAAGACACAGACTGGCAAATTGGATAAAGAGTCAAGACCCATCAGTGTGCCATTGGATAAAGAGTCAAGACCCATCAGTTCAGGAGACCCATCTCATGGGCAAAGACACACATAGGCTCAAAATAAAGGGATGGAGGAATATTTACCAAGCAAATGGAAAGCAAAGAAAAGCTGGAGTTGCAATCCTAATCTCTGATAAAATAGACTTTAAACCAACAAAGATCAAAAGAGACAAAGAAGGCCATTACATAATGGTAAAAGGATCAATGCAGCAAGAAGAGCTAACCATCCTAAATATATATGCACCCTATACAGGAGCACCCAGCTTCATAAAGCAAGTTCATAGAGACCTACAAAGAGACTTGAGCTCCCACACAATAATAGTGGGAGATTTTAACACCCCACTGTCAATATTAGACAGATCAACGAGACAGGAAGTTAACGAGGATATTCAGGACTTGAATGCAGCTCTGGACCAAGCAGACCTAATAGCCATCTACAGAACTCTCCACCCCAAATCAACAGAATATACATTCTTCTCAGCACCTCATCACACTTTTTCTAAAATTGGCCACATAATTGGAAGTAAAACACTCCTCAGCAAAAGCAAAAAATAGAAACCATAACAGTCTCTCATACCACAGTGCAATCAAATTAGAACTCAGGATTAAGAAATTCACTCAGAACCACACAACTACATGGAAACTGAACAAATTGCTCCTGAATGACTATGGGGTAAATAACGAAATGAGGACAGAAATAAAGATGTTGTTTGAAACCAATGAGAATGAAGACACAACGTACCAGAATCTCTGGGACACATTTAAAGCAGTGTACAGAGGGAAATTTATAGCACTAAATGCCCACAAGAGAAAGCAGGAAAGATCTAAAATTAACACTCTAACATCAAAGTTAAAAGAAGTAGAGCAGCAACAGCAAACAAATTCAAAAGCTAGCAGAAGACAAGAAATAACTAAGAGCAGAGCAGAACTGAAGGAGACAGAGACATAAAAAACCCTTCAAAAAAATCAATGAATCCAGGAGCTGGCTTTTTGAAAAGATCAACAAAATAGACCACTAGCAAGACTAATAAAGAAGAAAAGAGGGAAGAATCAAATAGACGTAATAAAAAATGATAAAAGGGATATCACCACCGATGCCACAGAAATACAAACTACCACCAGAGAATACTTATAAATACCGCTACACAAATAAACTAGAAAACCTAGAAGAAATGGATAAATTCCTGGAGACATACACCCTCCCAAGACTAAACCAGGAAGAAATCGAATCCCTGAATAAACCAATAACAAGTTCTGAAATTGAGGCAGTAATAGCCTACCAACTGAAACAAGTCTACGACCAGGCAGATTCACAGCAGAATTCTACCAGAGGTACAAAGAGGAGCTGGTACCATTCCTTCTGAAACTATTCCAAACAATAGAAAGAGAGGGACTCCTCCTTAACTCATTTTATAAGGCCAGCTTCATCCTAATACCAAAACCTGTTAGAGACACAACAAAAAAAGAAAACTTCAGGACAACATCCCTGATGAACATCGATGCAAAAATCCTCAACAAAATGCTGCCAAACCGAACCCAGCAGCACATCAAAAAGCTTATCCACCAGGATCAAGTTGGCTTCATACCTGGTATGCAAGGCTGGTTCAACATATGCAAATCAATAAACATAATCCATCACATAAACAGAACCAATGACAAAAATTACATGATTACCTCAATAGTTGCAGTAAAGGCCTTTGACAAAATTCAACAGCCCTTCATGCTAAAACCTCTTAATAAACTAGGTATTGATGGGACGTATCTCAAAATAATTAGAGCTGTTCATGACAAGCCCACAGCCAATATCATACTGAATGGGCAAAAACTGGAAGCATTCCCTTTGAAAACTGGCACAAAATAAGGATGCCCTCTCTCACCACTCCTACTCAACATAGTACTGGAAGTTCTGGCCAGGGTAATCAGGCAAGAGAAAGAAACGAAGGGCATTCAAATAGGAAGAGAGGAAGTTAAATTGTCTCTGTTTGCAGATGACATGATTGTATATTTAGAAAACCCCATCACCTCAGCCCAATATCTCCTTAAGCTGATAAGCAACTTCAGCAAAGTCTCAAGATACAAAATCAGTGTGCAAAAATCACAAGCATTCTTGTACACCAATAACAGACAAACAGAGAGCCAAATCGTGAGTGAACTCCCATTCACAATTGCTACAAAGAGAATAAAATACCTAGGAATCCAACTTACAAGGGATGTGAAGGACCTCTTCAAGGAGAACTACAAACCACTGCTCAAGGAAATAAAAGAGGACACAAACAAATGGGAAAACATTCCATGCTCATGGATAGGAAGAATCAATATCACGAAAATGGCCATACTGCCCAAAGTAATTTATAGATTCAATGCTATCCCCATGAAGCCAGCACTGACTTTCTTCACAGAATTGGAAAAAACTACTTTAAACTTCATATGGAACCAAAAAAGAGCCTGCATAGCCAAGACAACCCTGGGCAAGAAGAACAAAGCTGCAGGCATCATGCTACCTGACTTCAAACTTACTACAAGGCTACAGTAACCAAAACAGCATGGTACTGGTACCAAAACAGATACATAGACCAATGGAACAGAACAGAGCCCTCAGAAATAACACCACACATCTACAACCATCTGATCTTTGACAAATCTGACACAAACAAGCAATGGGTAAAATATTCCCTATTTAATAAATGGTGTTGGGAAAACTGGCTAGCCATTCACAGAAAACTGAAACTGGACCCCCCTTCCTTACATCTTATACAAAAATCAATTCAAGATGGATCAAAGACTTAAATGTAAGACCTATGACCATAAAAATCCCAGAAGAAAACCTGGGCAATACCATTCAGGACATAGGCATGGGCAAAGACTTCATGACTAAAACACCAAAAGCAATGGCAACAAAAGCCAAAATTGACAAATGGGATCTAATTAAACTAAAGAGTTTCTGCATAGCAAAAGAAATTATCATCGGAGTGAACAGGCAACATACAAAATGAGAGAAAATTTTTGCAGTCTATCTATCTGACAAAGGGCTAATATCCAGAATCTGCAAGGAACTTCAACAAATTTACAAGAAAAGACAAACAACCCCATCAAAAAGTGGGCAAAGGATATGAACAGATACTTCTCAAGAGAAGACATTTATGCAGCCAACAGACACATGAAAAAATGCTCATCATCACTGGTCATTAGAGAAATGCAAATCAAAACCACAATGAGATACCATCTCATGCCAGTTAGAATGGCAATCATTAAAAAGTCAGGAAACAACAGGTGCTGGAGAGGATGTGCAGAAATAGGAACACTTTCACACTGTTGGTGGGAGTGTAAATTAGTTTAACCATTGTGGAAGACAGTGTGGCAATTCCTCAAGGATCTAGAACTAGAAATACCATTTGACCCAGCAATCCCATTACTGAGTATATACCCAAAGGATTATAAATCATTCCACTATAAAGATGTATATACACGTATGTTTATTGTGGCACTATTCACAATAGCAAAGACTTGTAACCAACCAAAAAGTCCATCACTGATAGACTGGATAAAGAAATATACATCATGGAATACTATGCAGCCATAAAAATGGATGAGTTCATGTCCTTTTCAGGGACATGGACGAAGCTAGAAACCATCAATCTCAGCAAACTAACACAGGAACAGAAAAGCAAACACCGCATGTTCTCACTCATAAGTTAGAGTTGAACAATGAGAACACATGGACATAGGGCCAGGGGGGAACATCACACACTGGGCCTGTCAGGGGGTGGGGGGTTGGGGAGGGATAACATTAGGAGAAATACTTAATGTAGGTGACATGTTGATAGATGCAGCAAACCACCATGGCACGTGTATACCTATGTAACAAAACTGCATGTTCTACATGTGTACCCCAAAACTTAAAGTACAATAAAAAAAGAAGAAAAAAAAAGAAAAACACTTTTGTGGTATAAGTCAAATCACGGGAGAAAATATTTGCAAATTATTTATTGGATAAAAGACTTATATCCAGAATATATAAAGAATTCTCACACCTCAATAAATAGACTCAATTTAAAAAATGAGCAAAAACTCTGAATAGGGATTTCCCCAAATGTGATATACAAATATCCAATAAGCACATGAAAAGATGCTTAATATCATTAGCCATTAGGGAAATGAAATTAAAATCCCAGTGAGATATCATTTCACACTCACTTGGATGGCTATAATGAAAAACACACAAACGTTGGCATCGATATGGAGAAATCAGTACTCTCATATACCGGGAATGGAAAATGGTATAGCTGGTTTGGAAAACAACCTGGTAGTTCTTCAAAGGGTTAAACAAAAGATGCAGCAATTCCATTCCTAGGGGTTTATCCAAGAGAAATGGAAACATATGTCCATGCAAAAGCTTGTATGTGAATGTTCAGAGAAGCATTATACATAATAAGTAAAAATGATTTAAAATCTAGGTTGTTTTACCTAAATGTCCATCAACTGATACACGGATAAATAAAATGTATTATATCCATAGAATGGAATTTTATTCAGTTATAAAAAGGAATAATGTACTGATACATGCTACAATATGGATAAACCTTGAAATCTTTATGCTAATGGAAAAAGTCAGTCACATGCAAAAACCACACATTGTATGATTTCATTTATATAAAATGTCCAGAATTTTACATTCAGGTAATCTGTAGAGATAGCAAGTAGATCAGTGGTTGCTGAGGACTGGGAGACAGGGAGGGGATGCTAATGGGTATTGTGTTTCTTTTTAGGCTAGTGATGGTTGCAATAAAGCTTAAAAACAGGGTACTAGGCCTATTACAATTATAAATTGGTATAAAGATTGATGCCATCACTACTTACACATATCCAATGTTGTCCTGGTTATTTCTGGTTTTCACTGATTACCACCTCCCAAGGCAAGACCCCTAAACATCTGCCTGCAGCAATGACACATTAGAAGCACTGCACACACGGTTTGGTTATTGTTTGCTGCTTTTTATCATCTCATGCCTACCAGTTCCTCTTCCCCTCTCCCAAACTTCAAAGTTATCAATTTTCTGACCAATATGATGTGCAATGGTAGATTTCTAAAGTTGCTTTAAGAAAAAGTCAACTTTTTTCACTTGGCTTAATGTGTCTCTCAGTGGAATACTGTGGCTTCTCAGAAATTTCTACTCATGGCCCTGCTATTGAAAAGTCAAAAATGTTTCAAAAAAACAAAATTCTTTGTGTAGGTGCCAAATACAATTAAATATTCTATAAGTATATCAACGTAACCAAAAACTGTGACTTACAGTGATTTCTATTCATGGCCCTGCTATTGAAAAGCCAAAACTGCTTTAAAAAACAGAATTGGCCGGGCGTGGTGGCTCAAGCCTGTAATCCCAGCACTTTGGGAGGCTGAGACGGGCGGATCACGAGGTCAGGAGATCGAGACCATCCTGGCTAACACGGTGAAACCCCGTCTCTACTAAAAAATACAAAAATCTAGCCGGGCGAGGTGGCGGGCGCCTGTAGTCCCAGCTACTCCGGAGGCTGAGGCAGGAGAATGGCGTGAACCCGGGAGGCGGAGCTTGCAGTGAGCTGAGATCCGGCCACTGCACTCCAGCCTGGGTGACAGAGCGAGACTCCGTCTCAACAACAACAAAAAAAAACAAAATAAAAAAATAAAAAACAGAATTCCTTGTATAGGGGCCAAATAAATTAAATATTTTATAAGTATATCAAAGTAACCCAAAACAGTAACTTACAGATGTAAATTAAGTCAGTAAGGATGAGATTCAAACCAAATTTGCCATTTGCCTGAAATGTCTTTCTATATGTATATGTCTGTATATTTTAATAGAAATTTTATTACTCAAACATTTTATAAAAGAAGATAAAACAAAACAATAAGGGAGTCTTCTGATCTAAATTTGCTTTTTCAGAATATATAACACATTTTCAGTTGTTTCTGATAATATAACTACAACGTATATCAAAGGGTACAATTTCAATCTCTGTCCTGGATGTGGTCTCCATTGCTCAATACAAGACCATTGTTTCTTCAGTCACTTTCAGGTGAAGCCTCAGAACTTTCCAGCTAGCTTCTCTCCATTTTAATTCAAGGGTAGTTAAGGGTCATTAGAGAAAAGGCTTGGGCCAACTAAGTCCTACTATGATGAACTTATCCTCACCTGGTAAACCAAGTCTTTATTGCTTGGTAGTTTAATTTTCATTAACCCTTCTGCAAACCATAAACATTTCAGGAAAACAGTGGTAACCCCAAGAAATAGAAGGGTTAGACAGCAAAGGAGAAGCCTATTTTTAAAACAGGCAGATTTGAATAATTTAGCTTCTTTTCCTTCCCTACCCCTGGTTATCATTGTCCTGTGCCCCTTATCAAACTCTCTTTAGAGTAAATGTATGCTTTTGATGCTCTATGGCCATGGAAAGGTTTTCCTAATTCCAAAATGTCTATGATTTTCAGGACATTTCTGAGCATCTTTCTAAATTGGTCTTGTTTCCTCTATATTGGACTCTGTTTTAAAAAAATTCATATCAATCATATTTTGAATTTGTGGTATTTAGTCCACATTCCAAATATTCGATCCCATTGTCAGAACATGTATCTCATTTTTCTTTTCATTTTTTACTTTTTTGAGATGGAGTCTTGAGTCTTGCTCTGTTGCCCTGGCTGAAGTGCAGTGGCATGATCTTGGCTCACTGCAACCTCTGCCTCCCAGGTTCAAGTGATTCTCCTGCCTCAGCTTCCCAAGTAGCTAGGCACATGTCACCACGCCTGGCTAATTTTTGTATTTTTAGTAGAGACGGTGGCAAACTCCTGACCTCTGGTGATCCACCCACCTCGGCCTCCCAAAGTGCTGGGATTACAGGCGTGAGGCATTACACCTGGCCATGTGTCTCATTTTTCTAACGCTTATCCTTATTGGGTTATAGCCAATATAACCCAAGTTAGGGTTATAAACCCAAAGGTGCAACACTAATAGAAGAGTGATTCTGTTCTCTGCTCATCTCACATAGTTAGTGGAAACATAAAGTAAGTATTGAAGATTTATATGGGATGGTGATCATTTTTAGTTAGTCTTGAGTTGCTGGATGGAAGAGTGATAAGTCTTGAATTGCTAGAGGAAAGAGTGATAAAAGAAAATTGATATGGTTTGGCTCTGTGTCCTCATCCAAATCTCATGTTGAATTATGATCTTCAGTGTTGGAGGAAGGGCCTGGTGGGAGGTGATTGGATCATGGAGGCAAATTTCCCCCTTGCTGTTCTCATGATAGTGAGTGAGCTCTCATGAGATCTGGTTGTTCAAAAGTGTGTAGCACCTCCTTCTTCACTCTCTGTCCTGCTCCATTATAGTAAAATCTGCTTGTTTCCCATTCGCCTCTGACAGGATTGTAAGTTTCCTGAGGCTGCCCAGCCATGCTTTCTGTACAGCCTGCGGAACTGTGACTCAAAGCTCTTTTCTTCATAAATTACCCAGTTTCAGGTAGTTCTTTATAGGAGTGTGGGAACAAACTAATTCAGAAAATTATTTTCCGCCATTTAACTTTAAACTCAAAGATAAAGGTATGTTAACGGCAGAGCAGAGACACAAAAACTGTCTTGGTAAGTTCTGTTAAGTATGTAATTATACTTTCATGTATTGATAGACATGTACTTTGAAGAACTACAGCTTGATAATTATGTTATAATGAAGTACAAAAACAAATAGAGAAAACTGGCAGATTTACAACTTACTTTCATAAGTTATTCCTAACATGACCCATGAAGCCATATAATTGAAGTAGAGAAGTTGCTCAAGAACAAAGTTATTCTCCTTTTCATCTCGAATGCTCAGAATTTGTGATTTTGGATCTGTTAAATAAAAAATAATCAATAATTTTAATAATTACTTATCTAGAACACTTTGATAGGTTTAAAACATTTCAATTCTCACTTTAATATACTTCAAAACTTAAACAATATTGGACAATTAGAAAGATATGTAAAATAAAATTATGCCATTATACTAACAGGTTAAGGAGTTTTCAAATGTTTGATGTTAAATTTGGTCTTATGAAAACTAGTAGCTGAGTAGAGAATTTAAAACATTGATTCACTTCACTTTCCCCTATTTAAAGGTAATTTTCAGTTGGTATAAATCCACCCATAGTAATGATAGACTGTCAAAGATTACTCTATAATAATTAAAACCTCTTAGATGAACCATAACAGGGGTCCCCAAGCCCCGGGCCACAGACTGGTACTGTTAGGAACCAGGCCTGTTAGGAACTGGGCCGTACAGCAGGAGGTGGGCAGCAGGCAAGCGAGCATCACCACTTGAGTTCTGCCTCCTGTTAGAGCAGAGTGGCATTAGATTGACAGAGGAGCACAAACCGTCTTGTGAACTTCGCATGCGAGGGATCTAGCTTGCACACTCCTTATGAGAATCTAACTAAGGTCTGATGATCTGAGGTGGAACAGTTTCATCCTGAAACCATCTACCCCTCCCTGTCAGTGCCAAAAAGGTTTGGGACTGCTGACCTATATGACAGATCTTCCTTTTCCTTAGTTATCAGTATGAGGGTTAAAAGGCTTAATATTTCCCAAAGGGTGTTCCTCACAAAATTAACAAGGAGGTTCCAGAAAAGATCTACATGGATTTTAAAAAAGTTTGCAAACATTGGTTTAAACACAGTTAAACTCATTTATTTATGCCAGTATTTCTTAAGGTATATGTTAATGTACATTTGTTAATGTCCAACAGGAAGCTATGGTGTCTAGTGTTTCTCAATCTTTTTCTTTTTTGTTAGTTATTTTTTTCAACCCTATTCTAAGGATTTTTTGCAGAACATCTCTCAAGACTAATGTTATATAGAGCATGCTTTGGGAAATAATGGTTTGATATTTTCTATAGCAACTTTCACTAAGTTCATTGCTCCATTGGTTCCAACAGTTCCATCATTCGGAAGTCACAAATCCTTAGTGGATATCATAGGAATTATTGAGAGCCGAAAGTGTGAAATGTGCACCTCTTTAAGCTTAGCTGCTGCTTTGTGGTGTGTCTAAGCTTTTGACTGCTCCAACTAACCTATTTTCACTTCCTCTCTTGTGTGCCATTTCTTTCCCCCTTCCTTTTTTTTGGAGATAGGGTCTCCTGTCATCCAGGCTGGAGTGCAGATGGTGCCATCACAGCTCACTGCAGCTTCAGCCTCTTGGGCTCAACCATCCTCCCTCCTTAGCCTCCCAAGTAGCTAGAACTATAGGCATGTGCCATCATGCTTTTAATTTTTTGCAGAGAAAAAGTCTCACTATGTTGCCCAGGCTGATCTTGAATGCCTGGCATCAAACAATCCTCCCACTTCAGCCTCCCAAAGAATTTGGATTACAGGCATGAGCCAATGTGCCTAGCCCATTTCTTTTCCTTTTAAAGGAGAACTCACCTTCCTTACAACCATAGACTAGTTCTTGAATGGATGAGTAAAGAAAGGAGTTATGCCTATACTTTCCATTTTAACTAACACAAATTTTAATACTTTGTCACTGATAATGTAGATATTAGGAGATGAATATTTTTGACATCTAGTTACCAGTGCTAATTAGAAATATTTATAACACAGAACTTTTTTTTTAATTAGCAAAATACAATAAGTAATGACAGTATAATATACTTGATATGGTTTGGCTGTGTCCCCATCCAAATCTCATGTTGAATTGCAGCTCCCATAATCCCCAAGTGTCATGGGAGGGACCCGGCGAACTGAATCATGAGGGTGGGTCTTTTCCGTGCTGTTCCCATGATAGTAAGTCTCACGAGATCTGATGGTTTAATAAAGGGCAGTTCCCCTGCACATGCTCTCTTGCCTGCTGCCATGTAAACATATCTTTGCTTCTCCTTCGCCTTCTGCCATGGTTGTGAGGCCTCCCCAGCCATGTGGAACTGTGAGGCCATTAAACCTCTTTTTCTTTATTAATTACCCAGTCTTGGGTATGTCCTTATAGCAATGTGAGAATGGACTAATATAATACTTACTCAGTTTCTGGCATTTAGAATGAACTTCATCCAGTGTTGTTGCCATATGCCTATTCTTTGTTATTATGAAATTGTAGCAACAGTTCTGAAATGGTATCCATGGAGTATTTAGAACAGGAGATGGACATTTAACACTGTCAACTGGTTTGACCTCTTTTTCAGTCTCATCTAGAAAAAGAGTTAATGGTAAGAATTCTAATTTGAGATATAAATGTTAAATCCTGTTTGCAGTCATTAGGCTTGATTTGTAGGAAATATTCAGGAAGCCAAGAAGTAATATCCCAGTGAAGCCTGTCTGTTTATACTCAGATACAGCACACAAAAAGCCAACTTTCTATAGGAAGGAAATTACTTGACACAATTTTCTTACCCCTGCTGTGGCATGGAAGAATGTAAAAAGTGAGGTGCTATTAGGTTAAATGCAATTTCTGTCTTCCTGCATTACCAAATGTCAAGTACAAGGGGCCACCCCTAGAGATACTGTACAAACATATTCATTATTAAAAGTCACCTAACTATAACTTTGAGAATTCATTTTCAAGTTTCTGTCTACGGATACTATTAATTTTAAAGGAACATTTAAATGAAACACTTGATGTTCTAAATAAGTTATTGCTTTAACCAAGTCAAACAGAAATAATATTTAAAATCTGACATCTACAGTATCTGATTATGATCTTTTTCCATTTTCTGAAAAGGCCATACATTCACAAAGATACAAATATAAACATAGTCCACTTAAATAAATTAAACTGATTTAATATGTGGCAGAGATCACTCAGTATCTCTCCTGGATCACAATAAGTCCCTCTGTCCATGAAGCAATGTCTTCTTTCTACCACAAACCCACAAATGTGACCTTGACAGTTGTAAAAATACTTTCCTCTGACTGGGCTAGAGATTGCACACCTGACTCAGGCTAAGTTCATGAGATTTTCTCTAAGGATTTACGAAGTGAAATTTAGAAATTGTCTCAACTCATCTCCAGTTACAGGTTCAGCTCTATCCCCATTTTGGAGATCCTGAATTTCCCCTTGTTTTAAGCTGGCTTGAGGTGGTTGCTGTTACTTACAAACAACTGAATCTTTTTTTTTTGAGACAGAGTCTCGTTTTGTTGCCCAGGCTGGAGTGCAGTGGTGCGATCTTGGCTCACTGAAACCTCTGCCCCTCCAGGTTTAAGCAATTCTCTGCCTCAGCCTCTGGAATAGCTGGGATTACAGGTGTGTGCCACCATGCCCGGCTAATTTTTTGTATCTTTAGTAGAGAGGGGGTTTCACTGTCTTGGCCAGGCTGATCTTGAACTCTTGACCTCGTGATCCACTCGCCTCGGCCTCCCAAAGTGCTGGGATTACAGGTGTGAGCCACCGCACCCGGCCACAACCAACTGAATCTTAAGAGTGACTCATAAAAATCATGTTAGTTGTGATACTATGAATCACAAAAGAATTCTCATAAGTGTAAGCTTTCTACAAGTATAAATGTATGCAGAAAGAGATAGAGTAACATTGGGACTTTAAAGTGTTAATCCCCATTGTCAGCTGACGTAAAAATAAAGCATGCCTAAAATAACCCATTAATAATAATATATTTAATATATAATTCTGCTTGAATACAAATTTTCACAAATGTTCCTATAAAAAGACATGACTATAATTTCTTCACAATTCCAAAACCAGATTTTACAAAACCACTCCTCAGAAATTTTACCACTTATGAGACTGTTAATAATTTAAGAATTAAAATATATGAAATTCACATACTTCCTGAATAGTAGCAAATAGCACCTGGTTGATTGTCATTGCAATCAGCTGTTTTCCAGAATCCATCAGTGTCTAATATTACACAGTCTTCAAGTTGCCCATTAGTTTCAGCCCAGCGACTAAAATGAAGACGTTTCCCATCTGACCAACCAAAGTTGAGTTCATCCTGTAAGGAGCAGAAATACATTTCAAGTGGCACTATTCATGTTATCCCTTTGTATTATTTTGACTCCCATGGTCAATCTAATGATTTTTATTTTTTTTATATTTAACACACATTTACTACATGACAAGCATTGTTCTAAATGCTTTATAAATATTGGCTTACTTAATCCTTGTAACAACCATATAAGGGAGGTGCTATTATTATCTCCATTTTAAAGACGAGGAAACTAAAGGTATGCAACTTTGCAAAGTCCCACGAATACAAACCACACTGCTGGGCCTCTCTGCCAGGCTGTCAGTCCCTACAGTCTACGTCCTAACCATTATGCTATGCTGTCTCACACATAATTGGATCCACTGGTTATCAGAAATCAGAAAACTAAAATGGGATGAGGATCACTATCGGCACTGATTAGATCAGAGACAACCTGGTGTAGTGGAAAGAATATGGGCTACAGAGCTAAGCCCACATGGTTTTGAATCCTGATTCAGTCACTTACTAGCTTTGGTGTGCCATGTCTCCAAATTTCCATCCCCCATCAATGAAACCAGTGTGACACTTAACTTTGTGGGGCTGGAATTAATGGGATAATGTGTAAAGTCTGCAACTTAGGGGCTAGCTGGCACACAGAGAGCTGGTGGTTCCCTTCCTCTGAAGTCATCAGGCACTGTGGATCTCACACCACTGTTTTCACACTTGTTGGGGAGGGAAGCTTCTTCATTCACTAGATTCTGTTGTGTGCTAGAAGTCTGTGAACATCTGCCTTTACACTCTCCCAAGGTCCTGACCACCCATCTAGGTACAGGAGACGGACTGTGGGGTACAGGCCTATCTGAGCTTCCCCATGGTGCTGCCAGAGCACCGGGCCTTACATACCCACTGCTGAGTCTGGTGCTGGCCTAACAGACCCACTGAGCTAAGCTTTCCTGAGTCCCAAGACAATCTACATCACTAGTTTATTTGAAATATTGAACGAAGCCACACTTAGTGAATCATAAACAGCAATACAGTCAAGCTTCAACACCACTGGCTGCTTCATTCTGAAATGTTCATGACCAGAGTTCCAGCTGTAATCCTAGCCCCTAACCCTAACCCAGTCAGGGCCTAAGCCACTGTGGCCTCCAGTGTGGAGGCCGCGCGACTTTGCCTGCACTCATCCATACTGCCCTGCATTTCTTCCCCTTTGAGGCACTCCCCACCTAACCCTGTCCCTGATCCTTTGGAATTTCCATTCCATCTAAATAAATCATCCCACACCTTTTATCTTTTCACTGAATACAAAATATTAAGACTATAAACATCTTTTCAGTAATTCTTGATCTTAATTGATCTTAATTTAACTCTGGCTAGAATGCTCACACATTGTTGGTGGGATTACAAATTAGTTCAGCCCCATGGAAAGTAGTTTGGAGATTTCCCAAAGAACAAAAATAGAATTACCATTCAACCCAGCAATCCCATTGCTGGGTATACACCCAAAGGAAAATAAATCGTTCTGCCAAAAGACACTTGCGCTCAAATGTTTGTTATAGCACTATTCACAACAGCAAAGACGTGGAATCAATCTAGATGCCCATCAACAGTGGGTTGGATCAAGAAAATGTAGCACATATACATGATGGCATACTGTGCAGCCATAAAAAAGAACAAAATCATGTCCTTTACAGCAACATGGATGTAGCTGGAGGACATTATCCTAAGTGAATTAATGCAGGAACAGAAAACCAAATACCACATGTTCTCACTTATATAAGTGGGAGCTAAATATTGGGTACACATGGACGTAAAGATGGGAATGATAGTGTCTGGGGACTCTAAAAGTGGGGAGGGAATGGAGCAAGGGTTGAAAAACTACCTATTGGGTACTGTGTTCACTATTTGGGTGACAGGTTCAACTGAAGCCCAAGCCTCGGCATCCCACGCTGTATGTATTGTAACAAACCTGCACATGTACCCCCTGAATCTTAAATAAATACATAAATCTGGCTTTTCCAAGGGAATAATCTCCTTTCAGCACCCACAGGAAGGCTATTTGATATTCTATTCTTAGATACCACAGGGGCTGTGAGAAAGGAGTAGTGGATATTTTTATCTCCTTTTATTTCCTTTGAAGATTACTCCCTTTGTATCACTGCAAACTCCCCATGACATTCACTGAGGACTTGGTCGCCCTGCCCCTCCCTGACATTCAGATGGACATCCTAAGATGTCCCAGTTCTTGCTCTCCTCCCGGCCCTACCATTAACTTGGGATGCTTGTGTTCATGTTTCCAAGCCTTCTTGACTTCCTTTAATTCTATGTATTTTTACTTCTTCAAGCTGGGTACTTGAGTGACCCACTGCATGGCCACACTCTGCACTTTACATAACCCAGAGCTGCCTCCCCTCAGATACTGTAAAGGCCAACATCATTTCCTGCATGAATTTATAGAAAAATAACTGCTCTCCCTCTCTCCAGCTGCTTGCATCCTCCTCAGCCTTCCACACAGTGTCTTCTACTTAAATAAAGTAGAATAAATTCCACTTAAATAAAGTCTTATATTGTTACTACTCTGTTTAAAATCTTTCAGTATCTTATCATTGCTTTCAATGTAAAGTATTTATTAACATCCTGTAATTTTCAAAGAATTAAGGCAGCTATTAGGATATATAGTTAAACAGCTACACAGATTATGTTAAAATTAAGGGTGAAAGGGAAAAGAGAACCATAGGTAAAGGTTGAAAATAGGATAAGAAGTAAAACCCAAATCATTACATTGGGGGGAGTTACAAAATAGTCTGACTCCAGCTATCTAAAAAATAAATAGGTACACATAGAAAAATAACCTGACAGATCCATACCAAAATATTGAATCATGTTTATTTTTAGGTACTGGGATTACAGGTGACTTTAATTTTGTTATTTTAATTTACTGACAAATTTTCTACATTGCAATATTGTTTTTGTCTCAAAAGATTTGGGGTGACTGAAACTAGGAAATGTAATCACTCA
Organism: Piliocolobus tephrosceles; assembly: GCF_002776525.5. Taxonomy (NCBI): domain Eukaryota; kingdom Metazoa; phylum Chordata; class Mammalia; order Primates; family Cercopithecidae; genus Piliocolobus; species Piliocolobus tephrosceles. The sequence goes on from NC_045444.1 coordinate 45,581,647, forward strand.
TTGCTTCCTCACAACAGACACAATGACGCATTTCACAGAATTTCCAACACTGAAGATAAAGCAAGTAAATGCAATGCTATGAAACAGTTGAGACTGTGAGGACTGGGTAAGCAGCTTCCCAATCTCCTGGCTTGATCTGGGTTAATTTAATTAAATTAATTAATTAATTTATTTATTTATTTAGAGATGGAGTCTCACTCTGTCGCCCAGGCTGGAATGCAATGGTGCAATCTTGGCTCACTGCAACCTCCACCTCCCAGGTTCAAGTGATTCTCCTGCCTCAGCCTTCCGAGTAGCTGGGATTACAGGTGCCTGCCATAATACCCAGCTAATTTTTGTATTTTTAGTAGAGACAGGGATTCACTATGTTGGCCAGGCTGGTCACAAACTCCTGACCTCAAGTGATCCACCCGCTTTGGCCTCCCAAAGTGCTGGGATTACAGCCGTGAGTCACCATGCCCGGCCGAACTGGGTTAACTTTAGAATACCCCGTGACTCAGAGAGACTATTCTTTAAGCTATTCCTAAACACTACTTTTAATTGAGCTTCTGATAACAATTCTTGTTTTTCCATCCATTCTTCAATTCAATTCTGAGTCTTCAATCACATTTTTTTTCCATGCAGCCCTAGATATACAGCCCTGGTATACTTTGGGATATACCATGGCTGAGAAAAGAGGTGGCCTATAATGCCAATAGGAATACTACAGCTTTATTTAAAAATCCCTGATTTAATTACAGCCAAAACTTCAGCTGTGTAACAATTCCAGTTTGTGCTACATGTGCAGAGGTTAGTGATGGGAATTAGTAGGAGACTAGCATCTTTTTTTTTTTTTTTTTTTTTTTGAGAGAGAGTCTTGCTCTGTAGCCCAGGCTGCAGTGCAGTGGCATGATCTTGGCTTACTGCAACTTTTGCCTCCTAGGTCCCGGTTCAAGTAATTCTCCTGCCTCTAGACTAGCATTCTTTGTTGGGCTATGAAGTGAATGAGAAGCACCTGAGACGTCTATCTAGGATCAGCACTTAAGATGGAGGAAAACATTATTCAACTTCCTTTTCAGAGTTGCTTAATTTTACTTTGCTGATTTTTTTCTTCTTAGAGACTGGGGTCTTGCTATGTAGTGCAGGCTGGATTTGAACTCCTGGGCTCAAGTGATCCTCTTGCATCCAGAGTAACTGGGACTACAGGTGTGCACCACGGTGCCCAGCAGTGCTGCTGATGTTGAAAGAGATGGAAGCTGGGTGTGGTGTTTCACGCCTCTAATCCCGACACTTTGGGAGGCTGGGGCAGGCGGATCACTTGAAGTAAAGAGTTCAAGACCAGCCTTGCCAACATGGTGAAACCCCATCTCTACTAAAAATACAAAAATTAGCTGGGCATGTTGGTGCATGCCTGTAATCCCAGCTACTGAGGAGGCTGAAGCATGAGAATCGCTTGAACCTTGGAGGCGGAGGTTGCAGTGAGCTGAGATTGTACTACTGCACTCCAGTCTGGGTGACAGAACAAGAACCTGTCTCCAAAAAAAAAAAAAAAAAAAAAAAAAAAAAAAGATAAAGAAAAAGAAAAAAAGAGAAAGGGATGGAAAGGACTCTTTAAAACTATCCATAGTGCTTCCACACACCCAACCACATCTGATTTTTAAATTCTTCTCTTATCTTTTCGTTGGCTGAAGAGATATGGGCAGCTTCAGATTCTAGCTCAGTCTTTGATTAGAATAAAAAAAAAGAAACGCTCAGATATATATATATATATATATATCTCCATTAGAACCGTTTCCTCATTTAAACAATGAAGTACTAGATCTTTCAATAGTGGAAAGATAATTGTCTCTAAAAACCCATATTGCTGCTAGGTGCCATGGCTCATGCTGGTAATCCCAGCACTTTGGGAGGCCGAGGTGGGCAGACTGCTTGAGTCTAGGCCTTTGAGACCAGCTTGGGCAATACGGCAAAACCCTGTCTTTACAAAAAATACAAAAATTATCCAGGTATGGTGGTGTGTACCTGCAGTCCCAGCTACTCAGGAGGCTGAGGTGGGAGGATCGCTTGAGCCTGGGATGTCAAGGCTGTAGTGAAGTGTGATGGCACCATTGTACTCCAGCCTGGGCGACAGTGTGAGTGAGCCCTTGTCTCAAAACAAAATAAAAAAACCCTGACATATTCCATGAAATTTACTGGAGTAAGATTTTCAGGTCTCCTGTTTGTTTTAGTCTGCTATGAGAGATGCTATGCACAATAAAAAATGTCGCTTTCCATCTCCCAGTCCTGGCAGCTGGGACTGAAAACTTACATCTTGACTAAAGAGTCCGATCCATAAGGAAGAGTTGTGAAGGAGCGCCTGCACGCTGAGGAACGCCTGTTGGTACGGGTCCGTGATGCTCACCAGCTGCATACTGTTTTTCAGACATTCCTTTCGAGCGCCGTGCCAAGTCAGAGTCTTTGGGATTATTTTGTATAGATTATTTAGATATTTTACAGTTTCTGAAGCATTCTGCAAGGTCTGTCTGCCTTTAACTTCTGCATGTAAAAGAAAACAACAACAACAAACCCTTCCCCACACTCTGCAAGTTATGGGACATTTTTTTCACATTTTCCCCCATAAGAATCTACTTTAGAAATTATTTACCTATTTATTTTATATTTTGGGTGAGAGAATTAGGTATGTCTTGCTGTATATCTTAAGTAAAATGTGTGAGCTGCAACGTTTATTTTCTAAAATCAGAACAAAATTCTTTTTATTTTTTTTTTTTGAGACGGAGTCTCGCTCTGTCGCCCAGGCTGGAGTGCAGTGGCCGGATCTCAGCTCGCTGCAAGCTCCACCTCCCGGGTTTACGCCATTCAGAACAAAATTCTGTTTCGTTTGTCTGATTTACAAAAGAGAAAATCTGCAAATAAATGTAACCTGCATTATCATGTCGTGTTGGTGCTAAATACCTCTTTTGTTTGAACTGCTTCAACAAGGAAGTAAATGTATTAAGTATCCCCTTACAAAGTTTTCACCTGGGAGAGCTAGCATGGAGAAATGTAAGAAATCATCCGCAAGAGGAGGTATTTGAATTATTGCTTTACAGTAGTACTTTGCTAATAAAGGAGTTAGTTAAAAACATGGAAAAAATGGGTAAAGATTAATTTAGCAAAAAAAAATTCCGCCAAAGCACATGAAATATCTACTTACAGTTCTCATTACATGACAAAATTTTTTCTTGATCATTTCTTAAAAACACATTGTGATCAACGAAAAATAATGTAATACTTTTTTAAAAATATATTTTTCAAAATATGGATGATTTCTACTTTTAAGTATGCATTCTACTTTTATTTGGATTATGGAAAGGCACAGTGATCTTTTTATAATGTTTCAAATCCCCACTTGTTTATTTTTTAATACTAAATTTAACAGTGACTACTACTAGTGGGCTTAAAGCTCAATACTGCACTCAGTTAAAAATATGAAGTTTTTTCTTTTCCTTTTCCCATAATAAAATGTAAAATCTGAAAAATGCCAGAGTAGAAAAAAGAACAAAATTCAATTACTATCATGGGATAACTCCTATTAACAAATTCCATCAGATACAATTAATTAATTAATTATAGCAATGATCCTTTAAAAAAATCATATTCCATTTGATAAACTCTGACTCACTAAGCCAATATGGATTTAGCCATGCTGAAATTTTAAGCCATATGATTATAAATTAATACAAATTCATTTATAGTATTAAAAAAGTTTTTCAGCTTTTATTTTAGATACAGGGGGTACATGCGTAGGATTGTTACATGTTGTATTAGACCCAGGTGGTAAGCACAGTACCCAATAGGTAATTTTTCAACCCATGTTCCTCTCCCTCCCTATATAGTAAGTGACTGTATATATCTAATAGCATAAAGTACCATAGTTATCTAGATAATGATTGTTACCTGAATATTTCTGACAGAGAGACACAAAGTGGCGTTCACTGCAGGATGTAAAATTCCACGTCCCAATAAACGGTGATTTTTGGAGGTTGAGAATTAGGGCACAGTGGTAGTGAGACTCTTCCTCAAAAATCTAAACAAAAAGGTAAATACATAGATGGAATCAGGTAACAATGGTCTAGAGATCCTAGCAAGAAAAGTTTAGATTCTAGATTGAATTTGTCCCCCTATAAAAGAATTCCATGAAGGACCTGACCATGACATTTCTTAGAAAATCTTAATAAACTTTCAAAGCATGGATAAAGGGTAATTAACTTTATAAAAAACAAAATAGTGGCAATCTTGATAAACATATTTTTAAAACAGATAAACTGTTAGAAATAAGACGAAACACCTCCAGTCACATTTAACACTCGACTACAGTGTAAGTAAGCAAAACATAATGGTTCAACTTATTAGATTTTTACAAACTTTTTGTAACAATAAGCTGCGTACCACATAACAGAATATACCTTTGAAAAGACTAAAAGGCAGAAATGAAATCGACAGGCGGACAGCCGGGGCGGCACCCTGAGCCTGGTTAAAGATCGACCCCTGACCTAACCGGTTATGTTATCTATAAATTCCAGATGTTGTATGGACAAGCGTTGTGAAAGTCCCTGTCCTGTTCTGTTCTGTTCTGATTACCGGTGCTTGCAGCCCCTAGTCACGTACCCCCTGCTTGCTCAATCGAAACCACCCCTCTCCCACCCATGGTTAAGCAAGCAGTTTGTCTAAAAAACAAAAACCCCTAGACGTTTGTGGTTTACAAAAGGGCGGGAGCCAATCAGAAACTGCCGAATGTTCAAACTTCAAAATGTCAACCAATCCCAATCTTGTAACTGCAAAAATGCCCTAATCTTCTGTAACCTGTTTGTGCCTTACTATAAAAAGTAGACTTGAGCTGTGCTCGAGACTTCTCTCTTGCCCTCCTGACTACGCCTGTACGGAGAGAGGTCCGGGTTCGAACCTGCAATAAAGTGATCCCGGCCGCTTGGCTTTGACTTCGGTTTCTGGTGGTCGTCTTTGAGGGGGGTCTCGGAATTCAGGGCACAACACCTTAAAGCTTTGATTCTATACTAGTCACTATAAAAATCTCCATATATTAAAACAAAAGTATCTAGATTTCATTTTCTGATCGCAATCGATAATATTAGATATGAAAATTTATTCTAAGTATATTATCCCTATAATTTTCTGTGTGTTTCGAACATATTGCACTTCGAAAGATAAGAAAAGTAAGTTTATATCAGGAGATACAAACAAAAAAAAATGCTACTCAATAAATAGGAAACCAAAAATGAACGAAAATAATTATGGGAAAGAATAAAACAAGAAATGTCAAAAAAAGAGGTATGGGTAGAACTTTATGTGGAGCCAAATGTGTATTATTAAATGTATTCTCTTTTTTAAAAGGAAATATGAACTGAATTTCATATAGAAGATTGGAAAATGAACAAAAACAGAACCCCAAGAAAAATGGGGTAGAAAAAGGTAGAAATAGTATTCATAATACAGGTCAAGCAATAGGAGTAGAGGGTGGAAAAGAGAGTGAACAAAACCAATAACATGCATCTGTTTCTGTAAAAATGTAAATAATGCAAAGTAAAAATGCAAGCAAAGATAATGGAGATTTTTAAAGTACCATAAGCAACTTTACTTCAATACATTTGAAAATCTAAATTAAATAGACAACTTTCTTGAAAAATGCCAATTAGCAAAACTGTCATAAGGAAAAGTGGAAACACCAAAATGTACCAATGACTTTGAAGGAAATGGAAAATTAATAATGGCTATTTGTTTTTTGTTTGTTTGTTTGTTTTTACTATCTGTCAGGTACTATTGTTAAAACTTTAAATAAATTATCTTATATAATCCTTATGTCGACCTTATGAGGTAGTACAACAGTATTAGAGCTTGCAGATAAGAAATTGAGGCTTAAGAAAAGTTAAGTAAACTTCCAAAGGCATAGTAAATTAAATGGCTGAATCGGAATTCAAACCCAGGCAATCTGATTTCAGAGCCTGGGCCCTTCACTGTTGCACCAAATTCCTTTATCATTAGAGTATGATCTCTGCAAAGAACAATGTAGTGTATATTTCAAGATAGATAGAAGAGAAAGTTTTGAATGTTATCTTTACAGAGAAATGATAAATCTTTAAAGTGAGGAATATGGTAATTACCTTGATCAGATCATTTAAATGTATGAAAGACTCAAGTATTTCACAGAGGTATAAAGAGCACTGATTAAAAAAAACTTACATTTTCTGGTATTCTCAGTCTCCTACTAACCAATAACGGGTGAAAGTTACTGTATGTCAGCTCTCTGTTATCCGTCCATTTGTTTATCCTTTCATAGGCAGTCCAGCGCAAACCAATCCATAAAGTAGCTTCCATATCCGGAAGCAAGGATGTAATAAAGTCTGTTAGAAAGAGATTTTTAAAAAGCATTTGATTTATTCAAATTAAAGATATACTAAAAATGTCAATGAATATCTTTTGTTTATCCTATCAAGATAGTCTTTTATCTGTTCCATAAAAAAAGAAGTTTAATAAGAATTTTTGTGTGTTAATTCCTCATAGCCTCCTAAAACTAACCTTGCCCCAGATCAGAATAAAACATGTTTCTCAAATAATTCCAGTACCTTGTTCAATCTGGCTCAACACTGAAGGAAGGGTGCCACCATAGGAATGACAGGTATCGCTTGCTTGAGAAAATGTGAGAGACATGGGTTTGATCTTTAGAAAACACTGCAAACAAAGACATATGTGAAACATGAGATTCCAGACACAGGAAAGCTCACATAGGAAGTAAAATGCTTCATCTTTTAGAGGGCTGCTAACTTTCGGTCTGTGAGATATGGTAACTCGCAATGTAGTACCATAAGAATTGAAGTTTATGCTCTCATTAATTTTTTATTTTTTTAAGAGACAGAGTCTCTCTCTGTTACACAGGCCAGAGTGCAGTGGTGCAATCATAGCTCACTGTAACCTTGAGCTTCCTAGGCTCAAGCTACCTTCTCAATTGAAACAACCGAAGAGCGGTCTTCAAACTTTCATATATATATAAATATATATATCATATCTTATATATCAGATACATAAGATAGTACATATAATATTTTATATATAATATCTTTAAATATATATATTTAAAGACCTCTCATTTATTAAGTGCTTCCTATGTGTTAAGCAGTTTGCGTAGTATTATCTCATTTAACTCTCACAACGGAGAGAGAAACTGAGGCACAGGGACATTAAATAACTTGATCCATAAGTGAAATAGACACACGATAGTAAGGTCAGTATTTATACTCTGTTCCACCTGATTTCAAAATCTGTGTCCTTAATCATCATCTCCTTATATCAAGAAACACTGTTGAAAAATTCATCTTTGGCAGGATATATTAATTCAAATTTATATCAGCTATGCAAATTAACACAGTACAATTACCTTGAGGAATTAAAAAGATTGTCCTAATTTTAAAAAGTTAAAATGTACTCCTAACTTTACTACAGATCCTTCCAGCTGTCAGACACATCTCTTTTTTCCCTTTTTCACATTACGATTGCTTCGGTATAGAGTGGTATGTCCCAAATTGCGTTCCTTGAAACATCCTACAAAAAGTTTTTTTTTTTTGAGACGGAGTCTCGCTCTGTCACCCAGGCTGGAGTGCTGTGGCCGCATCTCAGCTCACTGCAAGCTCCGCCTCCCGGGTTTACGCTATTCTCCTGCCTCAGCCTCCCTGGTAGCTGGGACTACAGGCGCCGCCACGTCGCCCGGCTAGTTTTTTGTAGTTTTTAGTAGAGACGGGGTTTCACCGTGTTAGCCAGGATGGTCTCGATCTCCTGATCTCGTGATCCGCCCGTCTCGGCCTCTCAAAGTGCTGGGATTACAGGCTTGAGCCACCGCGCCCAGAAAACATTTTTTTCCAGCTTTCTTATAGACTGGAGTGGTCAATGAGCCAAGCTACCCAACGTGGACAACCTCATCGGGTAACTTCTAGAAAAGACCCTCGCGAGAACACCCAGAATTTAAGCTCAGAAGCCTTATATTAAGGATGGCAGAGCAAAATCACAAGAAGCCTGATTTTGAAGACTTCATGGTGTTTTCACACAAACCTGCTTATCTTCAAATGTCTTTAATGTGACAGAATAAATGTTTTAACATACTGTAGCAACCTCTTTTCAGCAGCCAAATGCATTTCCTAATAGATACGTATACCAACATGGATTATGCATCTCGAAGAGGCAGATACAGAATGCAGCATTTCTCTAACCTATTTAATCATGAAACCCCCATTTGGAGGCAAGAGCGATGATTAACATTTTGTAGCATATGTGTAGTCCCCAAAAAGTAGTTCGTGAAATGCCAGTCTAATTTGATTGGCAGATGCTGCTTGGATGCTCTCCTTGAGGGGAAAAAGAAAACACAAGCCAGAAATTAAGTCAGTTTCCTACAAGGCCATAGGGATAGTCCTGACTATTCAATGCCTCCCAATCCATCAACAGATCAACTTTAGCAATTTAAGTGTTGGTAGCAACAAAATAGAAATGCTGCACTTTAAAAGACCTGTAGGCATGACCAACTTGAGAATTAATTCTCGATACCATCCACGGTTTCTGGCAACACAGAGGGCCAGGTGGGATCCTGAAACATGTAGTCTATCTCAGTGATGTTGTCACTAATGGGTTGCCATTCTGCCATAGGCTATATAACCAGCATGGAAGCAATCATTGTTGCATAATGTAGCAATTCTCTTTTTACCTTATTCTGAAAAGCAATCCATTGCTCAGAACATTGCACTTTAGCTGCAGAATCTGGGCTGTATTTCTCTAATGAAGAAACATTATATTTTTCACAGATGAAGGGCAACTTGGTATTACAGTCTGTTGGTTTACTTAAGTCTGAGAAATGAAAAGCAAGGATTACTATGGTGAGAATTTTTCAGTCAGTACTTTTTTTTTTTTTTTTGAGACAAGAGTCTCGCTCTGTTGCCCAGGCTGGAGGGCAGTGATGTAATCTTGGCTCACTGCATCCTCTGCCTCCCAGGTTCAAGTGATTCTCGTACTTCAGCCTCCCAAGGAGCTGGGATTACAGGTGCATGCCACCACACCTGGATAGTTTTTGTATTTTCAGTAGAGACGGGGATTCACCATGTTGGCCAGGCTGGTCTTGAACTCCTTGCCTCAAGTGATTTGCCTGCCTCAGCCTCCCAAGGTGCTGGGATTACAGGCGTGAGCCACCACACCCGGCCAAGTCAGCACATTTTAAAAGTAACCCCAGTAGTAAAGAAAGGTTCTTGAAATCAATCTTTCCCAAATGCTTAAGATATATTCCCTTTCTTCTCTAGCCACTTCTCTCTTCTATGATTATTTTTATCTGTAGGTTACAGCATACCAATACTGTCTATGAAACAGCATGTATTTTGTGTGACTACCATACCATCCCAGCGTGAAGGCAGGAGGTAGGAAGTTGAAGGGGCAGTGTAATCAGGGGAACGGGACCTAAACTATATTTTAGAACTGCTGCCTGCTTATCTTTGAAAATTTGCTTAGACACTTGTCAATTAGGAAAGTGGTAAGTTTATTTCTAAATAACTGCTTTAGGATAAAGGAAGTTAAAATATTCACAGTGAAAAGTACCTTTATTTGCATTGGGGATTTGAGCTATTGTTGTTAATAATAAATCAGAATAAGATGAAGTGACCAAACATATAATCAAAAGGAAAACAAGATTAAGCTAGAAACTGAACCTGAAGTTCACATATTACAAAATCAGCATTAAAGGATTTGAATTAACTTTACCGATAAGCCAAGTCTTGGCAGACATGTACAAGCATTCGTCTCCAAATGTCACAGGAAAGCGGTGCCATGGATATCGTGAGCTAAAAGAAAATGACAGATTTGACAACTCGTAATGTAATTAGGTGTTTCATTTTTTTTCTTTTTACTGTAAGTTATTTTATTTCTAAATTCAATGTTAATACCATCATTCTATACCCCTTTTTTCTTGATGCTAACATGCAAAAGGGCTTGTTTCTCTAATTTAGGCAGTTTATGGATTAATGTTCAAACTACTTATAAATAGAAATCCATTTAGTAAAAGGAATTGCTTCTTTTAAGTGATAACTTTACAAAGGTAGAATCAACGATGTCACCTACTAGGTAAAATGATCATCTATTGGCTGCTCGCTAATTCTTATCCACCACTTCTGTTCATCACCAGATATCTGAAAAACAAGCCAAATATCCATGCTTATATGTGCTGAGCTTTCTTGAGGGTTTTGATTCAAATACCTTGTCTTACTGTAATCACTAACCACTATAATTTCTAGACATTCCTTACTTAGATTTCAAAATTATACAAACCAGGACCTTGTGCCAAAGAGTAGTTGAAAACTCTCTGTATATTTACAGATCCTATTGTGGGTACAGGAAACATAGTAGCTGTAATTATGGGCATATATTAATTAGATTAATACTTTAAGTGGGCATACAGTATCCTATTGCAATTAATTATAAATTTAAAAATACAGAAATTATTTTTCTTCCCAAAAGCTATTTTGCAAAGTTACTTATTAGTAGAAACAGAAACTCAAGTTAACTGTAAAGTTGACTTTTAGTAAAAAATGTGACAGGGAACTAGAATCATTTATATTATCTACTGATGTTTACCTTATAAAGTGACATTTATTATTAATCTTGTATATTTTAAAACATAAGCAATTCTACTTAATTTTTCTAACATGAAACAAATTTGGATGTTGTGAGGCAGATCTGACATTAGAGAAAAATTTAATGTTGTAGATTTTGGCAAAATTTTTGTAATATTTTTAAATGGAATAAATACAAAAATAAGAAACATATTTAAAATATATTCTTTTAAATTACATTTGCTATTTTGTTTTTGATGGCTTTTAGTCCCGCAAAAGATGTTAGAGTAGCAAGAAAGCTGTGATTGCTGGCACAGTACAGGACGGCTTCTTCATAGTTTAGGTGAAGATCAGCAACAAACCAATATTCACTTCCTTCAATTATAAGTGGAGGTCCATGAATTCCAGCACGCTCTAAAGAAGAAGAAGAAAGAGATTAGAGTTATGACTATGCAAAGCAAACTGTGTCCTTTAAGCATGAGTTAATGTTCAAAACTATAAATAGTAATCAGATTACTAGCCCTCTCTGGCTGGGGCAGTACTGACTACAAGGAACAAGAGATTCCTGAGCCAGTAACTCTTGCCATTCCCCTGCACTCACAGGGAAAGAAGAAACCACCCTCATCACCTCATCCCATACCAGTCACTCACCTTCCTTGCCTGGAGAAATTTTGTCTCACTTGAAGATGTACAGAGAAGAAGCTGGCACTTAAATAATTAACTAAATGCATTAGTGACAAGGGAAAAGCAGCTTTGGTTAAATTTCAGTTTTCTTAACTCACCTGGATTGTACCAGTCTGGTGTTTTTGGAGTACGGCCTGTATGAGGAAGAAAGCAAGTGGCATTAGTACTCAATGACAGATCAGGGTATACTATAAGTAAGGCCTTTAATGTAGCTCAAAAGGACTTGCAGTATTGTTGAGGCTTGTCCATTTCTGGCCAAGCCATTTCACGTTTTGATCACTTTAGTTGTATTTTGTGGGGCCGATGCTAAAGCTGCTTTAGGAGCAATCCAAAAGGCATATCTGTTAAATATTAATGAAGTATTTCTAGCAATCTTTTACCTTGTGTCACAGAGGTCACAAAAGAAGTACAGATGGATAAAACATAGCTAAGAATTAGAAAGTAAAAACAAGTAAATAATGATATTGTCTGTGTCACATAGAAGCATAAGAAATAGGAACCAAAATAATCATCATTGTAAAGGGAAGTTATTCAGGAACCATTTCTCCATCTAATGAAACAAATAACTATTCTATAAACTTAGGTTGATAGAGTTCATTGTCTTCCAAGATATCCTTGGAAACAACGTACAATGCTCCAATGTTGAACCTTTTGAGAAGATGAGACAAAACTGAGAGGAAAATAATAAAAGTCACTGAGGATTCTCAGATGGAAATGGAGGAAATATGGCATGCTACACAGAATTCCGGGTTGGAAGCTGGGCAGGTCAGTGTGCAAATGCCCTTATGCATTTTGCTGCTATGGTATTTCGGATGAGTTGCTTAACTCTCTCTGAGCCTTGATTTTCTCCTCCATGAAAACTAGATGGCTGCCTGACTCACAGAGAGTGCAGGTCACATGTGACGCCCTGGAGGAAGCGGCCAGCACAGGGCCAGGCACAGAGCAGTTCCCCGTGGGAGCCTATTTGCTTTCTTCCCCCTTTTCATTCTGGCCACAGATCACATTGGCTTCAAGTCAAAGACATCATTTGCTTAATCTTAGAAATTACAGAGTAAAATAGCTAGTCTTAATTTTGGTGTGGCATGTGAGCTTCAGGCAGGCATCAGAAGACCCGACTCAGAGGACTGCCTGCATAGCCAGCATCTTTAGTCTCTCTCTCTGAGCCAATTCTATTCGTATTGGATAATTTCCAGCAATAACATTGCAAGTCAGCTCAAAATGTACATAGTTTCTTGTCTGTAATCTTGTCAAAGGCTTCTGATTATTTGTGTGTGGGGGAGGCAAAGCTATGTCTAACCTTTAAATACCTTTAAATTGTGAGAAAAGTAGGATGCAAGGTGTTTTTTATACAAGATTACAACATGTATGTGTGTATAAGGCATCAAGAAATACAATAAAAATAGCTATGTTTGGGTAATGGCATCATAGGTAATATTCCTAAAAACACTTCTATGAGCCTTATTTTTCACATAGTTTTCTCAATTAAAAAAAGAATATTTAAAAAGTACAAATATCCACTATGGTTGACGTTACTTCAAATTTACAGGTTGTCAAAATATCTCTTTTAGGGAAGACAGGATTCATTAGAACCAAGTAATAAAAAGGCAAGAGTCAGAGAAGAGGCATGGTGATTTAGGATACATAAGAGGAAAACTTCTTTGAGAAAACCAGAAAATACAGATGAATACAAGTTGAGAAAACTTAGGCTGCTCTAATAACCAAGAAAATATCCAACCAGCTGAATGCATCACATCATAACTTAGAAAGTTAGGTACAGTATAGTCAAAAAAGGGTGAACATAACATTTAAACCCTGGAGCAAGCAATCACTGATTGCTTCAAGTGATTGAGACAGACTGAGAACAGGAGTTTAGTATTTTATTTTCTTTCTGCATGGGGATCATAGAGGTGGAATTCTTTAGGTTTGTTTGATTAATTGATTTATATTTGCTAAGTGGGTTAATTCCTTTCTCTCTTGTTAAAAGTATATGTTAAAAAATATATATATACTCCTCCACATGCCTTCATACTATTTCCTGTGGTGACTAATTTGCCATTTCTAAGGTTGCCCTTGTTTAAACTCTGGGGTCTGCTCCGCTGCTCAAACAGGAGGTGGGGGTAGCAGCTCCCATCGAGGGCACCTTGGTTGGAACAATGACACTGTCTGCGGAATGCTAACAAATGCCAGAGAGTAATGGGAGGCGCACATTAACACTTCAAAACAGAGACATCGTCCGAATTAATTATGTACAAGTTACTTTTCCACTTGTTTAAAGGATATCCAAACTGGTTTTCCTTTGTCCCTTTTTCGGGTTTAATAAAGTAATCAAGAAAAACTCAGGCATAATTTATCCTTTAGAAAAACCCTCAACACAACTCTCTCTCTCTCTCTCTCTTACAAATGGTTTGACAGTTTGCCTTTGTGAAAGAGATTCGCTACTACCTAATGTCACATCTGAAGCTCTTTTAACTATTTTAGGGAAAACAGTCTTCTAATAGTCAGTTCCATGATGTGAACTTTGGGTTCTTTGAGAACTGGTAGGAGGATATACCTTTAGTTTCAATGATCTGTTTACATTCAGTTCAGAGATTTATTTTAAAACCTTCTATGGGTTTTCTGCTAATTAATTTAATACAGCCAATGTCTGCTTAAAAATAATGTGAGGCTGGGTGCTGTGGCTCATGCCTGTAATCCTACCTAGCACTTTGGGAGGCTGAGGCAGGCCAATCACTTGAGGTCAGGAGTTCGAGACCAGCCTGGCCAACATGATGAAACCCTGACTCTACTAAAGATACAAAAATTGGCTAGGTGTGGTCGTGGGTGACTGTAGTCCCAGCTACGCCGGAGGCTGAGGCAGGAGAATCACTTGAACCTGGGAGGCAGAGGCTGCAGTGAGCCAAGATCGCACCACTGCACTCCAGCCTGGTAGACAGAGTGAGACTCTGTCTTAAAAATAATAATAATAATAATTTGAGAATTAAAATCTTCTTGACATTTTTCTTAATATTTCATATTTTCCTGGAAAAAGTGAAGTAAAATGGTATCTACATTTCTCCCCACTCTCCTGTTACCAAAGGCTATATACTATCAATCTAACTGGCTTCTCAAATTTGAATTTATATAAAGTATTAGCAGTTTTGTAGTTCATTGAAAATTGCTTCTAAATTTTACAGGGACCTGCCACATTTTTATTTCTTGACTTCTGCCTTTATTGTTCCCAAGATTATCTTTATTTTTTCATTTTGCATCAAAATAAAAATTAAAATGATTCTACATTTCTCCTTTTGCTTAAAATAATATTTCATCCAAAATCTAATCTCCCTAAATGAACCTTACATTTTATCTTCTATGCAAATTTTTGCATGATCAAGAGTAAGATGTCACCAAACTTCAATAAGCTAGCCTTCTATTAGAAGCCAGAGTCAGGCAGGGGGTGCTCCACATATCAATTGCATCATCATAGGCTTTTAGACCTTAGAATTATAGATCACAATGCTCCCCTAGGTACTTTGAACTGAGCATTCACAATGTTAACATGAGAAGGTTGTGAAAGGGAACAATTACCACTTACCTTTTGGAATTTGGCACACCCATTCAAGTTTTGTATCACAAGCAAAAGGCCTCAAATAAATAAATTCTCTGTCATCATAGAAATGCCAGCCTCTTCGCCATGGCCTATGAAATACCTAAAAGAGGAAAAGTATTGCAGAACATTTTGAAGTTGATACATCCCTTATGGAACACTAAACTGTAAGCCCTATGATTTTGATCTGTATTTTAGCTCTAGCACCTAGATACTTGTTCAATAAATGAACACATGAATTAATGGAATATTTAAACAGTAATACCCTGAGCAAGAGCCTTCAAAGGGGCTAATAAGGGAAATATGTTGTAAGGTCATGTTTATGTCCAAAATGCAAATTTTCTCCCCCACGCCTGACAATTTTTGTTAGGATATTTATTTCAGAGGTATCCAAGCACCAAGCTGTGATCAAATGAGATCAGAAAGTGACATAAAAGTCCAGCCTCAGCGGCTCAGGCTCCTTCTCTGGTGTTACCATGCCATTTCTAGGATTTTGCCCTTCTCCAGGATGGCTCACTACAAATCCAGTTAGCAAGTAGGAGAAAAAGGATAGGGGAAGGCATTACTCGCGAGAGCATCCATCACTTCTTGGACTATTTTCTCTCAAGACCAAGTTTGTGGGGGTTCTGTGGCAGGTGAGGTAAGATTTTCTTACAGAACATTGCCCTGGTTGGGCTTGTTCCTGATGCAGGATGCATTAGTATCTCTTTATTTATTTGGTAGATTTTCAAATCTCTCCATACTTGGCAACTCTATTTCCCTAGAACACAGTTTATTGTACCAGTGTTCTCAACACTCCTAAAAATTCCATAAGCTTCTCTGAAGTTCTCACCTTTTCTTATGTTAAATTGGGAATCTATAAAAATGGCATGTACTACACAGTTTATTACTAAAAGAGTTACTTTGAAAATCGTGCTTTCCTGTGGCTTTAAGTTTCTTATTCTTATTTGTTATCCTGTTCTTATTGGCCTCAGCCTTCCTGTAACATTTCTGGTCAGCCACCTTGTTCAATCTCTTTCTTGGACTACAAATCAAAGATATTACCTGATGTCTCCTCCATCTTCATCTTTTTTCACTCTATATGTTGGCAGTTCCTCCAAATTCACTTCTTGGCCCCCCTTTTTTTTAAATATACATTTTCCTTTCAACTTAGGACTCTTGATCTCAACTTACCATAGCAAACATCTAATAGCTAGCTTGGATTCAAAATATCTAAACTAAAACATACAATTTTCTCCATAAATCAGTACCCTTTCTATTTCTATAAATGCCTAGTCATATAGCATAGTGGTTAAGAGTACCAGACCCAGACACACTTGGGTGTAAATCTCAGTTCTTTCAGTTTAAATTTACTCCATGTAAGCTGAAGTAAATTACTCACAGTTCGAATTTCCATGTGAGATGAATATAGTAACAGTGCCTACCTCACAAGATTGCTTATGTGCTGTGTGACATATGTGACATGCCTAGTCCAGTGGCTGGCTGATAAAGGAATTAATCAGATCAGTGTTAACTGCTGCCATCATCATCATCACAACCACCATAGACTATCACCATCACCATCATTATTATTGTCCCATAATATTCTTGTTCTTGCATAAAACATAGTCCTTACTCAATGGTGTCGTAATTGCTTGTTTACTTGTCTTTATTTTCGACTAGACTTTAGTTTTGTGAAGAAAACGGCTATGCCTTGTACCTTGTCACTGTTCTATCCCCCAGTGCCTCACTGACCCCTTAGACTGTTTATGAAATGGATTCATGAATGCATTCTGCAAAGGAAGATCCCTAACTGGTCTTTTATGCCTTCCAATCTTACCTGTTGCATTTTGTCATCTGTCTCAAGATGAATCTTCCTCATACCCTCCTTAGTTCATGTGACTCTCCCTACTCAGAAACTTTAAAAAATGCCCCGTTGCCTATCTAGAAGTATAGAAATTCCTTAACATGGCATCAATCTGATTTCCTAATACTGTTATCAAGGACAGCACCAATGAAAACTTCTTGATCTGTATTCTGTTCTCCTCACTGCCCTCTTCCTTCCACTCCCACCTTGTTTTATGCCACTTTCTCATACCATCCCCTCATAAGAAAGCCTTACCCTATCCCATCTGTAGAAACTCTATCCATCCTTAAAGTCCCAGTTCAAATCCTACCTCTTTCTGGAAATGGCCATGGGACTCACTTCCTCCTCTGAATTTCATTAGTCTTCCTCAGCCCACTCATTAGGAGCTTATTACTGCATGGTAATGAGGGAGGTTTTTTTGAATATGAATTTTATCCTCTCAAATGAAGTGTAAGTTAGGCTGCTGAGGGCCAGGCCATGGGTGTGCTTATCTCCAACCACATCTAACATCATGCTCCACACACAAAGACACTCCATGGATCTATTACTTGATTGCATATGATGATGGATTTATGTTTTAAATATGCAGATTTTCCAGCACTGTACTGACCTTGACAGCAGCACAGTCTCTGATGTCATAATCCTGCTGAAACTCATTTGGCATGATAATAGTAGACACCTGAAAAGACAAGAGAGGCTTGAGAATTTAAGACTGATGTACAAATATTTGCAATTTAGATGTAATGTAGGCAGCCTTAATCACTCAAGTGTGTTCATATGCCACAGAAAGAAAACTTTTTCATCTCTTTTTTATATCATGATGCTGAATCATGAGAGGACTTAGCAAACGGCATAATGTCATAAGTTTCCAAACAAAGGAAGCCACAGTTTCAGAAGTTGAGGTTAATGGTGTATTAAGTTCGCCATTGGAGTCATAGAGAATCAAGCTTGCAAAATGCTTTTCTCATTTTTTTTGCACGTGTTGAAATGCTTGTTATTTGACTAACTAATCTCAGGTATGCTCCAATTTAAAAATAAATTCAAGGAGTTTTACATTTAGAAAGAATAAAAAACGAGGTGACACAATCGTAATTTGGAGTAAATACTGAATATCTGAGAATAATTTTGCTCCTATAACTATTACATTAATATCTCCTTAGGATAATATAAACGTGGAATAATAGCAAGGATTTTTTAGAGGTTTCTTCAAACAAATAATTTCCTCCAATAAGGATACTTTTGGTCAGGCACAGTGGCTCATGCCAGTAATCCCAGCACTCTGGGAGGCCAAGATTGGCAGATGGCTTGAGCCCAGGAGTTCCAGACCAGCCTGGGCAACATGGTGAAACCCCATCTCTACCAAAAATACAAAAATCAGCTGGATGTGGTGGCATGTGCCTGTGGTCCCAGCTACCTGAGAGGCTGAGACATGAGGATCAATTGAACCCAGGAGCTTGAGGCTGCAGTGAGTCATAAGGGCACCACTGCACTCTAGCCTGGGTGACACAGCGAGACTCTCATCCCCACCTAGTCCCCTAGAAAAAGATATTTTATTTTTTGTGTTACTCTTCCATATTTAGATAATAAAAAGAATAGCTTCTCACTATAAAAATGAAAATAAAACAGCATAAAGAGAAAGCTTTGAAAACAATCACTTGTGGCCAGGTGTGGTGGCTCACACCTGTAATCCCAGCACTTTGGGAGGCTGAGATGGGTAGACTGCCTGAGTTCAGGAGTTTGAGACCAGCCTGGGCAAAATGGTGAAACCCCATCTCTACAAAAAAATACAAGAATTAGCTGGGCATGGTTGAGCACTGTAGCTCACGCCTGTAATCCCAGAACTTTGGGGGACAGAGGCGGGTGGATCACGGGGTCAGGAGTTAGAGACCAGCCTGGCCAATACGGTGAATCCCCGTCTCTACTAAAAAATACAAAAATTAGCTGGGCATGGTGGTACACGCCTGTAGTCCCAGCTACTCGGGAAGCTGAGGCAGGAGAATGGCGTGAACCCGGGAGGCAGAGCTTACAGTGAGCCGAGATCACACCACCGCCCTCTAGCCTGGGCAACAGAGCGAGACTCCTCTCAAAAAAAAAAAAAATTAGCTGGGTGTGATGGTGGGCGCCTGTGGTTTCAGCTACTGGGGAGGCTGAGATGGGAAGATTGCCTGAGCCTGGGAGGTGAATGTTGTAGTGAGTTGAGATCACACCACTGCACTTCACCCTGAGTGACAGAGTGAGACCCCATTTCAAAAAGAAAAAAATCACTCATACTACCCAAAGATGACTACTATATTTATAGCTTTATTATTTTTTGACTATATATAGAGAGACTATACATATGAGTTTTTAAAAATAAAAAGAAGACTTGTAACTTGTCTTTTCCCTTACTGCCTGTATGTGACTCTATTTTCATTTGACACATAATTTTAATGGTTGTATGATATGTGAATGTATTTATTTTATTTTTTACATTGGCAGATACAAGTATATGCATTTATCATACACAACATGATGTTTTGAAGTATATATACATTGTGGACTGACTAAATTTAGCTAATTAACAAATGCATTATTTCACATAGTTACCATTTTTGTGGTGAGAACACTTAACATCTACTTTTAGCATTTTTCAAGAATATAACATATTATTAACTATAACCAACTTGTTGTACAACAGATCTCTTGAACTTATCCTTCCTATCTAAATGAAATTTTGTATCCTTTGACCAACATCTCCCCAGTCCCCCACCTCATCTGCCCCAGCTCTTGGAAACCACCATTCTACTCTCTAGCTCCATGAGATCCATTTTTTTTTTTTTTTTTTTATTCCACATCTCAGTGACATCACATGGCATTTGTCTTTCTGTGCCTGGCTTTTTTCACTTAACATAATGTCCTCCAGGGTCATCCATGCTGTCACAAATGGCAGGATTTCCTTCCCTTTTATGGCTGAGTAGTACTCCATTGTGTACATGTACCACACTTGCTTCATCCATTCATCTGTTGATGGACACTTAGGTTGATTTCATATCTTGGCTACTGTGAATAGTGCTGCAGTCACCCTGTGAGTCTCTTAAACATTCTGATTTCATGTCCTTTGAATATATACCCAGTAGTGGGATTGCTGGATCATGTGGTTAGTTCTATTTTAAATTTTTTGAGGAATCTTCATACTGTTTGCAATAATGTTTGTACTAATTTACATTCCCACCAACAGTGTGCAAAAGTTCCCTCTTCTCTACATCCTCACCAACATGTATCTTTTGTCTTTTTTATAGCAATCATTCTGACAAGTGGGAGGTGATAACTTACTATGGTTTTAATTTGCATTTCCCTGATAATTAGTGATGTTGAACATTTTTTCATATGACTGTTGGCCATCTGTATGTCTTCTTTTGAGAAATGTCTATTCAGTCATTTGGCCATTTTTAAATCAGGTTGTTTTCTTGCTATTGATTTGTTTGAGTTCCTTATCTACAGTCATGCACTGCATAATGGCCTTTCAGTCAACCACAGATGGCCTACATGTATGTTCCTGCCTCCATATGCTTGTGTAGATAGTCTTCCTTGGAAGGTCTATCCTTCCTCCTCTAGGCCAATCTGAATACTGGCATTCAGATCATGGCTAGAAAGAAATGTTAGCCATCCCTTGAAGATGTGTTCCCACAAGATTATATTTTTACTGTACCTTTTCTATGTTATCATTGTGTTACAAATCCCTACAGGATTCAGTACAGTAACATGTTCTACAGGTTTGTAGCCTAGGAGCAATACAGAGCCTAGATGTGTAGCCTATATGTGTAGTAGGCTATACCATCTAGGTTTGTTTAAATATGTTCTATGTTGTTTGCACAAAACCGCTACCTAACAATGCATTTCCCAGAATGTATCCCATTGTTAAGTGATGCATGACTATATTTTGGATATTAATCTTTTATGATACATATATATATATATATATATATGATTTGCAAATATTTTCTCTTATTCTGTAGGTTTTCTCTTCACTCTGTTGATTGTTTCCTTTATTGTACAGAAACTTTTTAGTTTGATGTAATCCCATTTGTCTATTTTGGCTTTTGTTGTCTGCGTTTTTGAGTTCATATCCAAAAAAATCATTGTCCAGACCAATGTCATGGAGCTTTCCCCCTATGTTTTCTCCTAGTAGTTTCATAGTTTGGGGCCTTTCATTTAGTACTTCAATTCATTTGGAGTTGATTTTTGTATATTGTATGAGATAAGGGCTTAATCTCATTTTTCTGCCTGTGGAAATCCAGTTTTCCCACTATCATTTATAGAAGAGACTGTCCTTTTCTCATTGTATGCTCTTGGTATCTTTGTTGAAACTTTGTTGGCTATAAATATATGGATGTATTTTTGGCCTCTCTATTCTGTTCTGTTGGTCTATGTGTCTGTTTTTATGCCAGTACCATGCTATTTTGGTTACTATAGCTTTGAGGTGTATTTTTGAGCTCAGGTAGTGTGGTGGCCTCCAGCTTTATTCTTTTTGCTCAATATTTCTTTGGCTATTCAGGGTCTTTTTTGGTTCCATATAAGTTTTAGGTGTGGATGTATTATTTAACAAACAACTTGTTATTGAAACAGTGCTTCCATACTACCTAAAACAATAATGTTTTAACTTACTGGTGTACGATCACTCCATTGCCATGATCCTTGTAAATCTGGGCTCCTTTTATTCAAACCAATCCACAGCCAACGCTGGCCACTATGTAAAAGGCAAGTGTTAAAAATACAAGGACAATGCTTGGCAAAAATATTTAGCACTCACATGTCTAAAGTGCATCACTAATTGAAAAGCACAGTTTCAAGTAACATAAAGAGGTCTTTTGAAACGAAACTAAGCCCTTAATATGGGGTAGCTACATAAAAAGTACCATACTTTTAAAACTACATTTTAAGCTGTTTTCTTCATATGAAAGGCAAAAACCATTCTTTGAATTTTAAGAGGAAAAAAATGGAAATTATTCCAAGAGTTTTACTGTAGTGCTTGAATATTAAACAATATTTTCAGATACACTCAAAAGCAACAATAGCATTTCTTTAAAGTGTTTGTCTATAACACTATCAAATATTCTTCTTTAAAATGCAGAACTATTTGGCTACATTTTTGTTAAACAATATTTGAAACATAGTTGAGTTCCTACTACCCACTAAGATTAAACAAGAATGTGAGTATTGCTTATGTGCCAAAGAAATATACCAGAAAAATATATTAAGTAATCATTTAAGTGATTATGCTTATCATCTATAAGTATTATACTTTTATGTAAAAGGCATTGAGCTAGGAGCAATGATGACATAGAGAAGTTTAAGACCTACATCTACTCTCAAATGTAATATGAAATAGAGATAAGATATATATGAACAACAAACTAAAGACCATTTATGACAGCTATCAAATGAGTTGTATACATTTTAGATGATACAAAAGTTCAGAGAAAGGAGAGGTCACTGTGGACTGCAGAAAATGAAGAAAGACTTCATGAGGTTGGTAGGTCAAAAGATATTCTTCAAGGGATGGCTAACATTTCTTTCTAGACATGATCCAAATGCCAGTAATCAGATTGGCCAAGAGGAAGAAGGGTAGGCCTTCCAAGGAAGACTATCTATACAAGCATATGGAGGCAGGAACATATGTCTAAGTTATCCTTTCCCCTCAAATACATTTATGCTCTGGCCAGGGATAAATATACAACATAAGTAGACGTGATATAAACATAGAAAATTTTCTCTGCCTCTAACTCCATTTGAAAATATTTTCTAAAATTTATTATACTTTTGGGTGACAAATAATAATCCATATAATTTAACCTTTTTTGTTGGCACATGATATGTATGATCAGTACATGTGTGTATACATATATAAATGTAATATGCCTGTAAGTATAATATAGAATACATTTTAAAGAAGGGGTAGATTCCAAATCTAAAAACAATGCATATTCTCAAGTTCAGCAGAATATATGAAATATATGGAACATATAGCTATGAGTCTACAGAGAAATATAATAAGTTCATTTTAATAAAATATACTAGTGAATCAAAGGCTGAAACAAAGAATTTTAAACTAATTTCTTATTTTTAAATAAATAATTGCTTTTCTTTATTTCTTACCTTTGTTCAACATTACCTCATATTTTAACAACAATAAGTACTTTTTCATCTTTTCAACCTCAAGGTTTTTGACTTAATGCAATGGAATATGAATGAGGACTGTCCTGTTTTGGTTTTCATTGTTATATTGTTTTCTTCCACAGAGAAAGATCCACCAATTTGTGGATTTAAGATATATCCAGTGGAGACAATCAAGTCCAGTTTAAATTTAGTAGCTAAAGAGGAATTTGCAGTTTATGCCTTCTGCTCATCAGGGCTCTCTTACAGGCTTCCGAGTGTATCATACCACCCGAGTGCTGGATTTCTAAACCACAGGGTCTAGACAACTGGCATATACAGCACAAGTAGAGCCAGACAGCTACAATAGAGAGGCAGTTAAGTATTCCTCCTCATACTTATTTGGGGGAAATAACTTCATTTCTCCCAAATCTTTGCACACTATATATTTGGGCCTGGGGAATTCGTGTAGAATTTTGTGTTTCCCTAAAGTAAGCATTAGCTATTTTATCTTCTTTACACAATCCACAATACAACCAGGAAGACGATCAAAGATCATTTGTCACCTGCATTGCAGAGGCTCCCACTGGCAGCCTTTTTAGAGGTTTGTCCTCAACTTTCTAGGCTCCTTAATCCCTTACCCAGTCTTCTCTCAGCTAGTAGCTCCCCTTCCTTCCACTTAGAAACATCTCTGCTTTCAAGCCCATTTCTGGCTCCTTGGCTGCATCTCAGAGGACAGTTTCCTAGAGAAGAGTTTGCTCGATTGTCCAAAATTTCTAATCTCTACTACTTTCTGAAACTGAGTTTCATCTAAACACAGAAATTTACAGATTTCAGCTTCATTTTAAAGAACTCCCTAACATGTCATAAATATAGAAAATAATAGCTACGTGTATGTTATTTTTTTTGTGCGGGATCAGAAGTAGAAAATATTTCCTCAATTGTAACTCATTCCTGGTTTGACCTAGTTTAGCTGTAGGAAGATAAAGGGAAGAAGAAATTGGCTATCACACTAATCACTGCACACTTCCGATGTTGATTTTGGAAAATGTGAAGGAAAAAATTGTACCTGATCATAACCAGCGAATCAAGTCAAACTGAGATTCCCTCTTTCTCTTTACAAATTCCTGGTACTCCAAGCACTAAGTATATGGTTTTAAAACTACTGGGTTATGAAGAGATTGCATAAAAGGTTAATATGTGTAATTGTGTTAAGATTCCTATTCTCAATCAAATTTTCTGCTGTATCTGGTTGCTAAGGAAAACAGTATCTTAGCCATAAGCCCCAGTAAATACTATTTGATGAGGGTGCTTATTCTACAAAGCCTTAGATTTATGTCTAAATCCATTCATGCCACATCACAGGAGGTAGTGTACACAGCAGCAATGGCATCGCAAACAAGGCTTTCTTATCTAATCCTGTGGCTATTTTTGCCCTACAATGGCTTTCCCTGTTGGGCTACCATTAGCAGTTGCAAAGATCTTAGAGCCTTAATGATTTGGTGCACCATGAATCTTTTCCCCTGAAATACAAATAGAGATGTGGAACTTAGATTGTGAGAGGTACAGCAGTAATCTGACTTAACTCCTTGGCATGCAATACACAATTTGGGCAATGGATATCTTGCTGAGAAAGGTCAGTTCCTGCAATAAAAAGCCAAGGCATCAAGGAGTACGCTTTAGAATCAGTTTCTAATATAAACGGGTTTGCTTCCTTCTTTCCTTTAAGCCATAGTTATAATTTTGGTTTTAGAATATGTTCTGTAAGCACAGCACAGGCAAACAATTTCTTTATTATGGAGAAGTTATTAAGAAAACAATGCAGTCTGCTTACTATGGCATTGTGTTAGCTGCTAGGATTCGAGTACAAATAAAATACAGTTCCTATGAGTGAAGGGATTATGGAGATTTGTTTTTTCTCTGTGCTGTTCTGTTTTCTAAATTCAATATGCATTATTTTTATGATTAGAAAAAAATTAAACATAGTACATTCTGTGGAAAACAGGTTTTGTAAAAGCTATACGTGTAGAGATGTAAGTAAATGGAAAGGGTTTACATTAAGTGTTTACTATGTTTATAATCAGGAGCTAGGATTTGAGGTGATTGTTTGCTTCATTACCCGTTTTTATCTTTTCTAAATTTTATATAATGAACTTGTATTAACTTTTTAAAGAAGGGAGTGCTCAACAAGTGTGATTCAAAACAAAGAAACAAATCATAAAAGTTTCCTTTCATGTTTTGTTTCCTGGTGTAATTCATTCTGTATATGGATGCTCTTAATGGTAATTTCTATCACATATGATATTCCAATGTTTTCTACTTATTGTTTCTCACAAATATCTACAACCTCATTGCTTAGTACTTATCCATGGCTCTTCGTTCCAGTTAGAGTTACTAACTGCTTGCTTGGAATCTAGACCTTATATCAGCATTTTACTTAAAAATACTTTACCTTGATAGTATGATATTGTCTGTGTCAAGCTTGAAATCTGAGGGCCGTTAAGTTGCCCTGCTTGAAACTTACACATCAGGAAGTATTGGTGGTGTATTAGAAAGGCCATGCCCCACACATATACACTGTGGAATACTATGCAGTCATAAAAAAGGATGAGTTCATGTCCTTTGTAGGGACATGGATGAAGTTGGAAACCATCATTCTGAGCAAACTATCACAAGGACAGAAAACCAAACACTGCATGTTCTCACTCATAGGTGGGAACTGAACAATGAGAACACGTGGACACAGCGTGGGGAACATCACACACTGTGACCTGTCATGGGGTGGAGGGATGGGGGAGGGATAGCATTAGGAGAAATACCTAATGTAAATGATGAGCTAATGGGTGCAACAAACCAAATGGCACATGTATACATACGTAACAAACCTGCACATTGTGCATGTACCCTAGAACCTAAAGTATAATTTAAAAAAATGCACATGTACCCTAGAACCTAAAGTACGATTAAAAAAAAAAAAAAAAGAAAGGCCATGCTCCAGAGGTGGCCACCATGAGGACTTCCATGATCACCAAAGTCACACTGGAAGCTTTGGTCATGAGCAGATTGAATGTGAGAACTGGGTTAATGTCGCTGAAATCAGAAGCTTGTTCATTGGCATGATGGTAGGATTGGGCTCTCATTGGTAAAATACAAGTTATTTGAGATGCGGGGATTAGCTAAAATATTTAGAGAAACTCTCACACTTCTCAAGAATGTATTAGAATTTTGTGAGGCCACAGCCTGTATCTTAGTAGGGCTTGATTCTAAACAATCCCACATCCAGTCATTGGGTCCTGTGATTATGACGGCCTGATACTCACTACAATAGGAACAGAATGCTGCCACAGAATGCTGCCACATCTGCTCAAGTAAACCTGTACAAGGTGATAATTAAAACACCAAAAAGGACAGAATGCTGGGATGTTGTCAAGCTTACAAAACAGGTTGTATAAAATGTTTTGTGTCTGCTTCAATGAATGTTTGCATAGCAAATGTCTGTGTGTATGGAAAATTTTGGTCTGAATTTTGTATTTGTTATAATCTATTCTCAAGGTTGAGGGAATAGCTAACACTCACCTCAAAAAGAACCCGAGAGTTGGCATTTAGTATATACAAATTACCTTGGGTCAGTCTGCAGTGAAATTTTGTATATTAATTTCTAACACTAGACAATGATGTCTAGAATACCTGAGATTCTACACAGATGCTTAATAAATAAATATTTATGGAACACAGGTATTGTATTTTACATTAGGTTCCCAGTACACTGTAGTGAAACTACATTCTCTAGTGAGAAAAACACAGCAGAAACTATATTAGAGCAAATCTGGGCCAGGCACTGTGGCTCACATCTGTGATCCCAACACCTTGGGAGGCCAAGGAAGGTGAATCGCTTGAGCCCAGGAATCTGAGATTAGCCTGAGCAACATGGAAAAACCTGTTTCTACAAAAAAAACACACAAACATCAGCTGCGTGTTGTGGCATGTGACTGTAGTCCCAGCTACTTGGGAGGCTGAAGTAGGGGGATTACCTGAGTCTGGGAAGTTGAGGCTGCAGTGAGCTGTAATCATGCCACTGGACTTGAGTGACAAAACAAGACCCTGTCTCAAAAAACAAAACAAAACAAAACAAAACAAAACAAAAAGCAAATCTGGAAAATATGGAAATTTCCAAAGAAAATATTTTATTTATTTTTTAGAGACAGCATCTCACTCTGTTGCCCAAGCTGGAGTGCAGTGGCACTATCTTGTCTCACTGTATCCTTGAACTCCTGGGCTCAAGTGATCCTCCTGACTCAGCCTCCTGAGTAACCAGGACTACAGGTGTGTGCCACCATGCCCAGTTAATCTTTTGGTTTTTTTTTTTTTTTTTTTAATAGAGACAGGGTCTCCCTATGCTGCCCAGGCTGGTCTCGAACTCCTGGTTTCAAGTAATCCTCTCATCTCAGGCCCCCAAAGTGCTGGGATTACAGGTATAAGCCACCATACCCAGCTCAAAGAAAAGACTTTAAAAATCGCTCAAAATCTTACTTCCTAGAGATATAATAGCCGTTACCCTTTTTGATATATTTTTGCAGTCTAGTTTAAAGTGTAAATAATATGCTTTACTCTTTGATAATTTATCTTTTCCTCTGCTTAATATATATAAACATTTACACATTATAGTATTGTTTTTATCTTAATGTGCATGAGATGAATTTCAAACCAAGATTAACAATAGTGATGATATAGGGATCCTTACGTTTTTCAGACTTTCAGGGAAATGCACTTAACAATGCTTCATCATTAAGTGTGATATGGCTATTAATTTGAGCTATTCTTCTATTCTAATAAGAATTTATATATTAGTTATATTTATTAAATGTAAGTGTATATTTACGTATTAAACCAGGAATGAATAGTGGATTTTACCAGATGCATTTTCAGCACCTATTAAGATGATCACATGACTTGTGATTATTAATTCAATTGCTATTTGAGTACATATGAGACAAGCACATAACATAAGCAAGGGAATTGGAGACAAGAAGTAATAAATTAGAGACCATGGCAAATCGGAGAGTCAGGCCCCATTTCTGGAGGCCACCAGCTACTCAGTACTAACTTATTTGTTGCACAATGAAAATGTTGCTAGTTGCTTTAATTTTTAAAATTAAAAATTTTGTTTAAAAATTTATTTTTTAAAGGATTTTTATTAGAATTTCACAATTTTGTAGTATTTTGTGGCCCCTTCCTCCCAGGAAAAGAACATTATAGTCTTAGAGCTGGATAAGTACTAATTGGCAAGTTTTGTTTTAAGTCTCTTTCAAAAGCACAGACTTTATTCTTGAACAAATTTGCAGACTCACACTTAATCAAAACTGAAAATGGGCTGGGTGTGGTGGCTCATGCCTTCAATCCCAGTACTTTGGGAGGCTGAGGTGGGCGGATCACCTAAGGTCAGAAGTTCGAGACGAGCCTGGCCAACATGGTGAAACTCCTTCCTCTCTGTATATATATGTATATATGCATGTATATGTGAGTGTGTATAGATATAAATACACACACAGGCACCTTGTTTTTGTTTTTTGTTTGGTTGTGTTTAATGACTTAAGATCAAACTCCTTTCCTGGCAAACAAGGACATTCCAATTTCATATCCAAATCCCATTTTCTAGCTAATTTGTATGACTCATTTCTCCTTGACCATATCTGTACATTCTGGTCTCAGTTCCTTTGCTTATGTTCTGATTTTTTTCTGGCTCCTTCTCCTTCTCCTATCTTGCCTTTTGAAATAATACCTACCTTCTAAGAATCAGCCTTCTTTATGACATTTTTCCTGATTATACTCCCGGAAATACTCCCTCCCTCCTCTGAATTCCCAAGGCCCTTCCTTGCCTATGTTCTAGATTTTCTGCCATACATTGCTGTTGGACTTTATTAAACAAAGGGTAGGGAATACATCTCATTCATCTTTAGATTCCTCATAGTGTCTGCACATTAAGAGTGCTTGATGCTGCATGACTGCTAAGCAACAAATGACCTTTCAGATAATAAAACATGTCCATTTTTTTTTCCAACAGGGAGAGAGGGCAAGAACATGCCAATTTTGAATACCTAGAGGACATCAAATTCAGCATAGAAATTCTCATTCTAAAAGCATTACCTGAACTGGTCTGTTAAAAAGTGAAGAAATTCCTTTATTTCATCCACACGGCTGAAGCTAGAAAGGTGTGCTCCAAGGGCTTGGCAGAATCGTTCAGCTTCTTCCCAGTTCCTCTTTCTCACAATTCTTTCTGCATGGAATACCTTAGCGAAATATAACGTTCATTTGTTTTCTGGTATAATCTTAAAGTATTTCACAGTGTTAAAGTCAATTACTGTCATATATGTGGGCCCCTGAAATGAATTCTGAAAGGTGTAATGAAGGCTCAGGTAAATGCACAGATACTGAGACACAGACTGGTCCGGCTGAAAGTGCCAATTCAACTGAAGGCCAGCACAGATGCCAGTCCCTGTGGTCAGATGGATGGCCTTCCTCAGCCAGGCTGGGGAACTAGTCCAAAAAGATCCATGTTCTCCCATATTCCTAGGACCTTGAAAGATAAAATGAACCAGTAGGCAAGGCTGTAAAGGATACATACACATGCTTTGGGAGTAGGCTTTGGCAAAGAAATGTGCTAACAATAGAAATTTTGAATATAAGACACTGTGACCCACACAAAAATAGAACTATTTCTGACGAGGTAGAACCAAAGAGCAGTCTGCACTGGTGTGTGAACATTGATAGAAAGTGGCAAAAGTAAACCTGGAACTTGGGCTGTTTCAAAAGAAGAAGAAAGGGGAGAAAAAGAAAGAAGAAGAGGAGGAGGAGGAAGAAGAGATGATGACACAATGACAGGCCAATTTACATTTGTCCCAATTTTTCAGTTCCTTGTAATATAATTAGATGGTCTTGCCACAGCCCCCTGGTGGGTGGAGTATACTTCTTTGTCCCTTGGCATGGGGCTTGGCCATATGACTTACTGTGTTGATGGGATATTAGTGGAGGTAAAGTGAGCAGAGGCCTGAAATGTGCTTACATGGTTGGCTTGCCTTCTTGGGCTCCAGTGATATACCACGAGAACAACCAACCCCTGCAAACTGTTGCCCTTTCAGCCTGAGCCCTAGAATGAAGGGCTGGAGCCCAGCACAGCTGACCTGAAGTTGGCAGCAGAGGTCACCAAACTAGATCAGTCAAACCCTAGATGGCTTGGAGATCTGTGAGAATGTGAGGCTATGTGTTTGTTGTCATAGCCACTGAATTTTGGGGTGGCATCTAATGGTTTGTTTATGGGACTAGCTGACTGATGCAGACCCAAATATATAAATATAAATATATATATATAATTTTTCACACTATAAACAGTGCAGGAGCTATCAATTTGACAACAAGAATTAGAGGAATATGAGGATCATAGGCAGAGCGGCAGTGTGGCATATAGTATACCAACTTACTGGGAAAAAAAGACTTTGGGAAGGAGCCAGTTCTTGGGCCTGCCTTTTTGGGCAAGACACATGCAGGGTGTGGGGCTGAGCCACCTTATGCCAGAGGTTCAGCAATGCCCTGCCAAGGACTCTGTGCTCCAGAGCACTTTAGTTAGGTTACGTAGGACTATCGAGAAGAGCATAATTTGTACAAGGACATGAACTAGGATAGTGGAAAAATACCTTCATTGAAGGATAGAATGAGAATGTCACTTTACCTTATAACAAGAAAGACTTGTGGGGAAACTCTGCCAGCCTTCAGGACAGGGGTCATCAGGCTTAGGGGCTGCTTCTTCAGGCTCAAGGGGTCCACTCATTTTCTTGCAAATTGAAAGTGCTTTGAAGCTTCTGCAGTCCTTCACCTCCCACTTTCCAAGAGACTTTCCAGTAGACATAGCCACGCAGCCGCCCGGGGAAGCTGGGATTGAAGTGGAAAGCTCAATTAACAATTAAAATGTTAAAGTTCAAACATCTTCTAGGGTTCCTACTCTTTATTTCAGCCAAGTTGGGGAGAGAGAATAAAAAGACATGGAACAAAGAGAGGAAAGAAATGTGTTGTTCAGAATAATAATGATAGGTGTTTACTATTTGTAAAGTACTTTTTGAAAAAGATTAATCCTCACAACAAACATATGGGGGGATTCTATTGTCATAATTTGAGGTACAGTGAGAATTGACTTGTTCAAGGTCATAGAATTAGTAAGTGGTTGCCCCCAGGATTTGTGCCCAGGTGGTCTGTTTCTAGAGCTGTACCCTAAATACTATTGCTGCTTAGGATAGTGGTTCAAATTAGCTTAACAACTTTGAGCAGTTTTTTTTTTTTTTTGTTTTTGAGACGCAGTCTCTCTCTGTCCCCCAGGCTGGAGTGCAGTGGCCAGATCTCAGCTCACTGCAAGCTCCGCCTCCCGGGTTTACGCCATTCTCCTGCCTCAGTCTCCGGAGTAGCTGGGACTACAGGCGCCCGCCACCTCGCCTGGCTAGTTCTTTGTATTTTTTAGTAGAGACGAGGTTTCACAGTGTTAGCCAGGATGGTCTCGATCTCCTGACCTCGTGATCCGCCTGTCTCGGCCTCCCAAAGTGCTGAGATTACAGGCTTGAGCCACCGCGCCCAGCCTTGAGCAGTTTTTAAGCAACATAGTAAACCTCAAAACACAACTCTCCCAGATTCTGATCCAAAGGAAAAGCTGGTATAATATAGAAGGAGGTATGTGGTAACATACATTTGTTTACTATTTATTTTATGACAGTCATAATTTTATGTATTCATAACAGTATTAAAAGTATGAAACAGTATTAAAATAAATAATGCAAGATAGCCTCCATACTTCTTATCCATTGAGAATAATGGAAGAAAACACATTCAGTTTTGATAGAAGGTTAGGAAGCAGAGAGATGAAAATGTAAAGAGCCTCACATGGGCGCTTCGAGATTCTATTTGAGATTTACACAGAAAAGATTTTAAAAACTCACACTGGTGCTTCTAGCTCTGAGCCATTAGGTGGTGGTTTGGGAGAACTAAGTTTTTGAACTTCTTTCACTGGATTATTCTCAAGGACATAATAGGGAAGACACAGCCACTGCTTCTATGTATGTTTCCATAGATAGCCTCCAATCCTGAAGATCATCACGTCCCTCACATTTCAAAAGTAAGTGAGGAACACCTTTGAGAGGAGTGCTGCCTTTCACCAGTCACAGTATACTGCTACTTTAGTGCAGCACACTAACATGGCACATGTATACATATGTAACAAACCTGCATGTTGTGCACATGTACCCTAGAATTTAAAGTATATATATAAAAAAAGATTAAGACACTCACCTGGCTCAAGAAAATTCCAGTTGGAAAAGGTTACAGACCGCCTTGTTCCACCAACAGTTGCCCAATTATACTCTCCACGAGAATTTACATCTCTCAGGCCAGTCCAGAAGTATTTTCTTAGAGATTTATCATACTTTTTCATCAAATCATTTAGGTATTCTTGTTCAAATCTACAAAAGGAGAATCAAATTGGCAAGTGTTTCACAATGATTGACTCTATTTGAAGATGCACCTTTTTCTTATGAAGACTGTTTAGCAAAAGAACTCAGAGTTGAAAGTTTCTGAGTACAAGTTTACTGATGGTCACACCTGCTAGTGATAGTCAGATTGCAGTTTGTTCCAAAAGGGACCTCATCCTCGTAAATCTTGTAACAGGTTTCTCCATGTCTCTTCCAGCCCTAAATCAGAGGAAAAATGCTGTCAAACTGTTTTCCAGACTTGATGGTGTCCCCTTCCGGCAAGCATGTTTCTGTTACATTGATAGCATCTTAGAACATGTGGAAATTGAGGACATAGCTATTGAATTCACACATGTGATGGGGGTGGGATGCAATTTTCACAGATAACTTCCACAAGACTGTGAGCCTGTGTCAGACAAAAGGTATGGGTTAATTTTCTTTATTCTTGGAGGCTGGCTCATCATAAGAGTATAATATTCACTGGATGAATTATTTTTGAATATTGATAATATTAGTGGGGGAAGTAAAGACATCAGCCTTGAGGATAGTAATTCTACAAATATTTATAGAAATTTTCAAATTTCTGCTTCTGTAAGAAGCAATATGCTATAACTCACTGCCTTCTGGCTTGTTCTAACATAAATAAACAGAAACTAGTAGTTTCCTCAGTTTTATAAGTCTGAATTATTTAAGTCTCAGCTACCATTTCTAATCAAGAAGTTGTAACACTGCTTGAGAAAATTTACATAGGGATTTCACCTACCTCATTTGGAGGACACATCTTATCAGAACTTGCGTCGTTCAGTTTTTCTCCCTTTCTCTTGCATACATATTTTAGTTTCTCCTCACATGATTGGACTTTCCACTGACCTAGCTTTGAAAGGAGACAAAAACATTTGCTTGGAAAGGAAATTATTTACCGCATATTCAAAACTGAACTCACAAAAACTATGAGAGAAAGAGAGAGAGAGGAAGAGAGGGAGAGGGAGAGAAAGAGAGAGAGAGAGAGAATTAATATAAATGAATTATCAAATGTGAGAACACACTCCTAGAAAATGCTACTCAACAGGCCTGCAAAGTGATGGCTCACAACCAGTTACCTCAGCATCACCTCCAGGTCACACTGTGGATAAATTTCATTTTCTTATAAGAGTTGCAATAAAACCATCAAAGGACACTTAGTATAAAAGCTGAAGAGAGAAGAACTCAGCCCACAGTTGCAGCATTCTAGTCTTCTTCCTTATGGCACAGCCAAAGTTTGAAACTTTTAGGCACATCATCAACCTCCCTTTCTCAGTTTCCTCACGTGTAAAATGATGCTGGTGGCTAAAATAGCTATTCTCCACGAATTCTAGGTCAAAAGTTTCTTTCAACTCTACCTCAACCTGGACTTCAAAATTCTCTCTTTCAAATATGCTACTTAATATTAATTTGCTTAATTGACTAAGTCACTTTGCTTTCTTCGAATTTTAATAAGACGATTGTGCTAAGGGTCAGTTTTGAACGTTGGAATGCTGTCTAGGTATGTCATCAGTTCACTCTTGCCCATGGGAACCCCTTTCCATTTCTGATGTTCTTCTAAAGACATGTTGGATATCATTTTGAATAGAGCTTCAAATGTGACACCTTTCTAAATTTCTTTTAAATACACATAATATTTATTGCTTCCACTTAAGTCTCTTTAGATGTCTGAGTGACACAGTCACTTTCATAACCAATTAGGAGTCCACAGGAAAGTGATACAAACAAAACATAGAGGTACATATATCTTTTCTGCTCAAGACACAGCCTATTTTGGATTATTAAGGCTGAGCATTCTATAGGAGTAAGATGGTTTCTGAAAGATGTTAGGCCTAGTTTTTAAATAAAATCATTTTTTCACTTTTCAAAGTAGTATCGATATAAAACAATCTAAACATGAATTTGGAAGATGGGATTTTTCAGGTTAAATTGTGGTTATCTGCCAAATATTATATTGATGGCAGAAAGGTGGGTGGAGGCCCTGGTCCTGAGAGAAAGCAGGTTGCTAGAATCAGTCTGGCACAAGAATCTGAGTTCTAAAGGGATTCTCTGTATCTGTTTGAGACCAGAAAAGATGCTCTCAGATAGGATGTAGGTTGCTTATTTAGTAATTGCTTTTATTTACCTTTTTAAAGTAACTACCAGAAAGACAATCTAGACTTGAGATTATTTTTTGCCAACCTCTGGCACCACGGACCAGTTTTGTGGAAGACAATTTTTTCCACAGAGGGTGGCGAAGAGGATAGTTTTGGGATGAAACTGTTCCACAAGGAAGTGCAACCTAGATCCCTTGCATGTGCAGTTCATAATAGGGTTCGCCCTCCTATGAGAATCTAATGGTGCTGCCGATCTTACAGGAGGCGGAGGTCAGGTAGTAATGTTTGCGTACCCACCACTCACCTCCTGCGGTGCGACCCAATTCTTAACAGGTAATGGTCTATGGCCCTGTACCCTGATCCACAGGGCTCCTATCTTTTCTTTTCCAGCTTATACACAAACTTCCCAACCAAAGAAATCTTAATATTATCATTAAGTAAAACAATAAGAATATAAAGAAACCATAGGAGGTTTCCTACCTCTCCTAAGTAGGAAACACAGTTAGGCGTCTTATTGTAGGGAACATTTGGCTCATTCTCATCCCAATATGTTAGAGTAACTTCAGTACCATCTGACCACCGAAATAAAGTTGGTATATTTATGTTTTTAAGGCCTATCCATACTTCTTCTTTGGCATCTAAAAGAAAAATGTTTTATTTCTTTGATTTTGCTCAATTACATACTTTAATATTTATATTGTTATACGAATTTTTACATTCTGATACGGAGTTTTAAGAGCCTTTGTAGTACTTTAATTTGGTTATTAATATGTTGGTAAGACAGGCAGGTTGGGTAATGAAGGCTTTTTAAGTCACTTGTGCCAGTAAAGTACACAGGTAGAGCATCTGCAGGCTGGGTGTTCCTGATATCTGGTGTAGATAAACTTTGCTTTGTGGGATGAATGAAATTCTATAAATACAATCATACATATCCCAGTTTGAACAGAAATACTGTCCACTGCTGCCCTGGTATGACTCTGCTGCCTTCACAAGTGAAACAAGGAGCACCAGGCTGGCACTGAGTAGGTACCTACTCTGAGCTATTATTAGTGAATTCTAGGAAGAGATTATACTACTGTCAGTCTAGTATATTTTCCTTTACCAGTATTTAGCTTTCAAGTAATTATAAAAGTGAAGTAATTATCACTTAAGTTTTCTGAGCAACTTAAATAAAATTTAGCTCATGAGAAGAGGGAGATTATTCAATCAATGGTAGTACTGTCAAATTGGTTGCCACTAGGCACATGTGGCCACTTAAATTAATTAAAATGAAATAAAAGTAATAATTCAGTTCCTCAGTTGCCCTAGCTACATGCCAACTGCTCAAAAGCTGCATATGGCTAGTGGCCACCATACTAGACAGTGCTAATTGTAGAACAGTTCCATCACCAGAGACAATCCTATCTGACAGTCCTGACCTGTGGGATCAGACTGTAAGCTTTTCATTCCCACCAAGAGTCTAAAACCAGGGATACTTTAAAATGCCTTAAGCCTTTCAAATAGGATATTTTTAAAAACTTACCCTCATTATGGAGTTTTGTGATCACCACCTCCACATCTGCTAAAGAATGAATGCTGATTAGGTCACTACTGAAGTCTTTGCATTTCGCATGTGCCTTATCCCAGGAATTACTTTCATTTACCAGTAGATAGCAAAATCCATTATTTGGCAGCCAGCCTGCATCACAGCGGGTATCTGAGTACGTCCAGACATCTGGGGGAAAAGCAGCTATTTATATTCCAGTAAAGATACATCTATTTTGAATCAATAACATTGCAAATTATTTTTTCTTGAATAATGAGGGTCCTGGAAAACTGGGGAATGTGATGTCAGATGCTACAGTGACACGAATTCATGCGGTGCCTACCACATAAATGAGGTATATATGGCATCGTAGGAATTCCCACTGGGATTCAGAAAATGATGTGACTTTAACGTGCTTCAATGTGCTATATGGCTGAGCACAGACTATTAAAGGGTTTAGACACAATCAAGGGAGAAATTGCCCTTAGTCCAAGTAGACAGTAGAAAGATGTGCCTTAAGTCAGTTTCTGACAAATCTTTTCCTGGGTATGGAATTTGTTAGGTTTCCCTCCAGTCTCTGTCCTTGAGAAGATTATAAGAGGGCAAGCCTCGTTTTCTTGTATGGTCAGCTTAGCAAGGGGATGTAGATTAATGCTCACTGTTGAACAAAGGACAGGCAGAGATTTAAGGGACAGAATAAGACATTTATACACTTCGCATCCAAGAGATGGCAGCAACGGAGGGAAAGGGCAAAGGTTACCCCTGCACTTCTTTCCTTCCCTCTGTTAGACAGATGGACCTCATGGAATTAGTGATTCTGTTTTGACCATGATAAAGCTCACAATCGAAGGTCTAATCTTTCCAGATTAGAAAAAATGAAGTATAAAACTCTACAGAATACTTCTACCCCTGTTAACAAAACCAGAAAGTGAGTTGGTTACTCAGCCTTCACTGATTCAGAACCATTTGGAATATCCATTGTAAGAAAGCACAGCATCTTAAAAATGTGGACAGTTTGTTTTCTTACTGAAGGATAAAGTGATTCAGATTCAGCTAGCCTCTTACGCTTGGAAGATAACTCAATTAACTTTAATATTCTGAAATAGCATGTATTATTGTTATATTTCATAATTATGATAAAGGAACAGAGGAAAAATATCACCCACAATGGAACTTAATGCAATCATTTTCATATTCTAGTCTTTGTCTCAATGAATATATATTTTTACAAGATTAAAATGATAAGTAGGAATATCATTTGGTTTTGTTCTTTGTATTTTCCTGCTGGCACAGTTATTTTAGTAAATGCATATTATTCAATCATGTGGAAACATCATGATTTACTTAATAATTGCTACTGCGAGATATTTACTTAATCTATTATCAATTGCTCTAGCTTATTTTCATTTGTGCTGGCTTTTCTATTATGCCTTCTGCTGTATGGACTAAATGCGGTTTGAATCAACTTGAAAGACAAATGTTCATTTCCCCTATTATCTTAAAATATCCCCTTACATTCTTTATTTTAAATCTAGTTTTTCCTTAAAAATTGCTCTATGCTCCTTTTTAGATGACAAGACATTTGGATGCTTTATTCCCTTCACTCATAGTTCCTTTTAAAGCAGGACATTTAAAAATCATCCTTTCCCCTTGATATGATTTGGCTGTGTCCTCATCCAAATCTCACCTTAAATTCCCATGTGTTACGGGAGGGACCTGGTGAAAGGTAATTGAATCATGGGGGCAGGTCTCTCCCGTGCTGTTCTCGTGATAATGAATAAGTCTCACGAGATCTGGCAGTCTTATAAGGGGGAGTTTCCCTGCACAAGCTCTCTTTCTTTGCTCACCACCATCCATGTGAGATGTGACTTGCTCCTCCTTGCCTTCTGCCATGATTGTGAGGCCTGCCCAACCATGTGAGACTGTAAGTCCATTAAACCTCTTTTTCTTCCCAGTCTTGGGTATGTCTTTATCAGTAGCATGAAAATGGACTAATACACCCCTCCAGTTTTGAATATTAGTTTCTCTCATTTGGTGAGGATGTAATTAAATACCAGGTATACATCAGGCCCTGTGCTTGACAGGCAAGGCACTCCTCTTCTCCATTCTTTCAAAAACTCCTCACACCTTTCTACTCCTCAAAAACTTCAGCTGTTCTTAAGTCTCTTTCATCCCCAAACTCCCTGGAAAAAACCCCTCATTGTACACATTTTGTCCCTCTGCACCTCTCCTTTTTTACTTGAGTTTTCAATGCAAAGACCTGCCTGGCAGAGAAGGACAGAAAAGGGCCGGGTGCTATGGGGCACAGGGTGAAGAAGCCTGGGATTACTCCTGTGTCATAGGTTTTTGCCTTATTACGGATGCATGCACAGTAGTGGTTCTCAGACTTGAATATGCATCAGAACCACCTGGAGAGCTTCTTAAAACACAGATTGCAGCCGGGCGCAGTGGCTCACGCCTGTAATCCCAGCACTTTGGGAGGCCGAGGCGGGTGGATCACCTGAGGTCGGGAGTTCGAGACCAGCCTGACCAACATGGAGAAACCCCGTCTCTACTAAAAAATGCAAAAAAAATTAGCTGGGCCTGGTGGCACATGCCTGTAATCCCAGCTACTAGGGAGGCTGAGGCAGGAGAATTGCTTGAACCTGGGAGGCAGAGGTTGCGGTGAGCCAAGATCGTGCCTTTGCACTCCAGCCTGGGCAATAAGAGTGAAACTCCGCCTCAAAAAAAAAAAAAAAAAAAAAAACCACAGATTGCTCGACCCCATCCTCTAGTTTCTGATGTAGCAAATCCGTGGTGGGTCCTGAGAGCCTGCATTTCTAACAGGAAGAGGTGATGCTGATGCTGTTGGTCTGGGGATCACCCCTGGAGAACCGCTGCTCTGGAGAAAAAAGAGCCACATACGAACAGAAGTATATTTCCTATTTCGAATATCTCTGCCTTCTTCTGGGCATGTACATCCTTTTATTTAATATCCTTTACTACCTCAACCAAAGCTTTATTCATATATGGTTCATAACATCTAACCACAGGGTTAAAAATCAAGTACTTTTCGGTACTATCAGTATCAGAAGGAAAGGTAGAAATGGATGTCGGAAAAGATTTACTTGTTTTCACAAAACTATGATTTTAAGACCTATTTGTATAAGCATGTAAGAAAGATACCTGTTAACTCCACCGTATTATTTAATGGTTTCCTGCAGACATAGGGCAGTTGAGCTTCACAAGAAAAGCTCTGCCACAGACCAGACTCAGCATCCATTCTTGCGCAGCTGGAGCCACCAATAGTAGGTGCACTGGGCCTGTCTTAAAAGGGAACATTTTTCAAAGCATTAGAATGAGAAAGTTAGGGCCAGGATGGTGGTCAGAAAGAATAATTTGTATTCCTAATTTTATGCTTTTATGGGAACTCATAGTATAGTTAAAACTTAGCTAAATTGAAATGCATAAGCCTCAATGAATAATTATGTGCTTAAATCCTTGAGGAATCGCCATACTGTTTTCCATAATGGTTGAACTAGTTTACAATCCCACCAACAGTGTAAAAGTGTTCCTATTTCTCCACATCCTCTCCAGCACCTGTTGTTTCCTGATTTTTTAATGATTGCCATTCTAACTGGTGTGAGATGGTATCTCATTGTGGTTTTGATTTGCATTTCTCTGATGGCCAGTGATGATGAGCATTTTTTCATGTGTCTGTTGGCTGTATGAATGTCTTCTTTTGAGAAATGTCTGTTCATATCCTTTGTCCACTTTTTGATGGGGTTGTTTTTTTCTTGTAAATTTGTTTGAGTTCTTTGTAGGTTCTGGATATTAGCCCTTTGTCTGATGAGTAGATTGCAAAAATGTTCTCCCATTCTGTAGGTTGCCTGTTCA
The DNA here is from genome assembly GCF_002776525.5 of Piliocolobus tephrosceles. NCBI lineage: Eukaryota > Metazoa > Chordata > Mammalia > Primates > Cercopithecidae > Piliocolobus > Piliocolobus tephrosceles. The sequence continues at coordinate 45,621,520 of NC_045444.1, forward strand.
CTCTGATGGTAGTTTCTTTTCCTGTGCAGAAGCTCTTTAGTTTAATTAGATCCCATTTGTCAATTTTGGCTTTTGTTGCCATTGCTTTTGGTGTTTTAGACATGAAGTCCTCGCCCATGCCTATGTCCTGAATGGTATTAACTAGGTTTTCTTCTAGGGTTTTTATGGTATTAGGTCTAACATTTAAGTCTCTAATCCATCTTGAATTAATATTTGTATAAGGAGTAAGGAAAGGATCCAGTTTCAGCTTTCTACTTATGGCTAGCCAATTTTCCCAGCACCATTTATTAAATAGGGAATCCTTTCCCCATTTCTTGTTTTTCTCAGGTTTATCAAAGATCAGATGGCTGTAGATGTGTGGTATTATTTCTGAGGACTCTGTTCTGTTCCATTGGTCTATATCTCTGTTTTGGTACCAGTACCATGCTGTTTTGGTTACTGTAGCCTTGCAGTATAGTTTGAAGTCAGGTATTGTGATGCCTCCAGCTTTGTTCTTTCCCATTACTGGGTACATACCCAAAGGATTATAAATCATACTGCTATAAAGACACATGCACACGTATGTTTATTGCGGCACTATTCACAATAGCAAAGACTTGGAATCAACCCAAATGTCCATCAGTGACAGACTGGATTAAGAAAATGTGGCACATATACACCATGGAATACTATGCAGCCATAAAAAAGGATGAGTTTGTGTCCTTTGTAGGGACAGGGATGCAGCTGGAAACCATCATTCTCAGCAAACTATCGCAAGAACAGAAAACCAAACACCGCATGTTCTCACTCATAGGTGGGAACTGAACAATGAGATCACTTGGACTCAGGAAGAGGAACATCACACACCGGGGCCTATCACAGGGAGGGGGGAGGGGGGAGGGATTGCATTGGGAGTTATACCTGATGTAAAAGACGAGTTGATGGGTGCTGACGAGTTGATGGGTGCAGCACACCAACATGGCACAAGTATACATATGTAACAAACCTGCACATTATGCACATGTACCCTAGAACTTAAAGTATAATAAAAAATAAATAAATAAATAAATAAAAATAAAACACTTGACCCAAAAAAAAAAAAATTATGTGCTTAAATATGTCTTTCTTCTAAAATATAGGATCTAAGGGGAAAATATTATGATACATTGTAGTTAATTTTAAAAACAAAAACAAAAACCAAAACTTTTTCCTTAAATGACTTCCAGGTCATATTCTATGGTTAGTAGCTCTTTTTTTTTTTTTTTTTTTTTTTTTGAGATGGAGTCTGGCTCTGTCGCCCGGGCTGGAGTGCAGTGGCCAGATCTCAGCTCACTGCAAGCTCCGCCTCCCGGGTTTACGCCATTCTCCTGCCTCAGCCTCCTGAGTAGCTGGGACTACAGGCGCCCGCCAACTCATCCCGCTAGTTTTTTGTATTTTTTAGTAGAGACGGGGTTTCACCGTGTTAGCCAGGATGGTCTCGATCTCCTGACCCCATGATCCACCCGTCTTGGCCTCCCAAAGTGCTGGGATTACAGGCTTAAGCCACCGCGCCTGGCCCAGTTAGTAGCTCTTAATCTGCTACTCCATAAAATAAAAATATTAAGTTGTCATTGTCATGCCATTAAGGCCTTGAGTTTTAAAGATTAAATTATCTTTAAAGATTCTATTTACTGAAATAATAAAAGTATTACTTCATTTGCTGATAAGGAAATTTAGCAAACTAAATTAATTCAAGTGACTAATTGGAATTTTATTGCTCTTAACTCAGTTTTCCTGTATGTGTGCAGAGCAGTTTTATACTGAAATCAGTGTTAACTTTAGGTTCTACATTTGTTATAAGTCTAAGATTTTATTTTTCAAAATTGTCTAATCCTTCCTTTGGGGAGAAAGTCTTTTGGCTAAATGGCATTTTGTTTGTTTTATCCCCTAAAAGACTCTCTTTGAGGTATTTATTTGTATTAGAAAATACAACCATGATGTTGTCAGTACTTGGGTGCTATAGTGGGGAGAGACCCCAGGAGTTTGAAAATGAAGGGATATTTCCATATTAGAGTTAAGCTGCAGATGAAACACAGCATGGGTGAGTCACAGCCATGCCAAGTTCTTTAGGGACACAGAATGGCTCCTGGGTCATGTGGTGGAGCTCCTTCTGCTCTTACATAAAAATGCAGGGCTGTTCTAAAGGTCTAAAGGTTCAAATGCCCAGTTGTCCATGGATGGTGTGGTTCAGTTTGGCAATAACAGTACCACAATTAAGAATGGTTTAGGAAGAAAACATTCTTCTGAGAGGTAACCATAGTAAGAGTTGCCAAGATGTGAAACTTTTCTAAGCTATTGGTGAGTGAGAAGTTTTTGCTTTTTTGAAGATTTGTTCTGTGCAGACGGGGTGGGGAAGGAGCAGTTACCTGGATCCCAGTTGAGAAAGTTTAATGGTTTGTGGTCTGACCATTCCCAGCCTCTAGCAGAGTATAGCTGATTTAAACCAATCCAGAAAATTTTAGCAATGCCTTCTTTTTCTGTAAGAATTAAAAAATTTTAAAAAGTGACAAAGTTGCCTAAGTTATTATCTAAATTAGACTTATTCTACTAATAACAAACAAATGTGCAGACCTTGATTGTAAGGCAGCAGTCACTGTAGGAGGCTGTCTATGCATCAAAGGCAGGCAATGCTAATAGACAAAAGTCTTCAGACTATTGAGAAACCCAAAGGCTGATAAGTTAATTCAATTCTTCTCTCCGATTAGCTTGTCAAATACCCTTTCATCTAAGGTAAGAACAGAAGCTTCTTAGAGTAGCTGTCTCACTATCTATTTTTAATCCTCTTTTATTAACATAGAAGACTTATCAAAAGCAGTTTCCATTGTACTTCTAGATTTGGAAGATCTGACTGGATTCTAGACCGACAATTTAAATTTATTAGGCACACATATTATTTGCCAGGTTCTAGGGATATAAAAACTGAAATGACAAAGTCCCTGTCCTCATGAGAATTTCAATCTAGTAGAAGGAGACAGACATGGATCCCTCAAATGATCAAGTTTTTTCTGGGACTGGATCAGAAATATGTATAGCAGCTGTTTCATAGATAATGAAATATATATATATGGCTCATGGCTCTAGGTCCCAAAGGGTCCAGTTTATACTAGAGATACTGAATGAGTCTCACACACACACGCACACACACACATGGTACAATGGAGATAAAGCATTCAAATTTATTATTTGATGACCAGATGCTATCAGCAATTAAGAAAGATAGAAGGTGGGTGGATCACCTGAGGTCAACAGTTTGAGACCAGCCTGGTCAACATGGTGAAACCCCGTCTATACTAAAAACACAAAAATTAGCCAGGTGTGGTGGCGTGTGCCTGTAATCCCAGCTACTCGGGAGGCTGAGGCAGGAGAATTGCTTGAACCCAGCAGACAGAGGTTGCAGTGAGCCAAGATCGCACCACTGCACGCCATCCTAGCTTGAACCCAGCAGACAGAGGTTGCAGTGAGCCAAATTGCGCCACTGCACGCCATCCTAGGCGACACAGCAAGACTCGGTCTAAAAAAAAAAAGAAGAAAAGAAAGAAAGAAAGATAGCTGGAAAGCAGATGTAATTTAGGTAGTGAGGCCAATTTCTGATATGTGACTCAATGTGCATATGCCCACAAAAAATGGATGCAATCATGTTGGTATGGGTTCATGTATATTGGAAAAAGAATGTGCAAATGATGGTAACGATTTTCAATACTGCTTAGGAAGTCACTACTCCTAGATCAGTATTTACACATGGTAGTTTTCAGTAAAGGGGCACTTAATAAAAATTTCTTTTCCAGATTTGGATATTGTGAGTTTTAGAGGTTAAAACACAGTTTTCTTGGGTCTTGGGAAACCAATAGTCATAATTAGGCATATTGATATGCCTAAGAAGCTTTCATACTGGAAAAGGAACTTGAAACATTAGAAACAGATATACTTCTAAAATTAATGGTATGTATTAAATATGGGGCATGTCTAGCCAGGAGTAGGGTGCAATAAGGCCCTTTACCATATTACCTTACTTTCATTAGTTATTAAAGACAATGGATGCATAAAGAATCATGCAACATTTATTCCTCCAAATGCATCATTAGATTGTTTAGTAGGATGTTGATTGTCACTTTGGCACTTTTCTCCTTGATTGAAGTCACAGTTTCCAAATGTCAATATTCTAGGAATCTTTAATTATTGGCACTTTTCATTCTCAACAATATTTTTTGTAAGTCTTCAGTGAGGTCTGGAATACAACTCCAATGCCAAACACTAGCCCATTCGGCTTATTTGGCAGATTTTCATTCTAAAGATCTGAATATTCAAGTGCCAAACAATACAGGAAAAGGGTAAAGCTACGAGTAAGAAACGAGGTCTGAATAAAGCTGTAAACAAAAAGAATGACAAAAGGCTTGTGGTCTTTTAATGATAAAAAGAGATAAAGATATCTAAGAGGGGTACGTAGTATTAACAAAAAAGTAAGCTGGGCATAATCCTGTGCTCCTGTAGTCCTAGCTACTTGGAAGACTGAGGTGGGAAGATCGCTTGAGCCCAGGAGTTCTGGCTATACTGTACTCTGATCACATCTGTGAATATCCACTGCACACCAGTCTGGACAACGTATTGAGACCCTGTTTCAAATAAATAAATAGGGTTCTGCAATTCTATATGTCGATATTCAAATCCCAATCTGATACTTCTTAGCTGTATGCTGTTGGGTATATTATTTCTAAGGATCAATTTCCTTATCTAGTGATAAACCATTTGTTTGATGAGGTTGTAGTAATGATTAATGGATTTATCTGGAGAAAGTAGGGCTTGCTTACAGTAAGCATTTATTAAATATTTCCAGTTTTTATAAAATAATGTGACAGAATATATCTGAATTCTTAGACAATACATGCTTGTTTACTATATAGCAATAAAGCTTACAGCTTTGTGCAAAAGTAAAAAATAACCCATGAGACCCATTTCTGCCTGCAAAGAACTTACAGTCTTATAAAAGGTGAATCCATTTGTATGTCTGATGCAATTTGTTTTCAAGTCAAACTGACTATTCAAATTTAGGCTCTGATAAATACTTGTGGGTGACTTTGGACAAGTTATATTTCCTCTCTGAGCCTCGCATTCCTCATCGGTAAAATGAGGATAACAATAATGTCCACCTCATAAGGTAGTTAGATGGGGATGAAATGAGATAATGTATAAAAAGCATTTAGTAGTCTGTCTGGCACATCATCATTATCATATATTATAATTATTTGTCTTTCATTCAAAGAATAACTCATCACGGACTCAGTAACTTGGGTTCCTTGATTTTTAAATATAATATTAAAATTTCTTTTTATATAGTTTATTTTGAAAGATATACAAGACTCTGGAAAGAGTTATAGAATTTCACTGAGTACATAAAAGAAGTCCTAAATAAATAGAAAAGCATATCATTTTCATGGTTGAGAAGACAATATTGAAACAGCAATACTTTTATTTATTTATTTATTTATTTTTTAAGACAAGTTCTTGCTCTGTCACTCAGGCTGAAGTGCAGTGATGCCATCATAGCTCTCTGCAGCCTCAATCTCCTAGGCTCGAGTGATCCTTCTACCTCAGCCTCCAGAGCAGCTGGGACTACAGGCACATGCCAATAGCCAAATTTTTTTTTTTTTTTTTTGGTAGAGACTAGGTCTCACTTGGCTGCCCAGGCTGGTTTCAAACTCCTGGCTTCAAGTAAACCTCCTGCTTTTACCTTTCAAAGTGCTGGCATTGCAGGTGTGAGCCACTGCACCTGGCCAATTCCTTTTTAATGAATCTATCATTCAATACGATTCCAATTAAAGTTACAATAGGGCTTGCTACTGAAATTAACAAGGTGATTCTTAAATTCTTATGGAAGGATAAGTGGTCTTTTAAAGTTTTTATTTATTCTTATCTATTAAGTTTTCATAATTAAAAATTTAAAAATTACAACTACCATCTCCCAAACAAAACAAAACAAAGTCCTATCTACTCTGTATCCATGTTATTAAACCCATGTTAAGATTCAGTAAAACACTCCTTGCCCCTGAGGACTGTACCCTTCCACTCAGTGGGAGGACCTTTACTGAGGCCATCTAGTATAACTTAACCATCTTCCTTCCCTTCCTTTAATTCTCTATTTTTCAATGTTCAAAGAGTTTAACTGTTCACTTTTTGAAAATTCCTTTCATTTAGGATTAGGGTGTCAGTCTAATCTTACTACGCAAACTTGTTTTCTGAACATCAATCTCTCTTTAGTTTCCATCACAAGATATATTTCTCAATGGTGAAATATGATTACATTCGGTACTTTTTTGCTTATGGGTTTCAGTGTAGAAGTTTAAATCCCGAGAGGTCAGAAAAGATACATACAAAGAAACACATCTGGATATGAAAACAGAAGAAGAAGTACCTTTACAATTTTAGCCAATTTGCTCTATCACATGCAAATAAAATCTACCTTTAAGGTAAGTTAATTCAGCAGCACTGTTGATGCTCAGTAAATCAGCTCCTTGATTCTGACATGAAACATAAGCTTCTTTCCAAGAAAGAGCCGTCTGAGTATTAAATTGGTAGCAACTTCCAAACTGCTCGTTCTTTTCCCAATTATCTTCACAACCATTTTCTGTTGATAAAGACACGTTAGTGATCATAAAGTAAGGATGTAATGTTTTCTATTACTTAGGATGCTTACAAATACTGCAAGTCAATTTGCATACTCTTAGGATATGCCCAAATGGAGACTGCCATCACTCGTTTAGACCATATTTTGATCACAATACAATTGGAATCATAACACACCAAATGACTCAGGCTGGTTGAAGCTTCCACTCTTTCTTATTTTCCACTCTCCTTTTATCCCTATCAATTACAATGCTGTGTTTTCGCCCATGTCCCTGACTGCCCTCTGCCTGAGATGTGAGTCTCGGTGTGCATATGTTGTGAACACTGAGCTAATGGAAAACAAGCTCATTTGAACATAGTGGCAGACTACAGCGGGTCTGCCCACAGCTTGCATAGAAACCACTGTATGTGTACGTGTGTGCACAGACATGCTGCTTAAATGGCCAAGATATTGAGCCCAAGTGACTACCTTATTTGGGAAACTATGTCTAAATTTCTCCTTAATATTTTAATAAAGAATCAAATATATGATATATAATTCACATTACATATGATTTATATATGTATATGTGTATATATGTGCATATAAACACATATACATGTGTTTGTAGAGTATACATAATTTCAGACAAAGAACCTGCAAGCTGTTTCCTGAATGAGATATAAAAGTTTTTTGACAACTGGTTCAAAATATATTCAGAGCCTTCTGTGTACACCCCACAAGAGGGGAAGTCCAGTGCAGGCTGTGTCAAGTGCATCCCAGGCTCCAACTGGGGGACTTTCCAAAAGGCCTCCTATAGCCAGTTACATATCAGATGTTATACTCATGATACTATAAGCTGGAAGGGCCTTTAGAGATCATCTTGTCTAATGTCCTCATTTCACACACAGGAACAAAGATCTAGAGGTGACTGTGGCAGAGCTATAATGAGGGCACTGGTCTTGTTGATCCTCTGAATGGCACATCCTGCTGCTTCAGCCATTTCTCTATGGCATAAATAGCAACAGAGATTCTGACATTTGGTAAAAACAAAATAGGGTGGATTTGAAAGCACATTGTCTAAAGGTTCATTATTACGACTAAGGCCCTACTTTTGTATATCCAGAAGCTTCCAGGAGTGGGATGGCCGTGTGTTCGCTATACAATATGACCTCTATGATTTAGCAGCCCTCAGGTTTGAGAAACTCAGTCTTGCTTCTTCCATAAAAAGTAACTCTAGGAAGCATATGCAGGCATTAACAACACTGTATGTGTCACACCCCCAAACCCCCAGCACACACAATACCCACAGGAGGCTAAAGGCACCAAGACACATCCCTGTCAAGGCAGCAAGGTACAGTGGGGGTAAGTATGTATAGCAGGGAAGGAGGATAAGGAATCCTTCACCAGTTTCCACAAAAACGTGGTCTGATCCTGACAGGCCGTTTCATGGATCTGGGCCTGCTGCCTCTCACCTGAGAAGCAGGGGTTTGCATTGGATAACCTCTAAGCAACCTTTCACATCTAAATTTCTGATCCAAATAAGGAGAGTTAAATGAAGTTGATACCTGCTTGACCAAACTCTGTTTATTATCAATTACAGCTGAAGAAAATACTGGCTTTTTCTATTTTAGTAGGTAGGTTACAGGTGTTGAGAAGCCTGAGCCTCTAATTAGATACGTAATCCTCAAAGACTGGTCCCCAGACCAGCATTATCAGCACTACCTGGAAACTTGCCAGATTTGGTGGTGCCACCAAAAATCTACTGAATCAGAATCTCTGGGCCCTAGATACCTGTGTTCTAACAAACTCTACACGTAATTCTGTTGCACCCTGAAATCTGAAGTCTTAACCCAGTATAATCTCTTCCAGTTGCTTAGAACTCTGCATTCTGAAGCTCAGATTCCCAAAGGAGGGATCAGCATTACTAATACCACCTGGCTGGCTGCTCAATGAGTCAGTATTGTGTAGCTGTTTGGGACAAGGACTTCATAGCCAGACTTTCTGGGTTTGAATCCTAGTTCTGATATTTATTAGCTGTGTGATCTTAGGCAAGTTACGTATCTCCCTTGTGCCTCACTGTGATCATCTGTAAAATGGGAATAAAGTATGATACCTTTCAGGGTTGCTGTGAGGATTAAATGAGTTAATGTATATTGAGAGCCTGAAACAGTATCTGACACCTGGCAGAGCCCTGTTAAGTATTAACTATTATTACTTAGGTCTGGAGCTCTTTCCTTTCTCTTTGCTATAGATTCTTTCAATCTATTGTCCATTAAGTAATATTTTGTGAGTACCTATCACATGTCAGGTACCGTGATCCCCTGTAACTCTCACCTAATTGGTGAGAAACTGTTTCTGTTATGTGCCAGATAATGATGTAATTGCTACTTTGGTCTCCTGTCTTTCTAAAGAATAGCAAATTCTTTAGCAAATCTCAGTTTGCTTCTGGTAAGAAGTAATGAGAAAAAGCACTCTGACAAACACACAGGAATGGTGGAAGGAACAGTGTCACCAATTTTGAGAGCCCCAGGAGGATCTATCTCTTCTCTTTCCTGCTCTTTGCTTCAGGCCATAAACATACTTAATACTTCACCATTCTAAAAGTGTTTTTCAACTGATCTCTTTCTTAAACTACCCTTTGCTTTTTTAAATAAAAATTATAGGAGGCCGCTGTTTTGGACTAAGCTCCTGATCTAGGACTCAAAAATCAAAATGGAGTCACCCATGCCAAAGTTCCACTCACCAAACTGAAACAGAGTTGTTATCTGGCCTTTTGGGAAATCAAGAGAGAGAGACAACTGCCTAATTTCCCAAACAGGCCAGTTTCAATCTTTAATTGGCCTGATTAAAATGAAGTGCCCTCTGTTTTAATGCTTAACCTGAAGTCACCTGATGTTAACCAATCGATTATTTCTCTATTGTTCTTACAAGGAAAGTTACTTTGAAACGACCAATCCACTCTTTGATTTTTGTTTTTGCTTTCTTCAGCCCTTTTTCTGTCTACAAAGCCAATCCTCTCTGTTCAACGAACTGGAATACTTACAGTACTCTTTTATGAAATGAGGTGTTGCCTGATTCTAGAATTGCAATAAAGCCAAATGAGATTGTAACTACATAAATTGGTTGCAATTTTGTCCTTTGCCAACTGTCTCTTCTTCTGCTCCGTGACACTTGCGAGGCTTACTTCCTTCTGTTCATGCTTCATTCCACTACAGCCCAGCTTCTACCCCCTCTAGTCTTCTGAAACTACTAAAGGTCAGCAGCAATTTCCTAACTGTGCATGCTTTTTCCACACTTCCTCTCCTTGAGGTGTCTGTGCTATGGAACACTCCCTCCTTCTTCTCCATGACACTATCCGCCTTGGTTCACTTCCAGGCCTGCTTCTGAAGGCAAATTCATGGCTACACATTACCTCTCTCTTCTCCTCCAAACATACACTCCTTATCCAGGATAATATTTTTGCAGTTACTTTTGAGTCGCTTTGAACTCTACCTTCTCCTTGTTGCCTCATATAAATGTACTGCCTTTCCACATAAAGTTTACCAGTCCATACATACCAGGCTTTAAGCAGATGCCCCACTTTCGGTCATATTCATAATTTAAGGTGGTGGCACACCATGGCCCACTATGGTCCTCATCAAGGATGCAATCATGATGCCAGGTCCCATCAACTAAGAATGGAAATTCACAAGGTCTCCCGTAGGAGTTCCCATCTCTGGTATAGATCTCTGGGTTGGAGAGGAAGTTGGGGAAAAGAGAGTTAAAAACTGGGTAGTCAAAACAAAACAAAACAAAACTGGGTAGTCAGCTTCAGTTGGCTCATTTCTAAAACTCTTTGAAAAAGAAACATTGTTGTTTAGAATACAATACCTGAGTGCAGGAATTCAGAGCATGGGTGCTATCAGGTCTGGACATGAATGCCGGCTCCCTGCTGACCCACCGTTTGCCTGTGGGCTAGCTATCCAACCCTCTAGTAGCCTCTGTTTCTGCTTTTGCAAATTGGGGCTAGCATTCAGTGATCATCCATGTGAAGCTTCACTTACTGTTGTGTGATGAGGAACTGAAATAGCCTGGCTTGGTCAGGTGAGGGTCTACTAACTCTGCTGTGGGCCACAGAGCACTTCACCAGAAAGGGTGCCCCGGCTGAGGTTACATTTACCTTTATTTTCTTTTCTTTAGAAAGTGTTAGAGCCAGAAAAATACCTTGGAACCACTAAGGGTAGGTGTGGACTTTGGAACCACCTGCGGAATTAGAAAGATGGACAAATAGTCCCATTGTTCAGAGACTGGAAATAGAATTGAGACTGTGGTTTATAAGCAAGTAAAAGGAAGAGCTGCTGAATTTCTGAGTAGCTTCTTGGGGAGGCACAGGGCATGGTGATTTGGGGTGTGAAAGAAGAAGCAATTTCAATGGGGCAGTCATGTGACTGGCTGGTGGTCAGTGAGGTAGTAGATGTAGCTTTTATTTTAATCATTTTCCCTGGTACATGGGGAGGAACTGAAAAGTGATTCCAACCTCAAATATGCCTGGAAATGCTGGAAAGAGTGTTTGATACTTATATCAATACTAATTCTCTTGGAAAGGTGTTTTTATAGAACGGCTAACTCTGTATCTCTTTCTGCCACAATTTTCCAAATCCTCAATTTGCTAAAAACCTCAGTCATTTACAGATCAAATAACGGTCATTAGATAAATCATAGTAATCAAATCTTATCACCCTTTGCCAGGCAATTAGGGTTCCTCAAAATGTCTCACAGATGTGCTTAAAAGTGTGGTTAAGACAGTATTTGATTCTACTTTCTTTTTCTCAAGTATCTGTCTAAAGTGTCAGGCCATTTAACAGCTTAGAATGTATTAAGCAGAACTATAGCAAAAGGTAATAATAATCTGGATGCTTTTCTTCACAAATAGTCTTTTAAAGATCATTGGCTTTATTTTCCTATGTCATATAAATAGTTTTCAAAAGGGTACTTCTGTTAAAGAGTAGGTTGACCTTACATTTTGTAAGGATTCTGCTTATTACCTATGTTTCAGTTTAACCACATCAAAAACCCCCCAATAGCTCATGACCAATTTCTCTTCCCATATTACAAACCTAAGAGGACAGTCCCTGAACACAAGGACTGTTCCTTGTAGAACCATCAGTTTTCTTTTCTAAAACCTTTGATTTTTGGAATATAAAGTGCCTTGGTATACACTTCTGTCATTTGTTCTTTATCATAAACCTGTGAGATCATAGGGGAAGTATTATGTTTGTCTGGGAAATCCCCATTTTTGCAGAGTAGTCAAGTGAGACATTCAGGCACTCAGCCGCAAGTGACAGGGATGAAAATAGGCTCTCTCTGACTGGACTCTTGACCTATAAGGACAACTTGTGACATCAGTGGGTGCTTTCTCAAGTTTCAAGTTAAATTTCATAGCTCAAAGCTGGGCTTCAATTAATAAGCTCTCTAAGTCACCATACATGCTTTGAAGAATGATAAGCATAGAACCACCACACCAGAAGCAGCTACATTGCGCTAACTGTTCGCTAAGCGTTTTGCTCCCACACATTCTTTGCTGATGCTGGACCTCTTACATGCCATGGGCTTCCTTAGCAAGACAGGCTTTCCTGGGAAGACTCTTCTCTGAATGTGCAAATTTATGGTGATAGCATCCTTAAAACAACAGCTTTATTATGCAATAGGTACAAATTTGTGAGATGAGGTGATTATGCAGAAAACTAGCAAATTAATGTCATCAGTAACATGAGACAAAATAGTTTCAATGGATAAAGAGGTTGTTGGCAGGCTTCTAAGAGTTGCCCAGAATTCTGATAGTTCTGCAGCCACCCTACCACAAAAAGTCCATTTCCTCTTCATGATTCACCAAACATTCAAAATTTGAAAAGTCCTAGTGAGATCAAGGTATCTTAATGCTATAAACGTACACCTGGGTGCTAGGTAAAAGCAGTTCACTCATAAAATTTATACAACTTCAGTTTTCTCTGAGATGAACATGACTCACACAGGATGGGAGTTGGGGTGAGAGGCAACCCAAGGCACAGTCATAAATTAATGTTCTTGTATCACAAGTGAAAACTTTGTTTATACTGCTAAAGCCAAGGGGGAAAGAAAGAAGCTGTTTGGGGGAAAGGAATACTGGTTTCGAGCCCTAGCTTGGCTGTAACAAGCTAGGTAACCTTAGATTTCACTTTGTTGGGACTCAGGTACCTTGTATGTTTTGTTTATATACTGCTAGATAGGAAGGTGGGGACAACAATCAGTATTGAGAGTCTGAGAGAGGAGTCCTAGAGAAAGTCCCTAACTTAAGACAGCAGTCCCTAACCTAAGAACAGAAGGGATATACATAAATTGAAAAGGGTAGAATTGCCAGGACTTCATATTTGATTATACTGGAGTGGTGGAAGAGGCAAGCCTGAAACCTCTCAGGTGACTTGCTAATTTCTGACATGTAGAACTTAGATGGTACCAGTCACCCAGACAGAAACAGAGAAGAGGTGGCAGGTTTGGCCCTGGCTTCTGTGCAAATTAAAACATGAGTTATGCCTTGACTAGTCACAACTATATATGCTTTGAAAAAAAAGCTTTAGTGTTTCAAACATTATATTTGAAAAAGTCAAGAAACATCTCATGCCTGTGGGCTATGCTGGTGGCATCGCTTAGCTCTCTCTGGGTGGTCCCCTGCGTAGGTCCTTAACCTTTTTTGTGCTACTGATCTCTTTGGCAGCTGGGTGAAATCCACAGAAGAACATTAGAAATGCATAAATAAAATACACAGGATAAAAAGGAAAACCAGTTATTTTGAAATGAAGACACTCTGGGGACTGAGGGAGTTTAAGATTATAACTATGCCCCTCAAAAGAATTAGATCAGGAGACTAAAAGAACACTGCCAAGAAAATTATCTTTTCTGATCCCTGGACAAATACAATGAAACAAGTTAAATCCAATTAAAAGGCTTTTTTTTTTTTTTTTTTTTTTTTCTTTGTTTTCTCTTAGTTGGCAAGTTGGAGAAGGCTTTTGTGGCACAGAATTTAAATTTGCTATTAAGTCATATCCAGAAAGCAACTGCTTTACTTTTAGGAGGAAACTGGCTCGCAGAAACAGACTGTCAGCTATTCAAAGGTTAGGGATTGATGAAAAGGAAAACCCCATCTCTAATTCTCTAATATTTCTCCATAACAGAACTTGACATTCTCAGAATAATTTCTGCATCCTCACTAGGAAATAGAAAGACTAGAAAGAAAAACTTGTGCGGATGGATAATGGGAAGTATGGAAGCGAAGCTGCTATCCTGACTTTGAGGCCAAATTTCGCTTAAATGATCTTTAAGAGAAGAAGAAAGCCACTGTAAAGCTAGGGAAATTTTTAAAGAAAGGCAAGGGGAAATAATATGACTTAGAAGACATAATTACATGCATATTGACATTTGGTGTAATTTAGAGCAACACAATGAAAAATATTTGCTTGGGAGATGGCTAATTACGTTTAGTGGTTAAAAAAATAAATCTACTCATTCTTTAACTTGGAAATTAGTTGTAGTCCAGTGCCTAGACTCAGAGCTAAGTCCATGGTCGGCTCCCCACAAGGCAATATTAATATACTTATTTTTGGAAGCAACTGAAAAACTCCACTCTTAAAATGCTGAATCATAAATATAAACATCAAAATTTGGTTGCTATGCCAAAAATGAAAATAAATAAGAAAATCCACTCAAAATTTTCCCATTTTATCAAAATCCGTAGGCAAGAAAAAATACATTTTTCCCCCTTCTCCTTCTTTTCTTTTTTAAGAGATGGGAGTCTCACTATGTTGCCCAGGCTGAAGTGTAGTGGCTATTTACAGGCGTGATCATTACACGCTACAGCCTTGAACTCCTGTGTGCTGAAGTGATCCTGCTGTCTCAGTCTCTTGAGAAGCTGGGACTGCAAGCATGCACCACTACACCTGGCCTTTCTTCTTCTTTTAAAACTTAGAATAAGATCAACATTATTAGATCATTTGACTTTTAGCCTGCAAAAAGATTTCCTGTTAATCGAATGTTTCCTTTCCTCTAGGCTTTAGAAGACCATCATAAGAACTACATTATCTATCTGATGAAATCCCAGGTTTATCACAACATGGCTGTGTGACCTCAGACAAGGCATTTAACCTTTCTTAGCCCTACCTGCAAAGTAGAGGCAAATATGCACTCGTAAGAATGTCACTCAAAGTAACTGCACAGTGCCTGGAACTGAAGAGCTCACTCACTGCCCTTATGAATGTATGACTCTATTTTTACTAAATTGTGCATGTTCAATATCACATGTGACAAGCACAACAGCAAATCGGTCAAAGTCCCTCTCTACTACTCACCGTGATAAGGCTGGTCACAAAGGCTTTCCTCTGAGCCTCCTTTCTTCCAGACATCAGATGCATTTGAGATTGCTGCGCCATGCCCATTCTTCAGAGCCAGCTGGTACCGGGCAGCACCGTACAGAAAGTGGTGCTCACATTTCCACCACAGCATGACACTGGAGTCACAGCTGAACATTCTTACCTCATTCACCGATTTGGTAATATCTAGGCCAAGGCACTTTTGGGAGTGCAAATGAAAGAGCCGATGCTGAGACACCCACTTCCATAACTTGTCCTCAGTTTCATCACAGTCCTCTGCTACTATCCAGCCATACACTGGCTTGATGCACTTGCCCGTACTTCCATGGACGATGGTGAAGGGGTCATTAGCTGAGTCAAATGGATAGACAGATTGTGGATTATGTGGTTGAAGTGCCTTGCTCCCTACTTGCTGAGGAGAGTCTGAGCACTACTGGACCGTTCCCATCCTCAGACTGTTCTCACTCTTTATAAGCTGCAGGGGACTACACAAGGTGGGACAGTGGTGAGCAGAGAGGCAGTGCAGTGTGTAGGGTCAGAGCACGGGTTCTGGAGCCAGTCCGCCTGAGTCCATATTTTGCTCTTGCTACTTATTAGCTATAGGATCAGGGCAAATCATTTAGCCTGTGTGCTCCAGTTTTCCTGTGATGGGTGTGAGCATGAAAGGAGCTAATCCATGTAAAGCATGTAGAGCAGCATGTATATTTGTTGTTGCTATTTCATGAAAGATTTTTCCCTTCTCATTTAATAAGATAAAAGAAGCTCTTTAGTTTTCATCTCAATGAAAAGTCTAGTTGGGACCATAATTCTGCCTTGCTTACATGTTAGCTACTATGACAGGGTAAATTATTATATGAAAAGTTGATGCTTAACACAGCATGTTCACTATATATATGTTCCTTTCTTCAGATCCAAGTACACAGTGAGGCCTCTGTGGTCCTCTGCCTTAGGGCAAGTTAGTGTGGCCACTAAAAAGGAAAATTTAAGGACAAATTTCTTTTTTTTTTTTTTTTTTTGAGACGGAGTCTCGCTCTGTCGCCCAGGCTGGAGTGCAGTGGCCAGATCTCAGCTCACTGCAAGCTCCACCTCCCGGGTTTACGCCATTCTCCTGCCTCAGCCTCCCAAGCAGCTGGGACTACAGGCGCCCGCCACCTCGCCCGGCTAGTTTTTTGTATTTTTTAGTAGAGACGGAAGGACAAATTTCTTACAGACCACTTCCCCCTAGATATTTTTTGGAGGCCTAAATTCATTGAGGTATGTCAGAGGAAACGGGGAAACTTCTGAGGGAGCAGCAGAACAATGGGGGTACAGAAACAAGAAGAAATAGAGATCTGGGTTCTGAGGGTAGGGGAACCTGTGGCCAGCTGCATTGTGGCACCCTCAGGAAGATAACAGGACCTGGGGAAACCCGGGGGATTGACTGTGTGGATCACCTAAGAAGGCTGAACCCCAAACTCCAGGAACTACCAGAGTGATGGCTGATGAGTCTTGAGCCACCAGATTCAAGATCCTGTGGGTTTGGACAATGGGAAACCCAGAGGTAACCAGCGGGATCCAATGACTAAAGAAGAATCCTCCCTGAATGTTCCCCTAGGACTCTGCATGAGCTGGGAAAGACCCCAGTAAGGACAATTATTGAAGTTCTGGCAAGCTGGTGGAATGGGAGCTCAGCATCAAATTTAATTGGGTATTCTGAAAATAAAGTAATGCATTGTTTCTTGCACACCTGAGTTTGTGGAATAAGATTCACATCTGTTACAAGAAACTATAATCGGATAATTTCGTTAGTTCTTTTACAAAGGAAAATTTTAAACAATTATAGCAGAGATCATCATGTTGATAAGAGTAAAGCTGAAATATTTTAGACAAGCTTAAGCAATCACTGTCAATGAACCAGAGTTCAGCAGAAAGACCTATAAAATTTTGGTTCCCCAAAGACACTTTCATTTTGATATCAGCGTCACAGTCACTGGTTTCACTAACACCAGATGCTTTTCCTAGTAATAATTCAAAGGCTTTCAGAGTTAAAAATTCCCATACCAGGGACTGGTGACTTGAGGGGAATTTTACCATGTAAATAATAACTATAAAATTAAGTCTGACTGCAGCTTGAACTTTGGAAGGATTTTTTTTTGTTCTGTTTTAAATAACAGAAGCAACAACAAGGGAACAACAAGAACAGCAACAAAAATCCTTTAAAGCTTATTTTAAATCTGAATTTTAAAAGTATTCCACAGGGTTGCAGGTAAGGATGTTTGATGTTTGCCATAGCAGCTTTCCTCCCTTACACTTTTTTTTTTTTTTTTTTTTTTTGAGATGGAGTCTTGGTCTGTTGCCCAGGCTGGAGTGCAGTGGCACAATCTCAGCCCACTGTAACCTCCGCCTTCCAGGTTCAAGTGATTCTTGTGCCCCAGCCTCCCGAGTAGCTGAGATTACAGGTGCCTGCCATCACACCTGGGTAATTTTTGTATTTTTAGTAGAGACAGGGTTTTACCATGTTGGCCAAGCTGGTCTCGAACTCCTGACCTCAGGTGATCCACCCACCTCGGCTTCCCAAAGTACTGGGATTACAGGCATGAGCTACCGTGCCCGGCCACATCCCTCACACTTTCTCCTTTGACATTCCTCTGCCATTTTCTGCTTGATGGACACAGGCTGGAAGGACAGTCAACAAAAAAGGAAAATGTACTATAAGATTACTACTTACACTTCCTCTCATGGCGTTCTCCCACAATTCAATAGCTACTCAGACCTCTGATCTACATCTTTTCTAAACTATTCTCTCTTGCCTCTCCAAAATAAATCTTGCATTCCAGAGTATCAAAAATTACAGAAGAAAAAAGAAGTCTGCTCCTGCAGGAGACGTGCCCATCACCCTTGTTGGAAACATCCCCTCTCCTGCCCTGCAGTCTTGCTGCTGTCTTTCCCGGGCATTCCGCTTTGTGCGCTTGATCCCAAACAGGTGAACTGGGGAAGCAGCAGCTTTGCCTTCCTTTGCAGTTTGCAATTCTGCATTTTTCAAAGTTTTTGTAGAATCCAATGGATTAGCTACATGTCTTTGTACAGTGGAAAAAGCAGGAGTTAGGAGTCCTAGATTGAAATACTAAAACACTACAGGAGAGTTGTGGAGTAGCTCTGTTAAAGTAGAGCTGCCAAACTTCCTAACAAACTGCTACATCTCTGAATATAGACGTTTTTCTCAGACTAACCCCTTGTTTGAACCAAGTATGCAATTGCAATGTTTGATACTTATAGTGGTCACTTAGTACAGATCTTAATTATTCATATACTTAAAGGAAACTTATTAGCCTCCATATATAAGGTACGTATATGCATACATTAGATAGGGAGAGTCCTATCCTTTCATGATGCTTCCCTGTATCTTTCTTTACCTTTAGCAGGAGCTGTTCAAACTGCCTCAGTCTTACGACCCTCATTGGGACAGTAGGTTGAAGAGCCGGAAGGAGGACTGAGAAAGAGTGAACATATTCCCTTATTTAGAAAATTTGGTATAGAAGGGCATATAAGCTATTTTAGAAATATATTATACTTTGAAAAGGTAATTACAGAGTAGATCTTATTTTATAAAACTTATTTTATAAAACAGATTCTTTATCAATAGCTTCCTATTAGATTTTGTTCACTTTACAACTTTATACCAGTCCTCAGTGGAGTTTTAGTATTTACCTCCAAATACACCATTGGGGCAAATCTAAAAGGCAGAATTTGATGAAAAGAAGCCTCATTACCCTCTAGATACATTTGTATATGCTTCATTTTATATAAATTCTCCAGTGTTTGAGAGAAAATGGCTAAGTAGCATTACCAAA
This sequence comes from Piliocolobus tephrosceles, assembly GCF_002776525.5. Classification (NCBI taxonomy): domain Eukaryota; kingdom Metazoa; phylum Chordata; class Mammalia; order Primates; family Cercopithecidae; genus Piliocolobus; species Piliocolobus tephrosceles. The sequence goes on from NC_045444.1 coordinate 45,640,347, forward strand.
AATTGAAAATAAATTTTTAGTATTTTTACATCCATCAAAGGAAAATCATCTCTCAGTGTTTTCTTATTGTCTGATCACTAAATAATTCCTGCCTTATAAACTCTAGACCAAACAGCTTCACACATTCCAAAGAGGAGCTGGATATTGACATATATAACCACAGACAAATGGATAGGGAAATAGCTTGGGAAAACAAGAAGGATGAAGATGGCAGCATTTATAATTTCAGGGGAACGTCCATAGATCACATATTAAGCATTTTGTAGAGTCTCTAACACGTGTTCAGAATGTACAGGTAAGTGCAGCAAGACAGAATCAGAAGTCTAGGTTTGTTAGTTCAAAAGTAGGTCCTGAAATGACAGCTGAGTCCATGGCAATGTCCAGGGAGTCAGAAAGTCTTCACGCATGATTGGGTGGTGTTGGCTGGTGAAAACCTCAGGAGTCCCTGACGGATTGGTTTACTTAAAGCTGTTAGCTCTCCAAGCAGCAGAAATGTAAACTAAGCACCTGGCACCTCCCCAAGGACAGAGGTGCTCCTTCAGTGTTTGGGTGATAGAGGCCACCTGCACAAGCCTAGCCACGCACGTGACGAGGTGCATGCTATCACCAGCATCATGAAGCGGACACTCTTGCCAAACAATTGACCCAAATGGCTGGGGGTTCAAAATTCCAGTGCTTCCCCAAACAAGGCCACAAGTCTGCTCTGAGGGTGAGAAAACATCGATCAGAGCAGCTGCTAGGAGTAAGGAAGGATACAGGATAACAAAACCCGTGGAGACCTAGCACAGGGCAAATAGAGTTAAACCTGGTGCTTTTTGCTTTGGGTCAGTGATAAAGGGCAGTGATTGCAGAGATTGCAAGAATTAAGGAAATCTTGAAATTTGTGAAGGAGATAAAAACAGGACTGAAGCAGATGTAGATGGGAACCAAGAGGTTAGTGATTGAAAAGTTAGTGCATTTTCACGGTAGTTAGTTGTTGCAGTGAACTTTTCCACCTTGGATTGTGGGGCAGGCAGAATAAATTCTCAAGGCAATAAAGGATCTTATTTTAAATGATTCCTTTGGTAGTTCCTAGCACACAGGGTCAAAGGAGACTAGAGAAGTGTGACTCAGAGCAGGGTTCATTGACAGGTCCTCGCTGTAGATAGGATGATAGCACTCACACTCTGAGAAATCTCTTCCCATCACTCTCCGAAGAAGTCTAAACCAGATGGTAACTTAGCTTAGCTGCAAAAAAAATAAGAGCCACCAACAATTTAATGTTTTTCAAACTGCCTGGACAGTCTTTTCCTTCCTCATACAGGCACAGTAACAGAAGTGGCCGGTGGGGGGTGGCCCATTGAGTGCCTATGATGCGGCCCAACCAAGAAACAAAGTCCTCTGCACACCTCTCGCCCGGGCAAAAAGAGAAAGTAAAAGCAACCGGTTGCTGCCAAGGGGTGTGGTGGGGTGGCGCTGGCACTACCCTGAACATCAGTGAAGGCTGTTTCTGGTCCTGCTTCCCCATTGAGAGGCAGCAGGTCCCCAGCCAGGCCCTTCAGCGTGGGGCTGTCAGCCTTGCGGGAGCGGGGTCGTTTGGAACTGATAAACCAAAGAGAAGAAAGGCTTGCTGCTCTAGGCGGTGGGTGACGGCATCATAGCTGACTCTTGGTCTTGGTCACTTTCAGAGGAGATGGTTTACTTAACCTGACTGCCTTTCTGATGCGCACCGTAGGCGCAGTGAAATCCGGGAATCGTTGGGAATCCTTGGCACTGTGGCTGGAGGCTCCTCTTGGCCCTGTGGCCAAGGTGACCAAGGGGCGAAGGAAAAGCGAGAACGGCCGGGACAGGACGCAGAGGGTAGATGGGGAACCCCATACTCCAGCAACATTTTATAAGACAGACGACGGAGCAGGGCACCTGGTCAAAAAAGCCTCAGTGAGCCTACTCTACGGTGGCCCGCGTCCCCTCTGCACCAGAAGGCCCCTGTCCTCCCACATCCACCGCGCCCTCCTCCGGGCCCCCGAGGGCACTGGGGCGCCTACTTCGCCACACCTCCCCTGCGGCTCACTCGTCCGGCTCCAGAGCCCCCCCCAACAGCAAAGCAGCCGTGACCTGCGCCGGGGGCGCAGCCCTGCTCCGGGCTGGAAGGCGGCAGAGCTGCGGCGTCGAGGCACCCAGTGGACTGCGGGGCGGACGCGCCCGCGGTTACCTGCGCGGCCAGAGGGTTCCGCGAGCTCGAAGCACCAGAGGAGTAGCATGAGGAGCCCCGCCGGGCGGCGAGGGGTGGCCCAGTCTGTCCTCATCCTGAGCAGGCGCAAGCTTTCCGGCCGGGTCCTCGGGGGCACGCGGCACCCGCCCCTCGCCCCTCCTGCTGAACGCTGCCTGCCCCACCCGCTCCTATATCAGGCCTTTAAGGGCGCCCCGGCCCCGCCCCCGCCGAACCCGACCAATCAGACGTGCGTCTCCTCGGCCCCGGGGCGGAGCGGGCCGGGTGTGGGAAATGAACAGGGCGGGGCGCTAGAAAACTCCGTGGGGTGGGACCGGCGAGGAAGAGGGACGTGCGGGTCGGTGGGAGAGCCAGGCACCGCACAGGCTCCTGCACTGGACGGTTCGGTCCCCGTCTCTTCATCAGCCAAGCTGGGGAGATGCGGCCCTTACTGGGACTTGGCACCGCCCTGGTGGGTGGGTTCTGTCAGTTTAGAACCTTGGGCTCTGCCTAGTTCACTGTGGTCAGAGACGACTTCTCCATTCCAGCCTAGACTGGAAAGGGATCCACGGTGTCTCCTGCCCCGGAGAAGGAAGTGAGCACCTGCCGCGTGGGTGACTGCGGCCAAACCTAGGAATTCAGTCGTCCTTGGCAACGTCTTGGGTATTTTGATAGTGCAAATGGTACACTGCAGTTCTACCCATAGTTGTTAAAGAATTAAAAGCAAGAATTACTAGAGTGACCAAACGACACTTCTAAGGATGACTTATGCTTTATAACAATTTGAGCTTTGCGAGTAAGCTCTTTGCGTAATAATTTAATGATAATAATAATTAGCTGGTAGAAATGTAGAAGTCTGCATGCAGAACCAGAAATTTCATGTCCCACTCACTTTCTTCCTGTGGACACTGCTATCATTATAAAGAGGCCAAATTCTTAATGACCTAAGTTGCTCAAATGTGAATGTTTTATACTTTTAAATCCGTCTTTGCTGAGCACATAATGTGTACCTGAGGTGGCCTCCATCCTTGTTGCATGAGGACACAAAGACCTAGGTTGCTCTTCCTGACTTCCACTGCCAAGGCTTCACAGACGGCTCCCAAACCTGCCTCGGCTCTGTCCTCTCCCCAGGGTCTGGCCTTTCAGTTCCGTAGATAGAGTGAGCACCTACCATCACAGGATCTGGGCACTCCATGGAACAGGAGGACAAAAAGGCAACATCTCTGCCCTCCCTTTAATACTGGGGAGACTGGGGCACTGTGATGGATAATATTGTCAGCTTGATTGGAATGAAGGAATGCAAAGTATTGTTCCTGGGTGTGTCTGTGAGGGTGTTGCCAAGGAGATTAACAGTGGACTGGGAGAGGCAGACCGGCCCTCAATCTGGGTGGGCACCATCTAATCGGCTGCCAGCGTGGCTAGAATAAATGCAGGCAGAAGCTGGAAGGACTTGACTGGCTGAGTCTCCTGGCCTTCATCTCCTCATCTTCATCTAGATGCTTCCTACCCTTGAACATCGGACTCCAGGTTCTTCAGCTTTTGGACTCCTAGACCTATAAAAGTGGTTTGTCAGGGGATCTCTGGCCTTTGGCCACAGACTGAAGGCTGTACTGCTGGCTTCCCTACTTCTGAGGTTTTGGGACTCAGACTGGCTTCTTTGTTGCTCAGCTTGCAGATGGCCTGTTGTGGGACTTCACCTTGTGATCGTATGAGTCAATACTCCTTAATAAACTCCCTTTCATATATACATGTATCCTATTAGTCCTGTCCCTCTAGAGAACCCTAATACAGGCACACACAGTGACACAGGGCAGAATGAATGGGGAGACTCTGATAAAGCTTAAAGGAAGGCAACATCTTAGCTGGGTCTTAAAGAATGGGTAGGAATTTGAGCAGGCACAGCTGGTGAGAGAAAACTAGTGACAGGGCAGAGACCAGAAAACGCAAGCAGAGTCAGAAGACAGTCAAGAGTCCAGGGTCGCTGCCCTGCAGGGTGTGTATCTGCGAGAGATCAAAGTGGTTGTGGTGGGGGCCCCAGTGGAAATGACAGCAGAAAGGTGAGTTGTGTCTGTTTTGTGAAGGGCCTTGACTTTGTTCTAAGGAACACATGGTGGGAATTTCTAAGTAGGAGAACCTGCCACTGATCTGATCCCCTCTGCCTCTGTGGCTGCCTGCCTTTCTTTCTGATCCTGCCCAGCTTGGAGCTCCTTGAGGGCAGTGGTCTTGCCGTATTCATTATCACATCCTCAACACTGGGCACAGGGCCTGTCCCAAAGTAAGCTCTCAATAAATGTTAGTTTAATCAATGAATGGATTCCTAGGGCCGCCACCTTAGTTAGCCTAGGGCTGTATGAGCTCCTATTTGCATTATATTGCAATAATTTCTCAATTGACCTCACTGCCAACAGTTATTATCCTCTCTGGCAAATGAATCCTTCTAAACACTGTTTGGAACATGCCACTTTTCTATTCAAATCCTTTCAGTGCTATTTGCATATAGCAGGAGTTCCTAAATGCTACTTAAGGGAAATTATGAAACGCTGAAATTTTGTGCAGCTTTATAAATGCACTGTTTTTTGAGGAGCAGGAGGAAGGGTACAAGGCTTTCATGAGAATCCCAGAGAAGCCCACGATACAAAAAGAAAACTCTAAGACAAAAAGCAAGTACCTCTACAATCTGAACCTTTCTCTTTTTTTGAGACGGAGTTTCACTCTTGTTGCCTGGGCTGGAGTGCAATGGCGCAGTCTCAGCTTACCGCAACCTCCACCTCCTGGGTTCAAGCGATTCTCCTGCCTCAGCCTCCCAAGTAGCTGGGATTATGGGCATGTGCCACCACGGCCAGATTAATTTTGTATTTTTGGTAGAGACAGGGTTTGTCCATGTTGGTCAGGCTGGTCTTGAACTCGTTACCTCAGGTGATTCACCCGCCTCAGCCTCCCAGAGTGCTGGGATTACAGTTGTGAACCACCGTGCCTGGCCTAATCTGACCCTTTCTCTTTACTCCCTTCGTATGTCACTCTTTGGTTCAAGCTACCTGTCTGAACCTGTCTTGCCTTTTCTTACCTCTGCCCATATATGCATATCCAGAATGCCATTTTCCCTCTACTTAGTTCGAACATTTCTTGAAGTTTCTGTTTAGATCTGACATTTTATGTAAAACACTTCTATCAAGGGATTAACCCTCTTCCAAAAATCTACATAATAGTGTGCATTCCGTTCACTTGGCATTTAACATGTATTACATCTTGCCACGATTTTTTCTTCAGGGACGTGCGCTGATTATTTCACCTAGGTTATAGATTCTCAGTAAATATTGTCAATGGTGACAATAAAAAGCAATGTGTCCTTCAGGTCTCACCTTGGATGTTACTTTCCCAAAGAAATCTTTTTTTTTTTTTTTTTTTAACTCTATGGTCTAGGTGAGCTTCCTCTATAACAGGTTCTCCAGGCTTCCCACACTTCTTCCTGATAGCACTTAGCACAGCTGGAGTAGATCATTCTGTGCTTGCTCATTTGTTTAATGTGTATCTCCCTCACCAGGCTGCAGGCTCCATGAAGACAGTGACTGTGCCTGCTTCATTCGCTTCTGTGTCCCTAATACCTGCCACATGATTTGCTACATGAATGAATAAGTAAATATATAGTAATGCCTCATAAATGATGCAGGCAATGGAAGGTCTAGACATTTAAAAGAGGGGAAAATTGGCTTGGGTGGGAGCAGCAGTTTTCAGGCACTGAACTGGATGTCCTTGGATGAGAAGCATTCAGTAGATAGAGGCAATGAGGATGCTACAAGCTGAGACAATGGTGTAAACAAATTACAAACATCTGCCACCCACTGGGAGCCAGGCCATGTGCTAAGCATTTCCCATGTACTCTCTTGTTTAGGAATCATCCTACAAAGTAAGTATTCCTATAATCCTCATTTTATAAATGTGGAAACTAAGAGAACACAGAGAAGACTGATACCTAGACCAGGTTAATAGCCACAAGTGAAGACACTATGATGGAAATCTAACTATAGAACTTGAATGAGTGTGTGAGAGTGTTAGTAATATTTTATTCCCAATCACAATTAGGGAGGAGGGGTAAAGGAGCTTTTAGAACTTCTGAAGTCATGTTTTTTAATCATAAAATAAATCATACCCCGAAAAAGAACAGTATGCTTGTTGGCCTTTGTGATCATATTCACCTTACTCCCACATCGAGGTAACCTCTCCTCTGAATTACTCGTCACTCTTTCTTTACAGTTTTCCCATGTATCATTCATTCCTTAAAGGGTACCTATAATTTTACATATTTTTGAATTTCATATAAATGAATCATTTCAAGGGTTGTGTTTTACTTGTCACTTGTCTTTTTGCTCTCAATTCTGTCTGTGACATTCTTCTGTGTTGGTGTGTGTAGTTGTAGTACATTCATTTTTATGTAACATTTCATTATAAGAATAAAGGACACTTTATGCATTCTCTTGTTGGGGGATGTTTGAGTAGTTTCCCGCTGGGTAGTTTCCATTTGGGTAGCTTGCTGCTCTTAATGCTCCTGTGAAGTTTTTGTACCTGTCTCTTGGTGCACATTGCTAGAGTTTCCTGAGGATATGGTCCTAGAAGTGGAATTCCTGGAGCATAGGGTATGTGTAGCATTACAATTATTGGACAATGCCAATGTGCTTTCTGATTTACACTGGTGTATATAAGCATTCCCACTGCTAAACATCTTCATCAATATTGGCATTGTAAAATTTTTGGTGGGGTGTAAAGTGGTATCTCCTAGTGGTTTAAAATTGCATTACCTTGATTGCTAATGAGGTTGGACATATTTTTCTCTGTGTATTGGTTATTCGTATTTCCTTTTCACATTCTTGTACAGGTTATTTGCCTGTTTTCTCGTAGATCTGTTCCCTGCCCTTTTCTGCTTTGAATCCCAAGTGGCTACCTTGCATTTCCCAGACCCCCCCTTACCTGTTTCCTTCTGGTTAGGGTCAGCCAATGGCCTGAGATGGGAGTTTGGGAGGAGTAGAACCCAGGGTATTTCTTTTCTCTCTGCTTTGGGAGAAGACCAAGCAGTGGCTGTGCCTCTTTGTGGTTCTAGCTCCTGCCTGGAAGCCCCAGCCTTTGTGTTCCAACTCCCACCAGGCAACCCCTGCCATACTACCAGCTCCTTTTGGGTTCTCCAATGTTCTAGCTCCTACAGTGTATCCCTGGTTCCTACACTGATAACATCCCTTCCCTGTCCTCAGGCCCCATGGATGTCAGTAGCTTGTTGTAGTCGTTGCTTTCAGAGTAGCCTCATAAGCACTTATTTTTAGCTCTTCCAGCACTTCTGTAACTCAGTATTTCCCTATATTAAATTTCTTCAATTGAACTACCTAGCATGGGTTTTGTTCTCCTTATTGGACCTTGAAGATATTGATTTTGCGTACAACATAATAGTACCTTGAGACAGCATCCAAAATTGAGTTAGATGTGGACTAGAGAAATAACACATGGGACATATTTAACCGCCTGGGGAGTTGTGGCATGAAGAGAACCAGTGTAGGAGTCATATAAACTGCAATTATGACGATGCCCACTGATTTTCCCAGGTGTAGTAAGAAGGGCCCCGGAGGCCCAGATAAGGACTTCGTCAAAGAATAAATTTTAAACAATTCCCACTACACCACAACAATTAAGATCTGCATTTATTCCTGGTCATAAGTAAACTCTTAAGGACTGTAGTCATGGATGTAGACCTCAAAGGGCAAATATAAGGTTATAATTCAACCACTTAAAAAACAAAAACAAAACAAAAAATTGAGTAACTCATCTTATTAGAATAAACTGAACTTTCTCCACAGACTTTAGAAAGAATTTCAGACAAGCAAATACCCAACTAGCATATCTACCGAACAGTGACAGCAGAGACTGGACAAGGAGTAGATGTGGTTGACTCATTCACTTAGTCCATTCCCTGTCCTCTCCCTTTATAGACAGGGAAACTGAGGTAAAGAAATTTTGGTGACCACTGTGGAAACGAGAAGCATTAGAGAGATTAGATGTAGACCCCTAAGATTGATGGAAAGATTACAGAAGTACAAATGAGAGCATCTTAGGGCTAGTTACCTGCTTCTGATGAGGGCAGAAGTGAAATTTGGGCATCCAACGGTGGATCACAGGTCAAAAAAATGCTAGTGTTGGTAAGAGTGTGTTACAAGGATCAATAATGTGTTTTGGGTAGGAGTGTAATATCACTAGCATGGTAGAATTCTCTAGGAGACTTTTTCATCCCATGTGCATGTTTTGGAGAATAAGGAAACAATTTTAGTGGTAAAGAGGATTTTCTGGATGTGAGAAATGTGATGAAGAGACAAGTTTTTGACTTTGGCAGAGACACTTATTCATCATATTTTGGCAAAGAGGCAAGAACTGGGGTGATGTGTTTGCCTTTTACTTATGTAATTGGAGGCTCTTTCCTCAGGATGAACTAAATTCATTGCTGAAATCTGTTCCAAGAAAACAACAGTTGGAATATAAATAATCAAAGCCCAGGAGTCTCTGCTCCTTGGGAATACTGATCAGGTTTGCGCTTTAGGACAGTTATTTTCCCAACTCTCACAGAAGATAGAAAAGGTCAGATTTTCTAGTTTTGGAAATCACAGTGTGATGTGACCCTCTTCCAAGCAGACTCATAACCCAGTGTCAAGTCTCAGGACCACCTAACCTGTTAGCAGAATGCTGAATTCCTGATTTTTAGAAACATTTTTGAAGGGTAACAGTGAGAGCCTACTACAAAATTTGAGCACTGAGAAGTATGACATCACGAAATTACTGTATTTATCAATGTTGCCATTTGTGGGCCTTTTCTTGACCTGCCCAATATCTCTCTCTGAGGCAGATGGTCCAATCCTTTTCCTGTTCAAGACAAGACCCAGCTCCAGCTCCCTATGGGCTTCTTTCAGGTCTTGCTTTGCTGATAGGCTCAAGGCCACCTGATGTGAGTTCACCACCTCTCTGTAGTCTCGTCTGCTTCTCAGTCTTGGAGGAAGAGCCAGCAGTCTTTTTCATTTTCCTTTCTTTTCTTTTCATTACTTTTAATTGACACATAATAATTGTACATGTTTATGGGGTAGAGTGTGATGTTTCAATACTAGTATACAATGTATAATGATCAAATCAGGGTAATTAGCATATTTAGCACCTCAAGCATTTATCATTTCTTTATGTTGAGAACATCCAAAATCCTCTTTTTTAGCTATTTGAAAATGTGGAATAAATAATTGTTAACTATAGTCACCCTACAGTACTACAAAACACTAGCACGTATTCCTCCTGTGTAGCTATAATTTTGTATACATTCACCAACCTCTCTGTATTCCTCTTCCAAATGTCCCCCTCCTCTCTTCCCTTTCCAGTCTCTAGTTACCATTATCCTACTCTCTCTCCCGGTTTTTTTTTTTGAGACAGAGTTTCACTCTGTCACCTAGGCTGGAGTACAGTGGCACCATCTCAGCTCACCACAACCTCTGCCTCCTGGGTTCAAGCGATTCTCCTGCCTCAGCCTCCCAAGTAGCTGGGATTACAGGCACCCACCACCAAGTTCAACTAATTTTTGTATTTTTAGTAGAGACGGGGTTTCACCATGTTGGTGAGGCTGTTCTCAAAATCCTGACCTCAAGTGATCTGCCCACCTCGGCCTCCCAAAGTGTTGGGATTACAGGCATGAGCCACCGCGCCCAGCCTCATTGTCTTACTCTTGACTTTTAAATCAACTTATTTAGCTTTTACTTATGAGTGACAATATGCGGTTTTTATCTTTCTGTGCCTGGCTTATTTCACTTAATATAATGTCCTCCAGGTTCATCTGTGTTGCCACAAATGACTTCATTTTATTATTTTTTATGGCTGAATAATATTCCATTGTGTATGTATGCCACATTTTCTTTATCCATTAATCTATTGATGGACACTTAAGTTGATTTCACATCTTGGCTATTTTGACTAGTACTGCCATAAACATGGGAGTGCAGATATCTCTCAACATACCTATTTCATCCCTTTGGAATCCCAGTAGTGGAATTGCTGGATCATATGATAATTCTATTTTTAGTTTTTTGAGGAGCCTCCATATTGTTTTCCATAATGGTCATACCAATTTACATTCCTACCAACAGTTTATGAGTGTTCCCCTTTCTCTGCATCCTTGCCAGCTTTTGTTATTGTTTGTCTTGGATAGAAGCCATTTTAACAGGGGTGAGAAGACATCTCATTGTGGTTTTGATTTGCATTTCTCTGATGATTAGCGATGTTAAGCATTTTTCATATGTTTGTTGGATGTTTGTACGTCTTCTTTTGAGAAAAATACCTATTTAGATCCTTTGCCCACTTCTAAATCAGGTTCTTGTGTTTTTCCTGTTGAGTTCCTTATATATTCTGGATATTAATCCTTTGACAAATGAATAAGTTTGCAAGCATTTTCTCCCATTTTGTAGGTTGTCTCTTCACTCTGTTGCTTGTTTCCTTTGCTATGTAGAAGGTTTTTTGGTTTGGTATAATCCCACTTGCCTATTTTTGCTTTTGCTGTCTGTGCTTTTCAGGCCTTATCCATAAAATCTTTGCCCAAACCAAGGTCCTGAAGCATTTCCCCTATGTTTTCTTTTTGTAGTTTCGTAGTTTTGGGACTTATATTTACATATTTAATTCATTTTGATTTGATTTTTCTATATGGCGGGAGATAGAGGTCTAGTTTCATTCTTCTGCCTATGGACATCCAATTTTCACAGCACCATTTATTGAAGAGATGTCCTTTTCCCAGTGAATGTTTTTAGAGCTTTTGTCAAGAATCAGTTGACTATAAATTCGTGAATTCATTTCTGGGTTCTTTATTTTGTTCCATTGGTTTATGTATCTATTTGTATGCCAGTATCACGCTATTTTGCTTATTATGGCTTTGCAGAATATTTTGAGGTAAGGTAGTGTGATGCCTCCAACTTTGCATTCTTTGTTCAGGATTGCTTTGGTTATTTGGAGTCTTTTGTGGTTCCATGCAAATTTTAGGACTTTTTTCTATTTCTATGAAGAATGCCATTGGTATTTTGGTAGGAATTCCATTGAATCTGTAGACTGCTTTGGGCAGTATGATCATTTTAACACTATTAATTCTTACAATCCATGAATGGGGACATTTTTCCATTTTTGTGTGTGTCCTCTTCAACTTTTTGAGTCAGAGTTTTGAGTTTTCAAATTTTTCATTGTATATATTTTTAGACTCCTGGGTTAAATTTATTTGTAAGTTGTGTGTGTGTGTATTGGAATTGCATCCTGGATTTCTTTTTTAGCTAATTCACTATTGGTGTTAGAAATGCTATTGATTTTTATATGTTGATTTTGTATTCTGCGAGTTTACTGCATTGGTTTATCAGTGCTAAGAATTTTTTGATGGAGCCTTTAGGCTCTTCTATATATAAGATCATGTCATCTGCAAACAGGGACAATTTGACTTTTTTCTGTCTAGTGTGGTGGGCTAAGAATATTTTGATGGAGGTTTTAGGCTTCTCTATATATAAGATCATGTCATCTGCAAACAGGGACAATTTGACTTTTTTCTGTCCAGTATGGATGCCCTTTATTTCTTTCTCTTGCCTGGTTGCTCTGGCTAGGACTCCCAGTACTATGTTGAGTAAGAGTGGTGAGAGTGAGCATCCTTGTCTTGTTCCAGTTCTTAGAGGAAAAGCTTTCAACTTTCCCTCATTCAGTATGATGTTATCTGTGGGTTTGTCATATATGGCCTTTATTATGTTGAGATATGTTCCTTCTAGACCTAATTTGTTGAGAGCTTTTATCATGAAGTGATGTTTAATTTTATCAAATGCTTTTTCTGCATTTCCTGAAATCATAAGGTTTTTGTCCTTTATGTTGTTGATGTGATGTTCATGTTTGTTGATGTGCATATGTTGAACCATCTTCATCTCCCTGGAATAAATCTTAGCCCCCTTTTCTTTTCTTTTCTTTTCTTTTCTTTTCTTTTCTCTTCTCTTCTTCTCTTCTTTCTGTCTTTTCTCCCTCCTCCTTCTCCTCCTCCTTCTCCTCCTCCTTCTTTTCCTCCTCCTCCTCCTCTCCTCCTCCTCCTCTCCTCCTCCTCCTCCTCCCCCTCCCCCTCCCCCTCCTCCTCCTCCTCCTTCTTCTTCTTCTTCTTCTTCTTCTTCTTCCTCTTCCTCTTCCTCTTCCTCTTCTTCTTCTTCTTCTTCTTCTTCTTCTTCTTCTTCTTCTTCTTCTTCTTCTTCTTCTTCTTCTTCTTCTTCCTCTTCTTCTTCTTCTTCTTCTTCCTCTTCTTCTTCTTCTTCTTCTTCCTCTTCTTCTTCTTGTAGTCTCTCTCTGTTGCGAAGGCTGGAGTGCAGTGGCATGATCTCTGTTAATTACAGCCTAGACCTCCCAGGCTCAAGCTATCCTCCCACCCTACCCTCCTGAGTAGCTGGGACTACAGGCACGTGCCACCCCACCTGGCTAAATTTTGTATTTATTTGTGTGTGTGGAGACAGGGTTTCGCCACGTTGCCCAGGCTGGTCTGGAACTCCTGGGTTCAAGGGATCCACCTGCCTTGTTCTCCCAAAGTCCTAGGATTAGAGGCGTGCACATGCCCCGCATGCCTCCTTTCTTAACAAAGCAACTTCTATACTCCCAACCATGTTCCTCCTCTCTCTAGTATTTTTTAGTCTCTCCCTCTCCATGACTCAGAGAAACAGAGACGCTATACATGTTTTAAATGTTTTATTTTTAAATTTTAACTTTTTCATAAATTTAGTGTAGCCTAAGTGTACAATGTTTATAAAGTCTACAGTAGCGTATGGTAATATTCTAGGCCTTTACATTTGCTCACCACTCACTCATTGACTCACCCCGAACAACTTCTAGTCTGGCAAGCTCCATTAATACTAAATGCTCTATACAGATGTGCCATTTTTTAAAATCTTTTTTTTTTTTTTTGAGACAGGGTCTCACTCCAAAGCCTAGGCTGGAGTGCAGTGGTGTGATCTTGGCTCACTGCAGTCTTGACCTCTGGGGCTTAGGTGATTCTCCCACCTCAGCCTACTGAGTAGCCAGGAGTACAAGTGCATGCGATCATGCCCAAGTGATTTTTTGTATATATATATATTTTTTGTAGAGACGTTTTGCCATGTTGCCTAGACGGGTCTCTAACTCCTGGGCTCAAGCAATCCAAATTTGAGGCCTTTTTTCTTTGTGGTATATTTTATTGTATAGACATTTTAAGCTTTAATTTATTCAGCTGTTTAAATCTTTTCTTTGTGATGATGCATTTCATCCTTGTTTAAGAATTTCTTTCCTACTTGAAGATCACAAAATTATTCTCCTATAATTTCTTATAAACATTAAAACATTTTCTTTACACCTTTAGATTTTTAATCCACCTGGGGTACATTTGACTTTATGATGAAAAATAGAAATTTTTAAATGTTTAATTATCCCAAATTATCCTTTGTACATTGATTCATAGTGCTTCTTTTGTCATACATACACATTCATAAATTAATGGGACAGTATCTGGGCTTTGTATATAGCTTCATTAAAATGTTTTCCCCCCATCTTTGCACCAATAGTAGCATAATATTTTTATATATTATACCTTTAGAATAAGTCTCAATTTCTGGTAGAGTGAAACAGTTCACTTGTTTTTCCTCTTCAAAATTACCTTGGCTATTCCTGCCCTTTTGCTCCTCTATCTGAACTTTAGAATCAGTGCGTCCAACTTTCATGAAAAACCTGTTTGGCTTTTCATTGGAACTGCATTTAATTTAAGAACTAATTTGAGAAAGATAACATCTTAATGATGCCAGTCTTTCATTCTTTGTGATCTTGGCCTTGCTCTTTCTTCAGTCTGGTCTTCTTTGGCATCTGTCTGAATGCTAAACAGGGGATAGGTACCGGATTTGGCAGTTGTTTGGGTCTCACTAAAGGTTTCTGAGTGGAAAGAGTGACATAATGAGAGCCTTGTTTTGATAATATTGGTCTGAAAGTGGTAGCAATTTGATGGGAGACAAGAGATAGAGAAATCGATCAGGACTCTTGCAAAGGTCTAGGGGAACAATAATGGAAGTCTGAATTTTAGTGGCTGCAGTGGAAATGGAGATAAGATAGCTGTGAGAGACTTTCCAAAAATAACATAATTGCTCTCTTTTGTAAGAAAAAGAGCCAATCAGCCTTCCTGCTTCTCTTCCTAAAGACAGATGAATGAAAAGCTCTGAAAGAAAAAGATGCTAAGACTTGCAGGGGTTACTTTCACCTGAGATAGTGAAAAATGATAATCACTAGAATAAGCCCTTAGAGCATCCTATTCCCTACTGCTTTTTCTTCTTCTTCTTCTTCTTCTTCTTCTTCTTCTTCTTCTTCTTCTTTTCTTTTCTTTTCTTTTCTTTTTTTGAGGTGGAATTTCACTCTTGTTGCCCAGGCTGTGCAGTGGTGCAATCTCAGCTCACCGTAACCTCTGCCTCCCAGGTTCAAGTGATTCTCCTGCCTCAGCCTCCCGTGTAGCTGGGATTACAGGCGCCTGCCACCATGCCCGGCTAATTTTTGTGTTTTTAGTAGAGACAGGGTTTCACCATGTTGGTCAGGTTGGTCTTGAACTTCTGACCTCAGGTGATCCACCCACCTCGGCTTCCCAAAGTGCTGGGATTACAGGTGTGAGCCATCGCGCCCAGCCTCCCTACTGCTTCTTTTCGGAAATTGTATTGTTCCCTGAATTCTAGTTCAAATAGACCTCTTCCATGAAGCCAACCTTGATTCTATCCGTTAGAATGAGGATGCCTGACAGGTTTTCCTTTGTATGACAATTATGTGGATGTTTGTCATTCATGTGGGAGCTGGCACCAAGTCTTAGGTTTTTATTCCCTACTCTCTGGCACAATTCCTTTTAATGCAAGTAAAAGAATAGCGTTCAGTAACAATGGATGATCACTCAAGAACAGAAATGGAAATCTTCGTTTATTCCATAAATGACACTGGTTGTTTCTTCTCCCTTTTGGGGAGTGGGGTCTGGACCACTGTGCTATATGAGGCCACTACAAGCGAATTTGGGCAGAATCTTTATGGGTCCTTCTATCCTCAATTCCTTCAAAGACACCTTGTATATTTTGTGACTTCATCGATTGTTCTATTGTTTTATAATGTTGTTAGTATATGATGACATCTATGTGTGAGTTCAATAGTCTTTTGGTTTAAAAGTCTTTTTAGTGTTTTATTATTCTTACAGTGAAATAATGTAATGCATAAATCACCTACCAGATTACTGTATGCAATTTGTAGAATGAAAGACAGATACCTAACAATTCAAAAATTAAAAACAGAATACAATCATAAATAAAAGTGTATCCTGTCTACCATGTAAGTAGCTGTAATAGGTTTCTGTCCCATGGGTGCTCCGACTTCCCTTGTGAGTTAATGAAAAACTAAGAATATATTATTAAGGTTCTTAAGTGTGGTTCAACTCACATTGTTCTCAGTGAGAAAGGCTGATTTATGGAGGTTTTCTATGTGTGTGTGTGTGTGTTATGTGTGTGTTTCCTATTGAAGTTATATTCCCAGGTTTGTTTCTTATATTCTTGTCTCATATTTTGAGACAAAATATGTCTCATATTTAATTCATCTCATATTTAAATGACATTGACACATTGTCATTTCTACATTGGATACAGAGAGTACTTTAGTTTCTTTAATTTGACACACTCAGTTCACAATTGTTGCCTGCATTTGTTATCACTTTGTCATTCTAAAGCCCAGCAGACACTATCCAAATGAACATGAATGCATTATCTGGAGAGAGCTCTGGTTCTTGCTTTGTGCTTCTTATACTCTGAGAGGTTGCCATGGCCCATGTTCAAAGCCCCTGATGAGGCACATATTATAATTCTCCATTCCACATGACCCTCAACCCTCATCATAGCTGATTGGATGAGGGATGAGTGCTTACCTGAAAGACAAACCAATCTCTAAGTGGCTTAACAGAATATGAAATGGCCTTTTTTGAGATGGATGGGTTCCCCAGAAGCAGGTACTGGGATGAAGATTTGTATAAACAGGCCCTGGTGAAAATAAATCTGCAAATAAAATCCAGGGAGTTTGTCTTGTTGCCACAGGACTCTTGAGGTAGGACATATTCCCAGAAAACAACTAGTAGGGTAGTGGGGCACATGCAACAGGAAAGAAAAGTAAGACAAACAAGGATGGAATCAAGCAAAGCCCTGTGGAAGGTAACTGTCTCCTTTTCACAGGGAGTGGGTCTGGAGATGCACGGGTCACATCATAGACAGTTCCACCAGGGCTGAGGGAGCTGGGGTATTTATACTTCTATACTTGTCAATCACTGGCTAATGCTGAACCTGGGGGGATATGCATTCACAGGCACTGTCTGCTATCTCTGCATGCAGAAAAAGCTGCCTCAGGCAGTCTGAGGGCAGCCCTCTGACAAAGAGATGCAGGTGCTTGTTGTTGGGAGTAAAAGCACGCTGGAAGGGAAGTACACAAAGAGTACAGCCATCAGAGGGGATCTGCATGGAGCCTTGTCATCGGGTTCTATAGGCCCAGTATAAGAGGTTGCTCAGCAGGGACTACTGTGATTATTGGAACTAATCAAATCCTCTCTTAGGGATTCTGGGTATGAGATACGCAGTTGTTAGCAAGAATTAATAAAGCAGCAGCATCTAGGAGCACGAAGAAATTGAAGGAGTTAAAAAGAATAGAAGCAAAAGTATACTGTTACGCGTGCGTGGGTGTGCCCTGGTTTGCTCAGCTGCACTCTTTAATTCCCCTAGGGCAGTGTTCTTTCATTACTCTATCACTGCCTTTTGTAATGACAGAATGTCTTTTTTTTTTTTTTTTTTGAGGCGGAGTCTTGCTCTGCCGCCGGAACTGGAGTGCAGTGGCCGGATCTCAGCTCACTGCAAGCTCCACCTCCCGGGTTTACGCCATTCTCCTGCCTCAGCCTCCCGAGTAGTTGAGACTACAGGCGCCTGCCACCTCGCCCAGCTAGTTTTTGTATTTTTAGTAGAGACGGGGTTTCACCGTGTTAGCCAGGATGGTCTCGATCTCCTGACCTCGTGATCCGCCCGTCTCGGCCTCCCAAAGTGCTGGGATTACAGGCTTGAGCCACCGCGCCTGGCCCAGACAGAATGTCTTAAATATAAAGTTAGGACAGCAGGTACGACTCCCCCAAAGAACCAGATAGTCAAATCCTTGGGTTCAACTACTTTATTATTCCACTTCCTTCTGTTTCTTGTTTACTTGTCTAGGTCAGGTGAGGTATAGATCATCACTGAACTCAACCTTCTGTGATTTTTCAGTATGAGTTATGGATGTCTTGGTAGAATTAGTCTAGAAATTGAAGGTGTTTGTAACACTTCTCTACCTCACTGGAAGGGCCAGCTTCATGGTGGGTAGTAAGCAGTTGCCTACAAACTGTGTGAATTAGTGCCAAGGCTTGTAGTATAAGTACTTCAACTTCTGGTCTTTTACCTAGCCCCCAGCTTCTCATTTATTATGTTCATGCAAATGTTTTCTGGAAATGACCCATATCAGTTAACAATCTAAGTTCATGTGCTCATGTATGATGAGACAGTTAAAAATCGCAAAACTATGGTTCCACAGAACAATTATTTTTTATAATCTAGAGTAACCCTCAAATCTGTCTTTGTAGTGACTTGCCAGAGAGAGGACTTCAAGTAGATAAACACTAAATTAGTGGAAGGACTGCCCATTTGGTGATATTGAGGTGAGCATTTTTTCCCCCAGGCCTAGTAACTTTATCTATGTGTCTGACATTTTAAGAAAATGTATAAGTAAGACTTCATGTAACCTTTCATGTAGATAATGGTCAGGTCCAGATGAGATTGGGGAAGGGAAAAGTGATTTACAATGCCAGTACAGCATGTGAAAACAAAAACAAAAACAAAACAACACAATGAACCTTGAGGCCCAGTACACACGGACCTTCAGCATGGCAGATAATCTAGCTCCTTCTAAAACCAAGTAGCTGTATCCATATCACTGCACACACCTTACCTGCCCCAAGATTTCAACTTCCAGTTGTAATAGTATCTGGGAGCTCCCAGGAGTAATGATGATATGACTACATTACATTTTTTTAAAAAGCGACAACATTCATTAGCATTTTTCGAGCACCTACTCTATGTCTTGCTTTTCTTATATATAAATTGGGACTAATAGTAATATTCACTTCATAAAGTTATTGTGAGAATTAAATGAAGGAGGCATTTAGATCAGAATCTGAAACATAGTTCTGGTGTGTAATAACTGATATTTATTATTATTGTTAGCTATTAAGGCTAGTATTGGAGCGATAAGAAATAGACAAGATATCTCCCTCTCTTCAAGTAGCTCTGAGGCTAATGGAAAATGAGATATATGAAGGAACATTTATGAATTGGTAGGATTTAGTGCAACAAAAGAGACATATTGAAGTCAGGGTCACAGCTTAAGGGAGGGAGTGGCTAATTTTTCTTGAGTATGTCATGGCAGATTTTCCAGAATGGAAGGCCATGGGGTAGCACATTGACACTGGGAACTTGGGAAGGTTGGCATATGGGGTAGTTGCATTAACTGAATATGTAGTGTCATGGAGATATGACACAGTGTAGTGCTCTTGGGATCTGTGAGTGGATGGATACCTAGCAGTGGAGCAAGGTCTGCCTGTACAGTAACATCCAAAGGTGATACTGGATGGTAAGGTGGAGCCATGTCAAGAAAGATCCTGTGTGCAACATTAGGGGGCTTCCTCCTTATCCTCTGTACACTGTAGATCATTGAAGGGTTTTACCTCCCCAACCCAAAAAGATGTAATCAGATGTAAAACTTAAAAAGATTACACAAAAACTCTGGCAGTTGTGGATACCTTTAAAGTTGATAAGACTGGAAGAACTATTAGGAAAGTCCAGGCAAGAGATGATGTTGAGAAAGGTAACTAGGACAGTATCAATGGGATATAGGTGAGAAAGAGATAAGAGAAAACTTAGTAGGATATAGACTATAATAAGCTGCTATTGAAAAGGTTAGAGATATGACTGATATTTAAGGTACAATAAGACCCTCCCGATTATTCTAAAGAAACTTCTCATTTTAATGATGATCAATCCATGTACAGTTGAGACTCCTTACATTTCTCTTCAAATTGTATACTGTGCTCTTGGTTTTTGTTGCACTTTCCAACTACACTTGTCTCCATTTATATTGTAAAAATTGGAAGAGGAGAATAAAGTCAGCAATCCCTTGATGATCATGGTAGTTTAGCTTGTATTTGCCATAGTTTATTGTCCATGAAAGGTGTCAGAATGAAGAATTTAGAAATACTGTCAAGTTAAAAATGGAGAATTCTATAAGTATAAAAGAAAAAATGGGATGATAATGAGAATATGTAAGGAGTATACTGATATATGTTAGTGAATTGCTCTATTAGAGTATCAGCACTATTTGGAAAGCCGTCAATGTCATCTCATATTTAAACTATTAAGTGCATGTTTAAACAGTGCAAATCTCTTGCATTCATTTCATGGCTAATCAATCCAGTCTGAAATAGTTTGCCAAACAGTAATGGGATTTTCTCTAACAGCCAGATACTTAAGTCACTAGACACCAAATTATGGGATAAAAACAATCAATTCAGCATCCCAGGTAATTATGGGCTTAAAACAATATTGTGTTGAGCCCTGGCACATACCCGCTCATAGCAGATGTCTTTGTTTTGGACCATTTTGATTATCTTGGTAACTCTAGCATGATGAATTAATGATGCAAATTATTTTTTCATTTTAATTTTGCATTGTAGATGGAGCTATTGGCCTTTATTATAACTTATTTTCTGTTTCAGCCAAGGTCTAAATTAGAGCAGTACCAGAACAGAAGGAGAGCAGGTGACATATTCTAGAGCTATTGGAAGGTATAATATCCAGAAGTATAAATGGCTGTTGGGAGGATACATTCCATGCTTCTGAAGTGGCCAACTGGTAAATGATGGTGCCATTTGCTCTGATGAGGGACTCAGGAGGAGGGGAAGATTTAAAGGAGGGTACATTTGTTTTTCAGATTTGAGGAATTTTAGATATACACTGAATGAATACAGTAAAAATTCACTAATCCCTTCAGTCTGGAACTCAAGAGAGAGCTATGTTGGAGACAGAGATTTGAGTATTATCAGTGCACAGAAGTAGATAAGTTCTAGGAGTGTCTAGACAATGAAGAATCTGGGGAATACTGACATGTCAGGAAAAGAGAGAGGACGAGGCGGCAAGAAGGCAGCCAAGAAGAAAACACTGGAGTGGAGAAAGAAACCATGAGGATAATTACAATTTGAAAGGTTTGGAGACCATTGATTTAATGGCTGACTTAATTGGTTTGATGGTCTCCAAACCTTTTAAATTGATGCCCAATCGATAAAATTTTTTTTGAGAAAATTCCATATATGTATACTGACAAATTATATATATATTTTAATCCACATAATAACTATTAGTAAAATTCAATTTCTTACAAAGTTAGACATAAACTAAATATATCTTTTCTACTGTAAAATGCTTATTTTCCCCATTTTATTGTCTGTCCATAAGGGAATGGTGATGATGTTGTATCTCTGCATACATGAACTTAGTCACAATGAATCATAGTGTCATTATTTGTAAGTTTAAATACATTTATAAGTTGAAATACATCTAAAAGAATTCTTGTAATAAATATTAACTAAACTTGTAAATGACAAAGGAAACGGTTTCATTTAATTAGCAGTGTTTTTCCTTCTTGGAGATAGGTAAAGTAATGGCACATCTTACAATCAATAGAAATTGTTTTCTTCCCACACCCCAGTGGATCATCTATTGTGCCTCACTTTAAGGACTGGATTTAGGCCAGTCGTGGTGGCTCACATCTATAATCCTAGCACTTTGGGAGGCCAAGGCAAGCAGATCACCTGAGGTCAGGAGTTTGAGATCAGCCTGGCTGACATAGTGAAACCCCGTCTCTATTAAAAATAATACGAAAAGTAGCCGGGTGCTTTGGTGGGCACCTGTAATCCCTGGTACTCAGGAGGCTGAGGCAGGAGAATTGCTTGAACCCAAGAGGCAGAGGTTGCAGTGAACTGAGATCCCGCCACTGCACTCCAGCCTGGGTGACAGAGCGAGACTACATCTCAAAAACAAAAAAAAATAAAAAAAAAAAAAAAGACTGGTTTTAAGAGGGAGGAGTCAACAGTATGTAACATCTTGAAGAAACTAAATAAAATATTGTCTTAAAAATGGAAAAACATTAATAAACTTTAGCAACTAGAAGATCACTAGAGGCCTTGATGGGGGCAGTATCAACAGTAGAAGAGGAGCAACCAGGTTGTAGAGGTTCAAGGAATAAATAGTAGCAGATTACATTGAATGTATACTTACTACATTCCAGACACTGTGCTTAGGACTTTGCATACAACACTGAGAAGTTATGATTATCCCTAATTTAAGATAATAATTAGAGACTTGCAAAGTCTAAGTGACTTGTACTATGTCATAAAGCTAAGTAAGTGGTCCTAGCAGAATTTGAACCCACGTTGACCGTCTCAAAAACTGAGCTCTTAAATAATATGCGCTAAGGTCTCCCAGCGTGAGGTTAGTGGAGACAGTGACCGAGTGTAGACAATGACTCTTCTGAGTAGCCAGGAAACCAGGTAGCTTGCCTATGGATAAGAGCAGAAAAAAAGGGAAATGGGAAATTGTAGAGTTAAGGGAACTTCCCCCTCATTCCCTCCTCCCGTCTTTTTTAAAAGATGTGCATGAATTGAGCATTGTTATACAGTGAAGGAATTGAGGCAGGAAAGAGACAGCATTTGAGGCAATTCTGCAAGAGAGGTGATAACTGATAGGAAGATTGCCAATGATCTATAGCACAGATGGGAAATTCAGCCTTAAGCAGGAGAAGGCTGTCTCCTCCACCACAACGAGGAAAGTGGTAAGACTGGAAACTGTACAGAGAAGTATGTAGGTTTTATGTGCAGGGGAGGAAGGGAACACATGGAAGAGTTCAAATGCAGGTTACTTATTTTCCCTGTGGAGTAGGAGACAAGGCCATTGCTTAGAGAGTGTGCAGGCTGGGGAGGAGATGGGATAGTCAGACTTGACAGGTATATTACTAAACTTGAAGCAGTAGCTGTGGGGAATGAGAACTGTAGCTTCCTTGGGACTGGTTAGAAGCCATAAACTACTAATGACACCAACCTTCATGGTATAGGATTTTTTTCCCCCAATGATGCCTGCCAGCTTGTGCCTAAGAACCAAACAGGTGGATTGAAAGAACGTTAGGATGTTATGCAGCATAGAGAAGCAACTGTTAGAAGAAAAGGAGGCAAGGGAGTTGAAGACTGCAAGAAAGGTGGAAGGAGCTGATGGACTAGAGAAAATTGGGGTATCAATGGTCTGGAAGCCTCAATGAAATTACTGGTTTGGCAGATGTAGGGGGAGTAGGAGAGTGAGGAAGCTTAAAGAAGAGAAGAGAGTTGAATCCAGGCATTTTTGCATGTCCCCCACCCCACACCTTGGAAGGGGAACGGTTATCTCCCATTCTCCCAGTGACCATCCTTCTAAACTCTTCCTTTTATGGCAGGACTGGAAATTGGAAAGCTACATTTCCCAGACTCCCTTTGTCAGTGGAGTTTCAGTTTAGAATCTACTGACTGGGGGACACTTGTATGAGATTTGCAAGGTAATAAAGGAGAAGTCATTTTTCTCCAGCTGCAGCTAGAGGCAAGCTCATGAGCACTGGCAGATGGCAGATATCTGGGAAGACCTCCTTCAGATTTCCAGGCATGCGCCTGAGAATCACTTTGGTGCTGCAGAGCTGAGATCCTCAGTAGTAGTTTCTGCAACCCACGCAACCCTAAATTTCTTGAACTGCAACAGCGGCTTCTCAGATATTTGCTCCCTTGGACCTTCCAGACTGTATAATCTTCTGATTTTCCATATTAAATATATTTTACTTGACATATTTAGAGAACTGTTTCCCTAATATAACCTTGGCTAATATGTCCTCCCAATTTTTCAATTGAGCTGGATCATGAGCTTTTCCATGATCACATTCATCAGTCAGGATGATCGCATTTCTATCAGTCAGTATTTTTAGTTGCCAGCAACAGAAAATAAATATAGCTAATTGAAAAACAAAAGAAATTTAATGAAAGGATTTCAGAAAGCTTGCAGAGTTGCTGGAAAGGGTGGAGAACCAGGCAGTGAGAATGAATCTAGGGAAAGTGGGACACAAGCAAAATCATGCCATAGAACCAGGGCAGCAACTGCCACTGTTGAACTCAGAGGCTGCGTGTCCCTATTTTTTTTTTTTTCAAGACAGAGTCTCACTCTGTTGCCCAGGCTGGAGTACAGTGGTGCTACCTCAGCTAACTGCAACCTCCGCCTCCTGGGTTCAAGCAATTCTCCTGCCTCAGCCTCCCAAGTAGCTGGGATTACTGGTACACGCCACCACGCCCAGCTGATTTTTGTATTTTTTTAGTAGAGATGAGGTTTCACCATGTCGGCCAGGCTGGTCTCGAACTCCTGACCTCTTGATCTGCCCGCCTTAGCCTCCCAAAGTGTTGGGATTACAGGTGTCAGCCACCGCGCTGGGCCCCTGAGCGTCCCTCTTTGAGAAAGCCAAGCTGTGCCCCTGTGCCCTAGACTTAAAGATGACAGGGAAAGTGAGCATCTGATCTTTCAGCTTTTAGAGTCATAGCTGTGACTCATAAGATGGGGAACCTCAAACAAGAGATTCAAATGCTGGGAAGCCTCACAACTTGTAAATGTCTACTCTGACATCCAGTTTGTATACGTGTGTGTATCTCTGTGTGTGTGTATCTGTGTGTGTGTGTCATAGTTTGTACCTTTTGTTTTCTTTGCCAAACCCTCCAAATGCTCATTGTCCCCACTAAGTCTCCTTATCCTTTAAGATTCCGCTTCCTCCCTGAAACCTTCCCAGCTGGAAGTGTCTGCCTCCTGCTCTGAACTCCCAATGCAATTTTTATTATTTGACCTTATTAAATCCTCACTTGATTTGTATTGATATTTGCGTTAAAAATATTAAGTTCTAGCATATTTAAGGTTGAACGAACATTAAAGGTCATCTACTCCGATGCCCGGCAGCTCATCAGCTCATTGAAGTCATGACCTGTCTTCTCCATGTTTGAACACCCTACAGTTTTGGGCGTAACACTTGCTTATGATAAACACCTTTAAATATTAACTTGTATTAAAGGAGCCCCCCCAGGATTTGCTTGTCCTCATTTCCCTGTCTGTTCCCGACACTTCCCTCCACCACCACCCCCTTCTCCTTACTCTCACAACCACTTATTGTAATCCAGACAGTCCTTTCTACCGATAACAACTCTTTCAACCAATTGCCAGTCGGGAAATTTTTAGATCTACCTGGAAGCCCCGCCACCCTGCTTTGAGTTGTCCCACCCTCCAGATAGAACCAATATTAATTGATGTATTATGTCTCCCTACAATGAACAAAAGCAAGCTGTGCACCGACCACCTTGGGCATGTCATCCGGCTCTCCTGAAGGCTGTGTCACAGATGCGTCCTTAACCTGGGCAAAATAAACTTTCTAAATTGCTTGAGACCCGTCTCAGATATTTCGGGGTTCCCACTTTCCTCACTGCTTTATTGAACAGTGGTCACTTTCTGCTGCTCGGCCTCCACTTCCTAGCCTGTTTGGGAAAATCATCGGGGTTAGGGCTGTGAGGCAGGCAGGACCCTGGGGAAGGTAGTAAGGGCCATTTCCCTCCCGCTTCCCTCCGCTTCTTCCCTGCTGGAGAGCTGGCATGTGACCTGCGCCCTGTCAGTCAGAGGTTTCAGCCTGGGACAGTCAGAAACCGTTTCTGGAGGTAGAAGCAGCGCTGTCTCAGGGCCCAGAGAGAAGCATCAGCCCTGGCGAGCTCCCCCTGCAGGCAGCATCGTGGTAGCATTCGCACCAAAGGCTCCTGTGGCCGGCGTGGGCTTGTAGCAGCTCTGAGCTGCCTGCCTCATTTGGTTGCTTCTTGTTTTCTGAGCCTGGTTCTCCAGCTCTGGCTCTGTGTGAGCAAGACCATATCCCATCAGTAAATCCTGTTTCAGCTTAGATGAGCCAGAGTTGGGTGTTCTGTGATTTGCTCCTAAGATCCCTGGCTGACACATTTTCTTCTTCCATCTCCTAAATGAGAGTATTCCCAGTGGTTCTTTTCCTGGCTCTTTTTTTTCCTGCCATCCACACTCTTTTAGCCAGAAAGTTAATCTATTTTCTGGGTATCAGTTATCACCTTTGCACCAATTTCCCCCAAATCTTTTCCCAGGTTCCACCTCTCTCCTGTGCGCTGGTTTAATCTCACATTTCCAATGCACTTCCCATGCATGTCCTCTGATGCATGAAAATCAACAAGACTAAAACTCATACTCACCAGTTTTCATCTTGCTGCTACACCTACTTCTCCTCCAAATTTCTGTCTTCCTTGCTGGACACCCAGACTTTGAATTTTTAAAATCTACTCTGCCTTTTACATCCCCAAACAAACAGTACCAAGTTTTGTTTATGTTTTCCTGCCCAGTAACTCTTACATTCTTCTTTTCGCATGTACTGTCACTACTTTGTTCTTGCCTGAACAATTGCAGTATGCTCTTTTCTGAGCGCCTGCTTCTAGCTGTCCCTCTGGGTCAACTTTACAACATGTGGTCAGTGTAATTTTCCTAAAACACAGTTCTGGTCATGTCACCCTCCCACCTGCCCCTCCACACACCTTCAATGCCTCAGGCTAAGGTGAAACCCCACCTCTACCTTCCACAACCAAATCCTAAACTTTATTTATCCCCCAAATCCCCTTTATTTATCTTATATGTAGAATTTTATAAAACACCTTATGATCCCTGATCATGTCCCATACTTTCCCACCTTCATGCCTCTGTTCAGGGTATTTTCTTTACCTGGAGTGTCTTTCTCTCAGTTCCACCCAAGTCGCAACTCAGGTGCCATCTCCTCCAAAACGTCCTCCTCCTTGTCACCTTGTAAAGAGCTTCCAACCTTTAAAATGCATATGAATCACTTAAACATCTTGTTAAAATGCAGATTCTGATTTATAAGTCTCGGTTAAGGTCTGAGAGTCTATTAATACATTTCTAACAAGTTACTGAGTGATGCCGCAGGTCCCTGGACACACCTGGGGTTGTGAGGCCCTAAGGTGAGGCATGCTCTATTATTAAACCACAGGGCAAGACAGCAGGGCAGGAACTATGTGGTATTCACTTACAATATTCTACAATGTTTACAGTACCCATTTAGCCTTCTCGAACACAGGGATTGGGCTTTATTCATCATTTTTGTTGAATACAGTGACTTGATCAGTTTATCTTAATTGAATATGCTTCTGACATCACCTCCTTTTCTTTCCCACCACACGGCTTTGCTTACTTCTTAGTTTAACTGGATTTCACATGGATAAATATCTGGGAAAAGGAGATGCCCTACACATGATTCACTATAGGTGTGGATGGATGGCCAAACATGTTGAAGATAGTGCTCATTTAATTATTGTTATAGCCAGGGTTCTCAGTTGTAAAAAGTGGAATGCACTATAGTTCAGGCAGAAAAGTAATTTATAAAAGTATACTCAGTAGCTCACAGGATTGTAGAGAGGGTCAGAGACAACACAGCAAAAGCAAAGCACAGATTACGCGGGAGCACTACATGGCCAGACCTTATGGACATAGACTCTGCAGCTCACCGTGGACTAGAAGGTAGTCCTGGAAACTTTGCTACTGCTGCTTCTGAAAGCTGTATGTGGCTGCCACCAACCTCATTAGAATGCATTCTGTGTGGGGCCTACTTCTGTATGTTTGTGTTAGTTTTCAGTATGTAACAAATTACCACAAACTTAGTTGCCTAAAACCACAGAAATTTATTCTCTCACAGTTCTGAAGGTCAGAAGTCCAAAATCAGGTATCACTGGGTTGAAATCAAGGTGTTGGCAGGCTTGTGCTCTCTCTCTGGAGGCTCTGGAGGGAACCCATTTCTTCCTTTCCAGCTTCTGGTGTCTACCAGCATTCTTTGGTTTGTGGCTGCATAACCAGAATCTTCAGGGCCAACATCTTCAAATCCCTCTCTGGCCCATCTTTATATAACTTCCTCATTTGCATGCACGTTGAATCTCCCTCCGCCTCCCTCTTTTAAGGATACATGTGATTGCATGTGAGTCCCACCTGGATAATGCAGGATAATTTCCTCATCTCAACATCCTTAACTGAATCCCATCTGCAAAGACTTTGCCACATAAGGTAACATTCAGATTCCAGGGATTAGGATCTGATATCTGTAGCAACTACTCTTCAGCCTAGGACAATGTTGTTTGCTTCTGAATCAAAGTCTCACTTGTATAGATCTCACTGGTGGAGCCCATGTCCCATGCCTGCTCCTGAGCTGCAAGGCAGGCTGGGAAGTAGCTTCCTGTCAGAACAGGTGTTCAAAGATGAAAGCAGCCAAAATGAATCTCAAATATCAAGTAAAATCATCTTCAAAGATTCATAAAAATGAAATTCTATGTAATAGACCAGCCAGAATCTTTAAACCGAAAGAAGTTACCTATTGCTGAATGCTTTAGGCACCAAATGTCAAGCCATGCAAGTATTGCTAAGGAAAGACCATCCACCTAGAAAACAATTTTCTTTTACTCTGGGGTGGGGGTGGAGGTGGTAGTGGTGAAAACAAAAACAAAAACAAAACAAACAAAAAAACCAAAGTAAAAACATGAGAAATGGATTTAGGGTCCTGTTCTTTTTTTGCTCCCAGGAAATATCTGTTCCAGACTCCAGTATGGACAATTCGATTAGATCCTATATTTTGTTAAGAATAACATTTGGTTGTATGTCATGGTACATCCCATTTCCTATCTGGTCTGAGGCATATTACTCCTGTGGTGCCCCACATTGTCCAATACATTTATGGTCATAAGGACTTAGGCAATACAATGTGGACAACTTCTGTTTCCTCAACACTCTGATATGTGATTTTCAAACAAACCAAAATGATCCTTCTTGTATCTGTCCCCTTTCCCTGATACACATGTATTTCTCCATGTCAGCAATGAATTTTCCAGCTCCTCTCACCTGTATACCTGTTAAAAATAATGGTGCTAACTCTTGTTTTCCAAGTCAGTCTGTTATAAAAAAAATCAAATAATCAATTAGGAGCTTGCATGTCTTAATTGTATTACAGCAATGGTAGGCATCTTACAGGCTGCACAGTGTCTGCATTACTTCTCCATCGTAGGTGTGCGTATGTGTGTATTGACAAGGGGGAGAGAGCCATGTAAAAGATGACTGATATTAGCATTTAGAGCAACTACATAGATGTCAATATAAATACATTTTGTGCTCTTATGTATAAATAATCTTCTGAGAACATTGTTTTTATTGTTGACACTTTCCTGCAGGTTTCTGAGACACACTTAAAATTCAATCTGTTCCCTTGAGCATTTTTGTGAATTTGGCAGCATGATAAAAACTTTCTTTTAGAAGGCCTGGAATCAAAGCAAAAAAAAAAAAAAAGTTGTGGAAAAATATGATTTTTTTCTTTAACCTTGGAGGCTTCCTATTTCTTTGTTGAGAGATTTTGTTCGGGAAGGGACTGTAGTAATATGATCTGATTGACAAGGATCCCAGCTTCCCCAAACACTAGCTGAAAATTTGGGGCAAATTCCTGACCCTTTCTGGTGCTCCATTTCTCATTATAAGATGAGAATAATAACCAGGTCACCTTCTTATTTTTCAGCACCAGTTACTTTCCCCTTTCTTAGATGTGACTGGCATTTTTAGAAAAGTATATTTTAGTGCTTGTCTCTCCCTTGGGTTCTAGAGTGGTTTTGTGTACATGAAACACTGACAAAATGCCCGTCTTTCTTTTGTCCCTGAATCCCTGATTTGATGCGACCTTTTTGGTGGGGGGAGGAAGGATGAAGGAGAGCTGGAGAGGTTCTGGAAGCTTTACTCTATGAATTAATACTTCTGCTTCAGCATCATGTTGGTATTTGATCAAACGTAAAAAGCTTCAAGCTTTTAATGTCCTGCTGACACCAGTATCAACAAAGCACTGAAGCGGAAGCTTTCTGGCAGCTGATTAGAGGGAAATTTTATTTCACTAGCTTTAAGACTAAGTATACCTTTTAGTAGATCTTTCTCAAGGATAAGCTACCTCGTGTATTATAAATCAAATTCAAGAGATTTAATAAAGAACCCTTGATAATTTGGTAATATATTATCACTGTGTTTTGGAAAGGCGATAAATGACTGCTTTTTATAGTGTAATTTAAAATAATAACATGGATTACAGTTGTGTTCAGTCATGAAAGTATAATTTAGCAGTTTGGGCTTATAATAACCTTTTTTTTTAGTGTCCACTCTTATTTTAGATCAAGAATGGCTTACTTGAGAATGATTTATTATGCTTGCTCTCAGAGTCTAGTAGGGCTGAACATGTGTTTAATTAGAATTTTATGTTGTTGTGTTGGAAAAGCTTCCCACGAAAATGAAATGGAAAGCTGGGGAAAAAAAGATGGCTAAATAGTGAGCCATTCCAATATCAAAAGCATGTTCCATGTTTGCAAGCTTGCTGTATCAGTAGGGGCTCTCCAGGAAATGGGTGGCTCACTCGAAGTGGTCACTGGAGAGGGTTTACTAAAGGGACTACTGTATTTATAAAGGTGTGAAAAGGTTAAAGGAAGTAACAAGGGATGATAAACTACCCCTTCCCCTGTCAGCTCCATGCAGCAGAGCGCCTTTACCACCCTAGGCCTGAAGAGGCAGTGTGTTTGCTGTTCCTGGACCTGGAAAACACTGAAGCTATGGAGAGGAGCAGGTGAAAGGGCACTGTGTCCCCAGTGGAGGAATGTGGCCAGTGCTAGGTTCCAGCAAGGCAAGGAGGGAGCCAAGGGGGACCCAAACCTCCAAACTTTCTTAATTTCCATCTTCAAATCTCCTTTCCCAGCCCCATGCTGGGCTGGACCCAACCGAAACTAGAGGGCAAGGACACCAAGGGACATCATCTGAGGCACACAGCAGGGTGAAGAAGGGTGGAGTGTGGCTTTGAAGGAATAGCCAGCATCCATACAGGACTGGAAGTGAGGAAGAGTGAATAAAACTGATGCTAAAAGACTTGGCATTTGTATTTGATATACATGTGATCAGTTGGAATCTAAACTCAATGATCTTCTAGTCCCCTTTTTCTACTTTCCAGTTATTACTAGTGAAAAAAGACTCTTTTAAAGTTCTTTTTTTTAACCTGTGATTAGGTGACTTGCAGGGCTGTTTGTTTATATCTTTGATCAGGTTGGATGCAAATCACTAGCTTTTCATAAGAATGCATCAGTCTCTAGAAACATGAAGCAAAACAGAAGCAACCCAGTTCTTGCTACTATCCAGGGCCGTAGGAGGAAGTTTGGCAATTCCTAAGATCCATCAGTAAAATCAAATGGGGAACTTTGCATTTAATTGTTTGTCAGGCATTTTGTGTATCCTCTGGGGTTCCTGATTCTCCCTTCTGTACTCCCTTCCTTTAACTCCGCACTTCAGAACTCTCCTTGGGGCTTCTTTCCTATTCCACAGACCTATTTGGGTACCAGTGCATAACTGCAACTATATCTCACCTTCCCAGGTATCTGATTCAGGTGAGAAGCCTCTTTCCCTTTCTCTGATTTTATGGTCTGATAGCATAGACTCTTTCATTATCCCTGGTCTACCATGACCCACATTCCTCTTAACCTCCTCCTTTCTTGCAGTGCTCTGGGGTCAGTCACACTGCAAGCCACCCAGATCAGAACTGGGAATCATGAGATTAGTTCTCATGTATTGTCACAAATTAGCCATGTATTACTGGCAAAATCAAAGAATATT
The DNA here is from genome assembly GCF_002776525.5 of Piliocolobus tephrosceles. Taxonomy (NCBI): domain Eukaryota; kingdom Metazoa; phylum Chordata; class Mammalia; order Primates; family Cercopithecidae; genus Piliocolobus; species Piliocolobus tephrosceles. Next base: position 45,671,460 of record NC_045444.1, read on the forward strand.
TCTAAGTCTTCTGTTGTCATCTGTAAAACTGTGCTTGAAATAGATTTGTGATCTCTCAAATACTACCATGAAATAAGAGAGATGAGAGCTGGTAGAAGTGGCCTAGTTGTCTTCAAAGAAAAGGAAGGCTGTGTGGAGATGGGTTGGAAGTTAAAGATCACCATTATGCCCCAGGCATGGTTCCTGGTTTCAAGTCACAGAAACATAATTCTTTTCTGGACCAGGGGCTGCCATGCTTTGGCTTACTCAACTAAACACCTGCAAAAGCTGAGGTAGATGTAGTAATGCCAGTATATGACTGTTCTGCCATCTAAGAAAGCCTGGTGTCACTGTTGTGGAATCACTGCACCATGACAAGTTCCTCAGGTCTAGACCCCCTTTCTGGTGAGACTGCCCACACCTGTGCACCTCCTATAGCAATGTTCCAGAGCTGCCACTGCCCAAACAAAATCATACATGAGACTGAGGAGGACATCACAATGTCAGTTTATTAATTTACAAGGAGAAATAAAATGTTTAGGAATATACCTAACCAAGGAGGTGAAAGACCTCTACAAGGAAAGCTACAAAACACTGCTGAAAGAAAGCATACATGACACAAATGACTGGGAACACATACCATGTTCATGGATAGGTAGAATTAATATTGTGAAAATGACCATACTGCCAAAAGCAATCTACAAATTCAATGCATTTCTCATCAAAATACTACCATCATTCTTCACAGAACTAGAAAAAAATCCTAAAATTCATATGGAACCAAAAAAGAACCCACACAGCCAAAGCAAGACTAAGCAAAAACAACAAATCTGGAAGCATCACATTATCTGACTTCAAACTATACTATAAGGCCATAGTCACCAAAACAGCATGGTACTGGTATAAAAATAGTCAAAGGAATAGAGGAACAAAGGAACAAAGGAACAAAGGAATAGACCAAAGGAACAGAATAGAGAACTCAGAAATAAAGCCAAATACTTACAGCCAACTGATCTTCAACAAAGCAAACAAAAACATAAAGTGGGGAAAGGACACTCTACTCAACAAATGGTTCAGGGATAATTGGCAAGCCACATGTAGAAGAATGAAACTGGATTCTCATCTCTCACCTTCTACAAAAACCAACTCAAGATGAATCAAGGACTTATATTTAAGAGTTGAAACCATAGACATTCTAGAAGATAACATTGGAAAAACCCTTCTAGACATTGGTTTAGGCAAAGACTTCATGACCAAGAACCCAAAAGCAAATGCAACAAAAACAAAAATAAATAGATGCGACTTAATTAAACTAAAAAGCTTCTGCACAGCAAAAGAAACAATCAGCAGAGCAAATAGACAACCTACAGAGTGGGAGAAAATCTTCACAATATATACATCTGACACAGGCCTAACATCCAGAATCTACAAGGAACTCAAACAAATTAGCAAGGAAAAAACAATCCCACCAAAAAGTGGGTTAAGGACATGAATAGACAATTCTCAAAAGAAGATATACAAATGGCCAACAAACATATGAAAAAATGCTCAACATCACTGATGATCAGGGAAATGCAAATCGAAACCATAATGTAATACCACTTTACTCCTGCAAGAATGGCCATAATCAAAAAAATACAAAAAAATAGATGTTTGTGTGGATGTGGTGGAAAGGGAACACTTTTACACTGCTGGTGGGAATATAAACTAGTACAACCACTATAGAAAACAGTGTGGAGATTCCTTTAAGAACTAAAGGTAGAACTACCATTCGATCCAGCAATTCCACTACTGGGTGTCTACCCAGAGGAAAAGATGTCATTATACAAAAAAGATAACTTATACACGCAGGTTTATAGCAGCACAATTCTTAATTGCAAAAATGTGGGACCAGCTGAAATGCCCATCAATGAGTGGATAAATTGTGTGTGTGTGTGTGTCTGTGTGTATATATAAAATATATATATAATGTGTATATATGTGTGTATATCTGTGTGTGTGTGTGTAATATGAATACTAATCAGCCATAAAAAGGAATGAAGTAATGGCATTCGCAGTGATCTGGATGGAATTGGAGACAATTATTCTAAGTGAAGTCACTTAGGAATGGAAAACCAAACGTCGTATGTTCTCACTCATAAGTGGGAGCTAAGCTATGAGGACCCAAAGGCATAAAAATTATATGATGGACTTTGGAGACTCAGGGGGAAGGGTGGGAGAGAGGTGAGGGATAAAAGACTACACATTGGTTACAGCATACACTGCTTGGGTGATTAATGCACCCAAAATATCAGAAATCACCACTAAAAAAACGTGCTCATGTAACCAAACACCACCTGTTCCCCAAAAACCCCTGGAAATTATTAGATCCTCCTAGGGGTCTAACATACTCAAAGTCGGAGTCAGACTTTCTCTCAATGCCAGACACACCCATACAGAGGACCTAAATCCTAGCTAGAGATTTTTGGTGAACATGGAAATGAAACGAAGGAAGTCGCGCTTATAGCAGATGACCTAATAATGTACCCACCTCACCACAGGGATATCCTTGGAACTCTAAAATCATTTAGCCATACCCTAGGAGCCTTGGCAAGTCCCTTCTCCCAAAACTGCCGAGGACACCTGTCTCTGGCCTGCTTCCACAGGGGACTGTTTCTCTTCCCACCCCTTCCTCAGCACCTCCGTGATTTCCTTTTTCAGACATGTTAAATCAAGTTCCAATCTGACAGGTGGCCTGGGGAGCTATTCTTTTTCTTGCTTGCTTATTTATGCTTAGATCTATTCTGTGTGGATTCCAGAGTTCGGTTCTGAGGGAAAATCTTACTTTCTGTATGTGGAATAAGTCTCAAACACGAACAGCTGAAGCCACAGCTTACCACTTCCCTGTGCTGTGGGACCAGCCAAGCTACCTGTGAAATAAGGTGGTCCAGGTTGCTCCACCCATGGGTTCCCTCATATGCTTAGCACCAGTTGGTTGTGTTTGTTCCCAAATCTGTAAATGCCAATTGTACTAGACATTGTAATTATACAGTTTAATTATAAAACATAAAATAGGGCCAGGTGCAATGATTCATGCCTACAATCTTAGCACTTTGGCAGGGTGAGGAAGGAGGACAATTTGAGGCCAGGAGTTTGAGGCCAGCCTGGGCAACATAGCGAGACCCCGTCTATACAGAAGTTTTGTTAAATAATAAGCTGGGTTTGGTGGTATGTGCCTGCAGGCCCAGCTACTCAGGAGGCTGGGGGAGAAAGCTTGCTAGAGTCCAGGATTTGACATTGCAGTGAGCTATTATTGAGCAAGACAACTCCAAATATTGAGGAAAATTATACACATTTAGGGCTTGCACTCAAATTGTTCTACAGCTATGTTTATTTTTGAGACAGGGTCTCACTCTGTTGCCCAGGCTGGAGTGCAGTGGTGCGATCACAGCTCACTGCAGTCTCGATCTCCCAGGGCTCAGCCTCCCAAGTAGCTGGTACTATAGGCATGCACCACCACACTCTGCTAACGTTTTTGTATTTTTTGCAGAGACAGAGTTCCATTTTCATTTACTAAAACCTGGAGATTGTGAACAACACCTTATAGATACACTTTATGCATAAAACCAACAAGAAGGAATATAAAAGGAATGACATTGTCCCTACACCAAAAGATTAATGGATAAATGTATGTTTTTGTGTTCTAATAGAAAATAAAATGTTTAATGTTAAAACAATTCTTATGACTCTTTCCTTTAACTGACTTTTTTGATTTCCTGACCAAATAAGTCAGATAAGAGTGATTCAAATGCAGTAACACATATAGGTTATTATTTAAGTGTAACATTAACTTTACTTATTAATATGCAATTACAGATTATCTTCTAAAGCCATGCATAAACAAGTAGGTCTTGTTGCTTAATATCTCTTTCTTCTCCCTTCATTTCGCTTGGGACATTTAGCACAAGTTGCAGCAGCAACCACAGGCAATTTCTACTTTGAGCACCAGTTTCACCAAGCTCTCTGGTCCTTGCCTGTGGTCAGGAGGGTCTGCTTTGTTCAGACGCCCCCTCTGTTTGGTAGTGTGCAGAGACGGATTTTTTTTTGCACCTTTAGGTGTCATCTGGAGTAAAAGGGAAGGAAACAATTCCTTGTCTGATCAGAGGAGCCCTTACTTAAGGGCTGCCCGAGCTAGTGGCTTAGCACATTGATTAAGGCATACTCTGTCTTGAAGTTTGTCCTCAGCCTCCACAGAACCACATTTTGGGTCAGAAACTCCAAAACCCAAAGTTCCTGGGCCAGGAACTCCAAATGGTGACTCGCTGAGGCAACATTTCCTGTTACATTTCCATTCCTCCCCATTCCTTTCTGTGAGTTTTTCCTTGTTCTGTCTTCTGGTTCTCTATCTCCCCCTCCCCACAGTTGTGATGTCTACAGGGACAAGAACCCACTGTTTCCTAAATCTGTGAGTCAGGTTTCCAGCTCCTACCAAGCTCTGTATACTAAGAAGGTAAAGAGTAAAGTTTAAATAATTTCTTAGAAGTAGGAACTCAAGGAGCTCAAGTTAATTCACAAACCACTGTGCGAAGACAATAATAAAGTTACAGTTTCAGGGCTGGGGCGGCCAGGAGAAAACATTACAAATGGTCCTTTAACAATTTGCAATTTGCTATATTATATTAAAAATATATTTATTTGAAAAATATCCAGAACATATACATTGAATCTAATATAAATAAGAGACTTAATGGGAGAAACATAAACACATTTTACATTAATCTTGAAAAATCAATTTCCATTAATAAATAGAAGCACAGGAAACAAGCTGAAAATAGCATAGATCAGGATGTCTTTTTTTCTGAAGAAAAAAGATGATATTGCTGTTCATAATTACAAAAAATGGATGATAATATTTTAAATGAGTTAACTTTGGTCCATCATGCTTACTTCATGGTGTGAAGAAAACAGCACTTGAATGATTTTTTCCCTTAATTTGTTCTAAATTACAGCAAAGTGCTCTGCAAGAAACAAGTGCTTGTGTTAATTAATTCTGAATAAAGAAGGTCACTGGTATACGTAGGGCTCATTTTGTGGTTTCAGTTGTTGGCATTCTTCTGCAATTAGAATTCGTCATTAGGTATTAGAGGCACATGCATAGTTTCACTGTTTTAAATCCAGAATTTTAGATTTAGGCACATTTTAAAATTTTTCTCTAAAAGTATTCTGACCCCAAGCTAAAAACTTGCTTTCTAACTCAAAAAATACTAAAGAAAGCTGTTTTATCTAACATTTCCTACAATTTAATACATATTACTTATCTTGTTAAGCCTTCTGACAGAATTCATCAGTCTCCTCTCCTTTTTTTTTCTGATTCTCTTCTTCTTGATATTATTTATGTCACATTGCATTGCACTTACCATTTACATATTCCTCTCCCTGAGACTGAGTTCCATGAGGGGAGAGATGGGGTATTATTGGTATTTATAACCTCCGAGCACAGGACACTCTCTGGGCCACAATAGGCTCTAAATAAATGTTTACTGATCAGAATTGTTTATTGATATATTTTAAGTGCTGCCCATATACATTAACATTACAGTGCTTGCTAAGATACGTTAAAGTATGTAAGACTTCCGCATTTAGGTTTTCACTTTCTAAATCAGGGGTTGGCAAACTTCCTGTGAAGGTCCAGAAAGTAAGTATTTCAGGCTTTGCAGGCCATTCGGTCTCTGTTGCAACCACTCAGCTCTGTCATGGAAGCATGAAAGCAGTCATGCACAGTATGTGAGTGAATGCGGAATGGCAGTGTCCCCATAACCTTATTTCCAAAATGGGCTGCAGGCTGGATTTGGCCCTGCCAACTCCTGCTCTAAATCCTCATTTTGAAAGGCGGGGAAAGAGGTAATAAATATTCCAGGCATGTATCTTGATAATCACTACAGTCAAAGTTTCTAATAAATGTTGGCAATAAGAATCATGATGTACATGCCATTTTGGAAATGTCTCCCAATTTTTCTTCTCTAAGAACAAAATGGAAATGAAGTGAGTTTTTCCCTGCCATACCCTATTAATACTAAGGCATAAGGTTGTAGGGGATAAGCAGGAGTATGAGAATTAGAAGTACTGATAAGACAGGGAAGTGACACAAAAGAAGAATGCAGAGAAAAGAGAGCAGATGGAAGTCAGCATGGCCTGCAGCAAGATGTGTCTGGGTCCTAATCCTATAGCGGATGGTGTGTTAGGTAAGTTGGAGACACACAGGGTTTTGCCTTGCTTCTCATCTGAGACAGGAGAGAAAAAAACGTCATATAGCAGTGGTCCTCAAACTTTTTGGCTAGCATACAAAATTGCTAAAAGAATTGTGAAAGAAGGCATTTCGCTTCACGAATTTCTAAGTTGACAGCCAAAATTTTTTATAATTAGGATGCAATTTTCAGAATATTATAAATAATGACGCGTAAAAATAAAAGTGCCTTATCACCCTTTTAATATAGCCAATGGAATAATATCATAGCTAAATGTTAACTTTTTATATTGAAATGATTTTAGGTTTACAGAAAAATTGCCAACTTAGTCCAGAGAGGTCCTGTATAGCCTCCCTCAGCTTCTTCTAATGGTATATCTCACAAAACCATGGTATAATCATCAAAACAAAGAAACTAATACTGGTACAATACTATCAATTAAGCCACAGACTTTATTTTACTTTCCCATTTTCCCATAAAGTCCATTTTCTGTTCCAGGATCCAGTTTAGGATTTCAACTTGCATGTAGTTGTCATGTCTCTTTAGTGTCCTCCAATCCTTGACATTTCCTCAATCTTTCCTTCCTTTCATGACCTGGACACTTTTGAAGTGATCATTTATCTTGTGGAATGTCCCTCAACTTGGATTTGTCTAATGTTTTTTCATGATTAAGTTGAGATTACACATTTTGGGGAGGATACCAAAGAAGTCATGTGCCCTCCTCAGTGCCATACCAGGGGTACATGATGCTGATGTGGCTTATTACTGCTTCTGTTAACCTTGATCCCTTGATTAAAGAAGTTTCTTTACTGTAAAGTTATTACCTTCCCTTTGTAATTAGTGATTATTTTGGGGGGAATACTGTAAGATTATGCAAATATTCTGTTTTTCCTCGAACATTCACCCCCTAACTTTTGCACCAACTTGTAGGTCTTGCCAACAACAACTATTACTGTTGTGTTTTCCTGATAGTGATTTTTGTTTCTCCCATTTCTTCTACATCTATTAATTGGAATTTACTGGGGAGAAGAACTGTTTCTTCTTTTCATTCTTTTCATTCACTCATTCAATTGTTTACATCAGTGTGGACACACAGATATGTATTGTATGGGTTATAATCCAATATTATCATTTTTTATTTTTTGCTCAATTGTTCCAACATTTCCACTGGAGAACTCCTTCAGGTTGGTTCCTGTGCCCTTTGGACATGCCCCATCTTTCTGTGAGCACCTCCTTGTTTTCTGCCATCACAAGATATTCCAGTTTCATCTTGTGTTTTCCTGCCTTAGACCTGCAATCAACTACTTTCTCAAGAAGCCTAAGTTCCTTTGACTGGAGATACTACAACAATTTGAATTCTATCATAATCTATTTAAAAATAGAAATACACACAAATAACCTCTTCAGCAGTCAGAGATATTACTTTCTTTTAAGCTTGTATTTCCATTCCAACTCCCCTGCAGAATTTTATCCTAATGAAATATACTTTTATTTGTGAAATACTTTATTCATTACCTTATCATATTTTCCTGCAGTAAAAATATGTATATAAATTAAAATTATTTTTTAAGAAGTCCCTGTGAACATAGGCTCTAAGTATTATACATTTTCTTCTACACTGAGTTGTCATTTCAATTATTGTTAGTATACAATTGATCAGAACAAAATAAATACATTACAAAGATTAAAATAAGATCAGTATATGTCAAACTAAAATGATAGCAAATGGATCTCTTAATGAAATGGATGTATCACAGATAAAAATTAATTAGTATTAGTTAAAAATTGCCAGTATAAATCAAGCTTCAGCATCAATTCTGTTCTCTCCTTTTTTTGTAGGTATACATGCTGAGAAACTCTGGTAGAAATTGCTGGTGCTAACTGTAGTCAGTTATCCTGTCTTTCCTGAGGACACAAAGCAGAAGACTTCCTGGACTTCCTTTCAGTTAGCTTAGGTCATGTGACTAGCTCCAGCCAATGACACACGAGTGGAAGTGCCACGTGTTTCTTCCCAAACCCAGGAACTTAATAGTTCTCTAGTGCCATAGCGGCACTGGAAGCCCCATGTTCTGGAGGTAGGACACAGCCTGGACCTGTGAGTTACTGCTTGGAGGCAAGTGTCCTGACCATAGCAGGCTTCGCATGATCAATAAATTAACTTCTGAGTTTTGTTTTTAACCACTAGTATTACAGGGTTTGTTTCCACAGCATACTCTAACTTATCTTAACATAGAAACTTTGTTCATATTAAATAAGTAGATGGGACTAAAAGGAGGTTTGTTATAACAATATCCCTCTATTATTTGAATTCCTTTCTGATAGGTGCCAAAAAAAATCACTGATTCTACATTAAAATTTTTTTTTATCATCTATCAACTAACTGTTTGATTATGTCTTCCTTCAGTTTTTCGTAACGCAAAGAACTGGAAGCACCCTACTTGCAAAATGATTTGTTACCCAGTCATTAGAATGATTCATGTCAATTTCCTACAAGTAAAATTCAAAGGCTTTACTGAGACCCTTCAAGTAACTGTTCATTATGCCTGTTACTCTTTCACTTACAGGCACCTTGCTTTACCTGATATACAAATGAAGGCTGGGAAAAGTAAAATATCAATTCATTATAGTTCGGTCAATACTATTTTTCTATTAAAATGCCTTTATCATATTACAAGCTTTAATCAGAACACAAGAGCAGCAGATTTAGTTCATTCAATTAACACAAAATGTTCATCATAAAACTTAATGGGTAAAGTCAATCCTTGTTGTCAAACCAATGAGCCAAATAAAAAAAAAAGTTCAGAAAAGGTCTGAATTCATTTTTCAGTTCAAAGAAGGCTGTTAATACTGATCCTCACAACTCACATAGAAATCTAAGATAAATCAAGCCTTGGGACTTTCTTCTGGATAACATAAGATGTTAGGTTCTTGGCAACATACGCTTCACTTTGCTTTCACCAGACTTTTTCTATAACTTGTTTTCTGACAATAGTCAGGTAATAGATGAGATAAATTTTCAAATGAAGGTGGTTAGCACTCCAACTGTTCCACTGTATAATACATATTAATTCAGAATGTGAACATGGGGCAAAATAACTCATTTCTAAGTCATTGCTTCAACTTTAACAGAAAAATGTTCTAACACAGAAAAAGACATGAGGATCTACAGAATGAGTTTATGATTTCTTTATTAAAAGAAGCTTCACTGACATCAATACTTTGAATATTTTTCTTTGGAGCCATGGAGGATTTTCCCATAGTAAGATCTGAAATGAAAGCCATTTCTTTTTCTTTTTAAAGGTAGAGAAAGGCATTTGTGTAAAGAGAGGTGGGAAAGAAGAACCACGGGTGCTCTCAGGCAAATCAGTTATAAGAAAAAATACACATGAAGATTCTGGAAATTAAGTTTCTTAAAATACCCATGCTCCTGTATTCCTAAGGCATGTGTCCCCAGTTTGAAGACTGTTGACTTAGAGGATGTATTTCAACAGCCTGTGGAAGCTCCATAATGAATCAAAGATGGGTCTCAAGTTAACATCCTCTGTCAGCCCCAGATTGGAGGCCCATGGAGGACTCCAGGCCTTAGGAGACAGAGGGCTGGTTATATAGGAGGAGCATGGACCCATGAATGACTGAATAGAGCAAAGTCCTCTTGTCAGCCCATGCAGGTGTGGGTGAGAAAAAAACCTTTGCTGTGTTAATCCACCAAGACTGTGGGATTGTTTGCTAGGGCATTTCGCCTTTCTGTACTAAAAGAGTAGCTAATGGTAGCTAATAGGATCTCACCACTGCAGGGGTGAAGTGACTGCCTTGTAGCCAAGAACTGCAGTGTCCAAATAGGGAATTCAACAGGAGACACAGTCACTTCTCAAGAGATAAGACAGCACCAGGGACAGCCAGAATGAGGCCAAATCAAAGAGAACAGACTACAGATTAAAGCAACTGCAGACTTAACAGCAGGTCTAGCAGAATTCCCAAGAGTGAAGCCAGACAGCTATTCTCAGTGGACATCAGCTAACATACATCCACAGTAAGTTATCACCTTCTCCCCTCAACACTATCAGGACACAGCAAGTTCTCGTATATCCAACCACCGTTTTGAAAAGAGTAAAGAAACTCCAAAAGACAATGTTTAAGTGAACATTCAGTAAACATTTAAACCTGAAAGAAGACTGTTGTAATTGTAAGAGCCCAAGATACTGTTAAATGGAAAAACCCAAGAATTTCCATTACTCAGAGTCTACAAAGATGCTCAAATTAGTTATAGAAAATAATTGACTTTTGAAAGGGCACATTAACTATGTGTGAATTTGTGATCCTGCTGCTTTTTTGACATAAATGTAAGGACTACAAGTGTAATTTTGTTACATAAATACAGTATGTAGTGGTAAAGTCTGGTGTAACCATCACCAAAATAGTGTATAATATACCCATTACCTGCTACTTTTTTTTCTTTTCGTCTTATAGCTACAAAATCTAGTTCAGATTAAAAATACACGTGAGGCTGGGTGCGGCGGCTCATGCCTGTAATCCCAGCACTTCAGGAGGCTGGGGTGGGTGGATCACGAGGTCAGGAGATTGAGATCATCCTGGCCAGCATGGTGAAACCCTGTCTCTACTAAAAATACAAAAATTAGCTAGGCATGGTGGTGCGCGCCTGTAATCCCAGCTACTTGGGAGGCTGAGGCAGGAAACTCTCTTGAACCAGGCAGTCGAAGGTTGCAGTGAGCCGAGATCACACCACTGTACTCCTGCATGACAACAGAGCGAGACTCCATCAAAAAAAAAAAAAAAAAAAAAGTGAAAAAAGTTTCAAAAAAATTGCATATATATAAATGTAGCAGAATACTTTAGTACTATTTCTGCAAATTCGGTAATGGCAAGAAGTGTGTGATCTGTCCATGGGTCCAGATTCTCTGGAGATGTTGTTCAATACTAAACACCAAAGCATGGGGCATTGACAAGCAATACAGCTTATTTCTGCAAAATCACTTTCCGAACGGTGTATTTTGTCAAATTATTATGTGTGACTATATACCTTGACAGGAAGGCTGGTTGATTAGCAGTTTTTACAAGTCCATTGAAAAGAACAGAACTTTAATTCTACTCAAAAGATTGTTAAATTGGGCTTTTATACCATCTGGTGAGTTCAAGCCAATTATTCTTTTGAGTCATAAATACGCAACTGCCACATAATATAATATCTTTTAAAAAATGAAGTTCCAATACTTAAAAAATTATGGAAGTAGACTGTCTCAGTGTGTAAATTATAACAGTAGCGAAGAGCTGCTTTTGGAAGCTGGGTTAACTGTTGCAGGCCACAAGGATTCCATTCTTAGTGGTATGCTCTTCAAATTGTATTTCTAATGATGATGGTTTGCCTCCTAGAAATTAATTCATACTTTCTCTCAGAGCTCCCCCTTGTGACTAGTGGCCACTGGTTTTGAGGCAGTTGGTTGTAATAATTAAAATGCACACTCTCAGGGAGGCCCTGAGAGCCCGCAGCTTCTCTCTATCATGGAACTTTACTTCATTTTCATAACCACTTGCTATTTTCTGCATATGCATTTCTTTACTGAGTTACTGTCAGTTTTCCCTCATTAGAAAATAAGTGCCATGAAAGATAGCCCTTACCCCAAGTTGCTCACCTTAGCATCTCTGTTTCTAGAACAGCACTTTTTTTGAGTTGGGGTCTCATTCAGTTGCCCAGGCTGGAGTGCAGTGGAGCAACCATAACTCACTGCAGCCTCCAACTTCTGGGCTCAGTTTATCCTCTTCTCTTAGCCTCCCAAGTAGCTGGGACTACAGGTGCATGCCACCATGTCCAGCACACTTTTTTCTTGATAAAATCCAATAAACAGTTATGTAATGAGTACATTTTTAGATATTGATTATGAAGCTGTTTTCTTTATAAGGAACTAATAAAGGAAAATAAAATCTATAATTTTTTATTTACAGACAGTATCATAATCATTATTTACCATCTACACTAACTAGACTAATATAAAAGGAGATGGTTCCCAGAAAATAGCTTATTAAATAGAACACCTAAACTCATTTACATAATAAAGATATCTAGATTACTAATTTATTTAGTACTTCTCAACAATCGTCTGTCTGGTTCTAATGAGACTATAATTCAGATCTTTAGCTCTTCCCTTTTAAATCCAAGTTACATTTTATATCTTCCAGTTGTTAAGAGTCTTAGATATTATTCTGTATCTTTAGTTTTTCAGAAAGTCCATGAGTTTTAACAGTACAACTGTTAAAGTTTTAATATATTATTTTAAGCTTATCTATAAGACATTTTAAAATATCCAACTTAATAATCATTTAGTAATTGAAGGTTTAAGGCCACATTTTAACTATATGGTTGTTTATAAAAGTGTGCTGCTAATGAAGGTCTTTGCCATTTAAAAGAAGATCTTTTTCTTCTCCTTTAGCTTGAGATGTTAGACCTAATAAAAATGAATGTCACCTTACATATCAGTTGAGAGCCCAGAACCTGTGATCCTTAAGCATAGATATTAGTGTTTTCCAAATCCTGCTATTAAAAGTGAATTCAAAAAAAACAACTAAGAATCCTCTCAGAAGCCCTTTCCTTTTCCTCTCATATACAAGATTAATTGCTTTTTGCTTTTTTCTGTCTTTCTTAATGGTATGAGTGTGGGTAAATGTCTGAATAGATACCAGATTAGTTCTAATCCCCCAAATTTTAGTAGAGACACATTAATGCAAAAACTATTACTCATATTGATTTGAGAATTTTCAACAGGGAGTTTCTTTTAATAGTTCTTGTCTTTCTGAAAAATAACCAATGCATAATTTCTCCTTTTTAAGAATGGATCACAGTTTAGGGAAATGAATAAATCAAAACCCATCTGATTTGGTTAAAATTCAAAACCAGTAATCACTTCAAGAATAATTAAAATGGTGACCCAATTCACATTCTAATAGCATGTGGGCTGTAAAGGGAAAGGCAGATGAGAGTCCTGTTTAGTCTTCTTTACTCACCCTGGTGGCTGGGGCATTCTCTGACCTCATTATTATTGGTCACTCTTCTCAAGATCAGAAATGAGAATATTTTCTTCTAAATGTACTGTACTAAAGTTGGTTGCAGGATAGTAAGGATTCCGAAACCCTGCAAGTCTCCTGACGAAACCACCGTTATGCTTGTAGATGCAGAAGGAAAGCGTGCAAATGGCCACAGTGACTATGAGTGTCAGGACTACCACAAGAGGAATGATGCTGTGACTTGGTCCTGAAAGAAGATTTTTTTTTTTTTTAAAGGAAAATGTCAATGGCGATGAAGTAATGTAGATACTGTCATACAGTTGCTTTCTATCTTATTATTTCTAAGAAAAATCAAAATGTTCTGTATGGTATCAAACGTACCTTTTTCTGGCAGCTCCTCTGCAGTGTGAATATCTAAGATCAAATACAAAAATTAAAATGAGGTTTTTCTTTTAATTCAGCAAAAATACGTCATTACTTACACAGGGATCAGCAAACTATGACCCATGGAACAAATTGGGTCACCTGTTTTTATAAAAAATGTTTTACTGGAACTTAGCCACACTCATTCATTGATGTATCATTACAGCTGCTTTCGTGCTACAATGGCATGTGATAGAGACCATATGGCTCCCAAAGTCTAAAATGTTTACTAGCTGGCCCTTTACAAAAAAATTTGCTGACCTTTGATTTACTGTAATCACTGTTATTAGTGCTCACAAACACACACCCTGCTTTTTTTTTTTAAGCCAAAAAATTTTCATTCAGTTCCAGCACTGTGCTGCAATAAATATAGAGTAAAATATAAACCCTGCACACAAGGAACTCACAGTTTTGTTGGGATCTTATATGGAGTTTGTCCAGCAATGATAATCTGCCTGCCTCTTTACAAGGATTTTTAAATCAGCATCTTCTCACCTTTGTGATCTCATGGGCCCTTGGGGAATGAGCAACAGTTTCTCCATCCAAAAAGTTAGAGAGTTCCTATTTTAAAACTTCCTACTGTAAAAACACATCTTTTAAGTAGATGTTATATCAAAATGTGAACTCTTCTATTTTTGATCTAGGTAAAGATCCAGAGAAAGATACAGAGAATGAATCAGAGGAAGAAGAAGAAATGGATTTGTGAGTAAAAGAAGTGCCTTGATGTCCTACTGATGCGCATTCACTCTGATAGACATGAAAAAAATAAACACTGTTACCAATAGCAAAACCATACTTTTAAAAAACAGACTTTTTTTTTTTTTTTTTTTGAGATGAAGTCTCACTCTGTTGCCTGGGCCAGAGTGCAATGATGCGATCTTGGCTCACTGCAACCTCTGCCCTGGGTTCAAGCAATTCTCTTGCCTCAGCTTCCTTAGTATCTGGAATTACGGATGTGCGCCCCTACACCCGGCTAACTTTTGTATTTTTAGTAGAGATAGGGTTTTGCCATATTGGCCAGGCTGGTCTCGAACTCCTGACTTCAAGTGATCCACCTGCCTCTGCCTCCCAAAGTGCTGGGATTACAGGTGTGAGCCACTGCACCTGGTCCAGACTTGTTCTTTTAATATAAAAACAATGCCATTTAACGTTGCATTAAACTGTTGAAAACATGTATTATTGTGTTTTTATGAAGACACTTCTTTTAAATTGATGCATATCAGATGCCCAAATTTGCAGAATACAAGTGATAATTGAATATAGTCATATAATTTATACAGTGTACTTGGGATAACCATCACTTTAAATATAAAGATACATCTTTAAGAAAGACTGTTAAGAGTGTTTATTCTCAGAATAGAAGCAGTGGGCGGCATGGAAGGAGCACTTAGAAAACTTAGAGTTTTCTCTGTAGTCCTTGATGTAGCCTCAGTTTGGACAGGCACTTTTCCCATCTGTAAAATGGGGATATTTAAATTGCTCCACTACCTTGGAAAGTTGCTACAAAGGATGAAAGAGGTGTCGTCTGCATAATAGGAAGCTTTAAAGTCCTGTAAGACATGAAGTGTTTCTGATTTGTTCTTGATATTTAAACGCTAGTGATAACTTGGTCACATTATTTAACAGGCTCAGCCATGTTTTTCACGCAGAGTTGAGACTCACACTGTGGGGGTTTCAGACATTGGTGTCTACACCTGCAGTGTTTTCTCCTTCATTCCCAGCATCAGATCAGTCACCAAGGCCGGTGATTCTCTCTTCCTATTTCTCCCCTCCTCTTTCGTTCCTAGTTCAATTACTCAAATTACAAATGTTTCTCTTCATAGCCTCATGAGTTCTACTTCATCACAGGTGTCTACAGAGCACATAGAGGGTTTGTCTCTTCCACCACAAAGTTCAGCTCTTTAGCCTGGCACTATCTGTGAAAGGATCCTACGTTACTGTCCAATTTTATTCCCATCACCCCCTAACGTGAGCCCTTTGCTCTAATTGAAATACATTCTTAGTTGCTGCCTTTAATCAGGCTGGGCCTTTTCCTCTTCTGCTCCAGCTTCTATAATTCTCTTCATCCTTTGGGATCCTAAAACCTCATGTCTGCAGCCTTCTCTAGTAGTCCAGGCTACAGCGATCCCTACTTTATAATACTGACATCTAGAAATTGCTGTAATTATTATAGACATTTTCCCACCATCAGTGATCCTACTTAACACCCTATCTTAAAACTCTCTTTGGTTGTTTGCAACTGACTAGAAGTTTCTAGCTTAGATTTCTAAAATTATTGTTTATTTTTAATACTAAACACTAAGCATGCTGCTCATGATTAAGTTAGAATGTGACTTTTAGGACACATTATGCTTGCAACAGAGAATAACATCTCCTTGTCCACAACAAATGTACAGATTACATGTACATGTACACAACAACAAAAGCCTAGATTATATTGCCTGAGACCAAACATAAACCTTAAGCATTCTGAATAGCAGTCACCAGAATGAAGGTTGCTGGTTTACATTCCTGGTTGTATTTGCTTGAGGGAAAATGCTTTTTTGCCCATTAGGTGATCAACCAGGGGGACCCAAGAAAAAGCATAGTCTTTTAGCTGATTTATAATGATTTTTTTTTTTCTCCTATCAGAGAAAGAAGGAGCTGAACTATTCTCTGACTTGTTTGGTGCAGAACACGACAATAATGTCAGAATCTATCTGAATCCTCTCTAAACTTGGATTTTAAAAGCTTTAAATGCTGAAGAAATCAGTCACATTAGTTAAGGTAGAATCAAAATGAAGAATTACTCTCTGATTTTACCTACCTGCCTCCATTTTACATATAAAGCCCTTTTTTTCTTGACACGGGGATAGCTGCCATAATCCTTCCGGGATCCTCAGGGCAACACAATGATGGGGCTTGAAGTAGTCTGTGTCTGGCTTCCGAATGCCCCAGTTTGACTGGTCTGTGGGAGTTCCATCAAACCACTTTATGGTTTCATCTGTGAGAAAATTGCTGACTCATTATGAATTATGTGCATAGTTACCAAACATACTATGACTGGAATTAACCATAAAAAGCAGCCCCTGAATTTAATGAGACTCTTGAACTAATACATTCAACTCAGTAAATATAGTCATGTACTCAACATCAGAAGGTAGGCATTAATAAAGTTGCCTCTTTATTTTAGGTACAGTGTTCTAATTTAGGTCATTTAGGTTATCATGTTTCTTAATGTGACAGTTTGAATTTTGAAATATTCCATATATATACAATCAATTTAAATAAATCATTTGATAAACAAAACTAATTGAGTCAAGAAAAATCCTCTGAAGTCCTAACATCTTCATCATTACAAAATGGCTCGCTTTCTAAAAAGATTTTACAGTGAATTTCTTTAATAGCAAGCCAGCCACATACCAAAGGGGTAGGGGCGGTAGGACAGTCCATCCCATGTGTGGGCAATAGTGTATTGCCTGAAAACAATTTAAAACTAACAGTACAGCTAACTAAAAGTTGGTCTGCTTTTTATTATCACCATCTGCTTGAAATTCTGAACAATGTTGGTGATTAAAATACTCCTCCTCGAAAGGGTAGGCTCACCCCCCACCTTGGTACACCACTATAACAAGCTCTCCATACCAATTAAAATAATTTTCTTCACAAGTACCTTTCAATAACCATCAATTACATAAAGAAAAGAATACCATGATTCCATTTTATTATAAACTCTGGTTTTTATGAGTAACAAATCAGAATCCTAACAGCACAGTTTATCATGGAAACATTTCCATAACTCTATTGTGCTTTTATAACATTTAGAAACCTGGGATATTTTCAAGTAAATATGGTTTTGGTATGCGGTGACTAAGTCTGTGAACACAAAGTTCCAGTCAAGCATCCTCCTGCTAAGCATAAAGATAAACATGTTATTGTTTGTTTGTTTTTATTTTTGGTGTTCTGGGATTATTTTAAAAGACAAGAGTATAGAGAAAAGGGTTGCAATGTTGTTTTTGGAAGAAATGGCTTTAGGCTTCATGCTATTTTTTTTCACAGAAAATGTATCCAAGGAGAGTTTTCTGGCTCACAGATGCCATTATCATCAGCTTTAACAACCATGTATTTATTTATGTCCTCTCCTCTACCCAAATCACTTACTGTTACCATCAAATTGAGCATTCAACCAAACCATCTGGACAGAAGAACCAAAAGCAAACAGCTCTTCTAGGAGAAATGCATTTTCAGCCTCATCCTTGATTGTTAAAAGATTAGAACCTATAAGAGAGACAAGTAGAAAAGGAATATTTGTGTTTACACATAAATATACTTTAAAAAATGTTTCCTATACCATTATTTATAAAGCTCAGGTTTTGAAAAGTGAAAATTTCCATTGTAAATAAGATACTTTAAATTAAAAAAGTAAAACCAAATTTTTTAAAAGATACAAGCTTGCACTTCAGAAGTTAAGGCATAGAATATTAATTTTAGGGAACATTCAAAATTCATAATGCAAATGCATGCAAAAGGAATGTTTTCTTCAGAAAGTGCAGTATGCTGAGACATCATCTTAGGTTTCCAAATTCTACACTAGACATTGTTTCATATAGTAACTGTCCTCCAAACAAGAAATTTTAATAGTATTTATTTTTTCAATAGTTTTTGTTGCTTCTAAAGTCACTAAAGAATGGGATGAATAAAAAAGTCCACATTGTTTACTGAAATGGCAAGAAGGAGCACATGAAAGCATTTTTACCATCACAAAAACAATTACCTTCCTTTTTGCAAAATTCATGAGCAGCCTCAAAACTCATACTGTCTAGGACTGTAGAAAAACTGTAGCAATTACTTTTAAATTTTATCCAGGGAATAGATGTTTCTGAGCACAACTCTGGGTGTTCAGACGGTCTTGTTTCTGTGAAGAAAAACCAGTTATGATTTCAGAGTTGTGACTGGGTTTATTTATTGAGATAAATATTACATTACCTCTATAAAAGACCAAGATAAATATATGTAACAAGATTTCCATGGTAATACTCCAAAAGATTGGGTTTCATGTAAATGATTATAAAACTAGGACCAGTTTATAGCATTTCTGACAGAAAGAATCTTTACCTAAACATAACAAAATATGCTAATACACAGCTTTGTAGGCTTAGTTTGGGTGCTGCCTGGGTGAGGGTGGCTCTTTCATGTTTACAATTAGCATCCTAAAGGTTGGAACAAGCAGGGGCTATGACTCCCAGAGAGAGTGGCAGCTGACTGACGCTGGCAAAAGAGATTTCCAAATGTATGCATTTCATGCAGTGCTGTGTATCACAGATTTGAAAGTCCTTACCCACTAATAAACCTATGAAAGAAAATAATGCATTCAATAAAGTATCATAATGTAGCATAACATAAAATAAATAAGGGAACTCCAGGGAGACTTTATTTCAGAGAGCAAGCATGAGAGTTAGACACATCCATGCTGAGATCCCGGCTCCACTACTTACTAGCTGCGTGGCCATAGGCATGTTACCTTGCACTTGGTTTCTTTATCTATAAAGGAGAGCTAACAACAAAACCTTTAAAAATATTTTTTTTAATTACAGAAAACTTTTTAAGAGACAAAGTCTCACTCTGTCACCTAGGCTGAAGTGCAGTGGCACAATCATAGCTCACTGCAGCCTCAAACTCCTGGATTCAAGTTATCCTCCAGCCTCAGCCTCCCAAGTAGCAGACTACAGGCACACACCACCAAGCCCAGATAATTGATTTTTTTTTTTTTTTTTTTTTTTTGTAGAGAAAGAGTCACACTGTGTTAACCAAGCTGGTCTCAAGCTCCTGGTCTGAAGAGGTCCTCCTGCTCCTGCCTCCCAAAGTGCTGGGATTACTGGTGTATGCCACACAGCCACCTTCCTTACAAGTTGAGAAGTTTCAATGAGTTAGAGCCTGACACTTCTTAAGCATTCAATAAATGCATTGTTATTGAAAGGACAAGATTCCAAGAAAAGGCAAAAGCTAACAAAAAAAAAAAAAAAAAAAAAAGGGGGAAGGACAGCTTTTATGGTGTTTTAGAAGCACAATTAGCTTTTCCAAGATATATGCGGCTATCACTTACATTTAATCTGAATTGTTTTGATCTAAAGATATATAATTTGTATGTTATTTGATACAGTACCCAGAATGCAAGTAAATACATGCACTTTTACTAAATGAGAGATTTAAAAGGAGGCCAGCTTGTGTTAGCGAATTCTGTGCAGGAAACCTGATTTCTACTCTTGGTACTGGTGATGGACAGCTTGAGACACTTAGGAAGCTATTTAATGCTCTGAATTTACATTTCATTTTTAATAAAGGGGTTAGGCCAGGTGAACTTTAAGTGTAAATGAGATATTATGTAAAGTGCAGAGCCAGATATCTACTAAATATCCAAACAGTATCACCATCATCTTATTGTAGCTCTGGAATCCTATCAATCTTTGATTTAAACATGAATCCTCAAAGTCCTCCACACATGCTTGAAGCCCATGTTTCTCATCCAATTTCCCACCCCTCCCTTACACCTAACCTGCATTCAGACAAATTCCAACATCGGCTTTGCCTCATACAATCCTAGTCCTGTCTTCCTTCCCCATTTTCATCCAGCTTTTCTGCTCAGAATGCCTTTCCATGTCCCATTATTACCCATCTAAACCCATTCGTTTATCAAGGCCCATCTGCACTGCCGTGTCCTTCAAGAATCCTTTCTACCTTTCTCCAAATGGATACAATGCATTCTTTTTCTTGATAACCCCCATAACATTTGCTACCTCTCTTGTATCATTTTGTAGTTCTGTTTTTCTTTACATCACCCACCAGACCAGAGGCTTCTTGAAGACAGAGACTTCTTACTATACTCATCCTCATATCCCTTGCTTAGCACAGTGCCTTGCATACAGTAGTTACATAGGGTATATTTTTGAGTTGAATAGAATTGTACCTACCAGGGGGCACATGACAAATGGCACCTTGCAGAAATGACTCACAGGCTGTGCTATGCCAGTGTCCGTTGGTGTCGGCAAAAACACAGTCACCGTGGAGGGAGGACTCCTCGTCTTTCCAAAAAGTGAAAGAGGATTTGGTGCCATCAGACCAGTCAAAATTAAGACCATTCTGTGGAGGAAAACTGAGCCATCATTTCCTTGCCATGACTGCTGGCAGCATCATCCAGTGTTATCTGAGCATACTACAATTCCCACATCGATTGCTATTTTCACACACCTGTTTAAAGAGGGGCTAGGACATCTGTGAATACAGCTTGACAAACAGGAGTATCTGCCACAAATCAGATCTTTTTTGATTTCTAGGAATCCTTGGCTCCCTGCCACTATGATTTTCTAGTAAGCAATCAGCATGAAACTGGACCAGTACCTTGTCTTTTACAGTGAAATACATTTCAGATTGATCAAAGATTCAAACATAAAATTAAAAATGTAAACATGTTAAAGAAAACTTGGTTAAATTTTTTTGTACTGTTGGTGTGGGGAAAACCTTTCTAAGTCATAGAAAATCCAGAGGCCATAAAGCAAAATTGACTACATAAAGTTAAAACATTCTGTACTACATGATGCAATAAATCATCATGAAATATCATTCATTTATCTCTCCCACTGGCAAGGATTAAAATTTTGAGAATACCTGGTGTTGGCAAGGATGTGAAAAAATTAGACGTTATCACATGCTGTGGTTGGCATGTAAATTGGTGCAAACTCTTGGAGGGCAATTTGGTAGTACTTGTCAAAATTTAAAGTGTACGCAGCAATTTTACTTCTAAAAAATTATCCTACTGGAACAAGGATATTTCATGTGCATTGTTTACAACTGTGAAAAACAGAGAAGAACCCAAATGCCTATTCACAGGAGAATGGTTTAATAAGTTGTGGTACATCCTTACATGCCGTGTTCTAAAGAATTCACGAGATTTTTATGTGCTGACATGTGAAATTGTAAAAGATATATTAAATTAAAAAGCAAGTTTAAAGACAGCATGTAGAATAGGATCTCATTTGTGTTTGAAAAACAATATACACATTCTTCCATTACACGAATATATATGTGTATACATGGAAAATTTCTAGATGGCATGCAGGACAGTGTTCACAATTACTAACATTAGGGAGTAGAACTAGGGGTCTGGATAGACTAGTGTACTTTTCGCTACTTTGAGTGTACAATATTTTTATTTAAAAAATGAAAATAATGTATTCTGAGGCCGGGCGCGGTGGCTCAAGCCTATAATCCCAGCACTTTGGGAGGCCGAGACGGGCGGATCACGAGGTCAGGAGTTCGAGACCATCCTGGCTAACACGGTGAAACCCCGTCTCTACTAAAAAAAAAAAAAAAATACAAAAAGCTAGCCGGGCGAGGTGGCTGGCGCCTGTAGTCCCAGCTACTCGGGAGGCTGAGGCAGGAGAATGGCATAAACCCGGGAGGCGGAGCTTGCAGTGAGCCGAGATCCGGCCACTGCACTCCAGCCCGGGCGACAGAGCAAGACTCCGTCTCAAAACAAAACAAAACAAAACAAAACAAAACAAAAAGAAAATAATGTATTCTGTAAACCACATCCCTAGAGGAAAATAAAACCTCAAGTGCTTAATTATAAGGGGTACTGAACTAATTAATAATCACATTTCTAGACAAGAAGAATGATTCATTTTTTTCTTGGGGATTCATTAAATGCCACCAATTCCCAAATGCAGTGCGTGAGTTTCAGACGTGTTCCAGTGCACATGCAAGGCAGTATCAGGGTACTTGGAAATTTTCAGAGAACCTTTGAAGGGTATTGATTTCCAGACATTAGGTAAGTGGGTGTTTACCCTAAAGAGGTGTGCACTCTTATTTTGTAGTCATAGGCTGCTCATAAGCTTGGTCGAATAATTGCATAAACCAATTATTTAAGTATTATATTTATTATTATTTTTGAGATTTTTTTTCAGTGCTAATTTCAGTGGCCAGATCACGAAGGAGGTAGATGCTAAACTTAATTATTCAAGGATGTCTCAAGGGAGTTAGGATACCTACATCTGTGGTGAACAGTCCAATCCAGTGGGCGTATCCTAGCCGGTTGAGGACAACAGTGAGGAAGGACTGGTGATACTGGTCTGTGATGCTGACCAACTGTGCTCCGTGCATCAGGCAGGTTTTTATTGCTGCGTACCAAGTCATATTTGCATTAATTATTTTGTAAGTTCTGTTTCCATATTCTAAGGTATTGGGCATTGGATACATATCAGATGTATTTACACTATGTCCAGAAGTATCTAGAACAAGAACAGCAACAAAAGTCATTTGTAGCATTTGGATGACAAAGGAGGAGGCAAAGCTTAGCATAGATCCTTGTCACTATGATCCATGTTGATCACAGAGCTTTCTTCTGGAATTGACTGTTTCAAAACGAGGACACTATCTGAAAGTGTAGGTGATGCTAAAAAATGAGAACACTTAGGAAATTTAATGAATCATTTTTCAAAAACATAAACATTGATTGAACTATTTCTAGAAGATTTCCCGTTTTTGACCATCCTTTATCAAATTGACTGCTTTTTGGTGGAACTGATGTTGATCTTCTTAGGTGGGTTTCACTCCACTAACTACACTTGGCCTAATCCACACTGCTCTGGCAGAACTTAGTGCTTATTAATAGCAGAGAGGCACATGTTATATAGTCACATACTACATTGCAAACCTAATATTACAGGTGCATATTATCAGGTAAAATACTTGATAACCCTTTTGACACTGATAGTCACTATTGTGCTTAATGTTTGCATGTATAAATTCTAAAAGGAATTTTAAAAAATAAAGTTAATAAATTCTTAGAAATACACACTATACTTATAAACAGTTACTATTAATATGTCACCTGTCAGAGTCAAGGTTTATAAATTAAAAGGCAAGGTTTTCCCACACATTGTCAAGCATTGGTGCTTGAGTGTTCGTGAGTGCCTCTGATCATGTGAAAACCAAGCCTGTGTTTATGAACAGGTGTTTCCTCTCTAATATGTGCGTTTGCCTTTCTGTTCTGTACTATGTTATATACTAGGATAGATTAAAGGTTTAGAAAACCTAAAGGACAAAAACAAGGTAAGAGTTTTTGTACCTTCTGATCCAAAGTGACTTGAATTTCTGTGTACCGGTTTAACAACATTTGGTGTTGGAAAGAAGCATGTGAGGTGTGGATAGGTCATGAGACTGGGACTTAATCCTATTCCTGGCCCTAACTGGCTAAGAGTCCTTGGGCAAATAAACCTTTCTAAACCTCAAATTTATGGTCTCCAAGAGGTGATGGTCTCCCTTGGAGAGGTGTGGATGGAATTGAACAAGATATCCACACAGCGCACACACTATTGTATGGAGACACAGAGAGCATCCTATGATTGTTGCTTCTTCCTCCACTCTCCGCCTCCGGTCATACTCCCTCCAATAAAAATGGCAAAGTGGGAAACTGAGCTTTATCTGAAACCGTTACCTCAATATAGCAGCCGTACATATGGAAAAACCAAAGTAAAATGAATCTATTTAATTTCTATAAATTGTGATAGCTCACACTTTTATCATATTTGTATTCTTTGCTAGAAGTCTGTGCCCAGCCTATGTGCCCAGTGTAATGGTTATTCATACAAAATAAAAATAATAACAAAGTAGCTATTTTAAAATACTAACAATTCGTAAAATTAAATGAAATTCTTTGTATATGTTACCAAAATGCCAATTTGACTGTTTTTTTCCCCACTGAGTTATATATCTGTATTTTTACATATATAAATTTCTCCATATGTAATTGATTCCATTAAGTTTCAAAACAAGTTATTTTTGAGCAGCAGGGTTTTTCCACCCATTACCCTGAAAAAGAAAGATCTATTGGAAACCAAGTTCTAAACTGGGGAGTCTTGCTTTGCCATTGTGTCTCTTCTTATTTGGTTTCTTAATTTTTTTGGTAGATAAAAGACTTTGGGTTCAAGCCCAATGTGAGCACATAAGTATCTGGCAAATGGAGAAGAGGAGCAGAATTCGAAGAGTCATTGTTGGCTACAATAATTAGTGTAGTTGAACAATACTTTTTGGAAATAATAAAAAAACTCTATTATTTGTTAAATACATGCTAGAAGTATGCTAAGTGTTATATATACATAGAGTGTGTGAGATGGCTATTACTACATTTTGCAGATGCAGAAATCATGATCACAGAAGGTCATGACTTGACTGAAGCTTATCTACAAAGGAGGGTGGGAACCCATGTGTGGTGGGCACTCCAGTGCCTATGCTCTCAATCACCACTATTCTATACTATCTCTAAAGGAAAATCTACACTGTTAGTCCCAAAAATATCAAAGAGAGAAAGTGATGAGAGGGCAAATTCCAAGAATAAATCAACATTAAGGTAGTAGAATAAAATCATTGTGTTTAACTGAGATTCTCTTGAGTGTGTTATTTTTGTTTTGTTTTGTGTTGTGCTGTTTTCCCAGAGACAGTCTTGCTCTGTAGCCCAGGCTGGAGTGCAGTGGTGCGATCTCGGCTCACTGCAACCTCCACCTCCCGGGTTTAAGTGATTCTTGTGCCTTAGCCTCCCTAGTAGCTAGGACTACAGGTGCCCACCACCACACCAGGTTAATTTTTTGTATTTTAGAAGAGACGGGGTTTCACCATGTTGCCCAGGCTGGTCTTGAACTCCTGAGCTCAGTCAATCCATCCGCCTTGGCCCCACAAAGTGCTAGGATTACTGGTGTGAGCCACCTTGCCCAGCAAGGATTACTTATGTTTTTAAGCCTCGAGTTCCTCATCTGTAAAATGGGAAACTTTTACTTACTTCATAGAACTGTCTTGAGGATTGTATGGCAAACTGAGCATACACTCAAGGCACAGTGTCAGGTACATCATAAATGTGTAAGTACCTGGCATGCTCATATTATTTCTTTCCCTACAAGGCTCTGCTGTTCCCATATTACTCTTCCTATTACAGATCTAGTATCTTTTTTTCAGTTCCTGACCACTATAATGTTTAAGTGGTAACTGAGAACCAGAAATGGAGCTTCCCTGGCACTGCTTTTTCAAGGATGGGTTGATAGTAACATTAGAGACTTCACACATATGCCACATTAAGAAGTAAAATTCCTATTCCAAATAAGCATATATATATATAGCATATATATATATATATATATATATATATATATATGCTAGACTGCCCAGAGTTCCACACAGCTCTAGACACCAACTATGGGTTTCTTGGGTGGTGTGGGCAGGGGTACATACCCAGCATTGAATAAAAGCATGAGCTGTTGTTTGTATTTATACTACTCAAGGTCAGTTATAGTGCATTCACACTGCTCATTGACCCTGTTGGCTATTTGTAATAGTGTGGCTTTGGCATTTCACACAGAAACTATTTGGGGGTTCCGCCCATCAGATCTAGAAGCTTGCTGCATACCACATTTAGCCACAGAGACCATTTTCAGGGTTCCAAAAATGGAGCCAGTATGAGTTGGTTTATTTCCCTGATTCTTTCCCAACATTTTCTCAGTGACCTTTAAAAAGCACCTGAACAGATACATAATCCCAGAATGAAGCGGTAAACCATTTAATATGACTAAGATAGATACATAAATCTGGGCATCACTCAAGTGGCCTCAGCAGTCCTTAGAATCCCACTAAAGGGCATAAGCCTAGGGTAGAGGAGATTAAATAACTAAACTTACGTAAAGCCAAAGAAGTGCCTGACACTGTTAGCCATGAAGCTGTTAGCTACACAGCTGTGTAAAACCAACATGGAAGAGAAGGATGGACTTTGGAAACGAAAGGAATAAAAATCCAAATATTTCTCACCTTGCATTTTTTCACATACAAACCCATAGCCTTCCTTTCCACAGTCTTCAAAATACCATTTTCCAGTGAAATGAAAATTGGGATTACTTGAGAGCAAGGCACAGAGAGGAATGTGTTTCTGAACTTCAGTGGTATTGTGATTTGGAATCTTTAAAATAATACATATTATCAAAAGTATGATAACATGTAGCATTATTATAACATTAAAATTTGTATTAAGAACATTATTTTTAAAATTAAGACACCATTATTCCTTTATTTGCATTTAATAAACTTATTCACAAGTCATTTCATAACCTACAAAATAAACAATTATTGTGATGTTTAAGTAAAGTAATTATATTTATGGAACACATAAAATTATATCAAATTACATTAAAAATTAATGTATTAATGACAAACTAGTATAAAGTTATACCTACAAAATACAGGAAATAAAAAAGCTTTAATAAACAAGTCTTGAATAAAATATCTTGCCAAAGTGATCTCTAAAAAATAAATCTTAAAACTTACATTTATTGTATCAAATGGAGACCAGTTAGAATATACCACAGGCTTTCCATTTAGCCATGTTTCATAATCATCATTTTGTAAACCTATCCACACATTAGTGGTCTGGCCAAAAAGATTCATAGTAATGAAGGCTGAAAAGCAGGAATACATTATCTAATTTAATACTGCAGAAAGCATTTGGGTAATCACTGAATCCTATTTATAGCTATGATTATATTTAAATGCCAGCAAAACATAATTATGAATCATTTGTAGGAATTTGTTACTTTATCCTTGTTAAGGTAATGCAGTTTCTTTCACTTTTGTTTTAGCTTAAATTGACAGAAATTAGCTGGATAACCTGAGATTTCATCATATCATTAACAAAACAATTTCCAGTGTTCATTAATTACCTTTCTAAACAAAAGAGGATTTACCTACTATATTTAAACTAAAGTATATAATTGTTTAAATATCAAATAAAAGCATGTAGGTAAATCTAAAGGGATCTAAAAATCATACCATGCAATTACATGTAGATTATACCTGAGACTCTTTTAGCCATTTTGAAATATAGGCCATAAATATGTCCTTATTCTTTCCACTGCTACTGGTAAGAGAAAAGGCTCCCAAACCCAGCAGTTTAGAAGCAATGCAGCACACTAGCTTTTACAGATATCATGAAATAAAACCTATGGGTCAAACTGAAAATTTGTGTATCATCAGCAATACAGTATTTTAAATGTTGATTTGGGAATGTTAGTATTGGTGGGGGGATATTTTAATAAATACTTGAATAAAAATGGTTATCTTGGCCTGGTTGGATCTTGAGTACTCTACCTTGCTCCACTTCACTTTCAATGGCGACCAGGGTCCCTGCTTCTTCAGCACAGAAATGTTGAGCATGTGTCCAGTTCTTCCAACTGCTTGGGTCTTTGGGGATATTCAGCAAAAGGCACTATCAAAAAATGTCAAAACAAAACATTCATTTCTGTATTTTTCTAAGTGAATTAAAAATTTCCCAAAAACACTGAATATCAGTTTTGAAAATTCTTTATAATTTTCTTGGGCAGAAAGAACTCATTTTTCTTTCAACTCCTCCAAAGGTGTTACAGTAAAACAAAGAGCAGCAGCTTTCAGGGTGAGTTAATGACTTGCCTGCATTTGCAGCAGGCAGGAACAGAAGCAGGGATGCGTTTTGTCCTGTGAAATGTCAGAACAATGCCTTCAGCACAATGAAACGTAGTATTCTTCCTAAAAAGGAGCCACCCTGACTGCAGAGTTTACACTGGCGTATTTAATCTAAAAAAAAAAAAAAAAAAAAACAAAAACAAAAACAAACCATTCTGGGGGTGGCAATGAACAGCTTAGTTCAATTTTATTTACAAACACACTTCCTTACTTTAAGTGAGAGAGAAGTAATGGGGAATCAAAGCACATCAGGTGTTTAAATTCACTAAATACTTGAGTCAGCCATTTGGTCACTAAGTCTACTGGCAAGAGCCAGAGAAGAAAAATAAATGATTCCAGTGGGACAGAAAGCAAGGGTATGACCAAAGAAACCTGAAAGAAGTAGAAATGAAGAGGAAGGTTGGCCATCAATGTTAAAGGGAACACAAAAATGGTTGTGGAATTTGGTAATAAAAGTTGAGTGTTATGCAGGAGAGAATCATGTCTGTATCATGGCAGAGATTTCTTTTCTTTTCTTTTCTTTTTTTTTTTTTTTTTTTTGAGATGGAGTCTCGCTCATGTCGCCCAGGCTGGAGTGCAGTGGTGAGATCTTGGCTCACTGCAACCTCTGCCTCCTGGGTTCAAGTGATTCTCCTGCCTCAGCCTCCCGAGTAGCTGGGACTACCCGTGCGTGCCACCATGCCTGGCTAGTTTTTGTATTTTTAGTAGAGAGGGGGTTTCACCATGTTGGCCAGGATGGTCTTGATCTCTTGAGCCTGTGATCCACCCGCCTTGACCTCCCAAAGAGCTGGGATTACAGGTGTGAGCCACTGTGCCCAGCCGCAGAGGTTTCTTTCTTATGGGATGGGATGAGAAATAGAATGATACATACTTGACAGGACAGGCAAGTTCAATGAAATTTAAGAATGTTGGTAGGACCAGATGGAGTTAAGTGAGAGGAAAAGATAGAAGAGAAAGGTTATAATGGGTCAGGCAAAATTCCAGAGCGGTCAGGAGAAACTTTATGCAAAGGATATTTCATCTGGAATTGCTGGGGATTCTTCTCTCATATTCAATTCTCTTATCAGTGAACACAGACAACCAGAGTGATCGATAGGTCAGATCCTAAGATCTTGCCACTGAGAAAAACCCAGCTACGGGATAATTCTAGGTTAGCATGGAAGCCTACACTTGAACAAGCATCCTTTCCTATCTTATTTTGGAGTGGTATCTGATATAGTTTGGATGTCTGTCCCCTCCAAATCTCATGTTGAAATGTAATTCCCAGTGTTGAAGGTGAGGTCTGGTGGGAGGTGATTGGATCATGGGGCAGATCCCTCACGAAGGCTTAGGACCATCCCCCAGGTTATGAATGAGTTCTCAGTTCACGCGAGATCTGATTGTTTAAAAGTCTGGAACCTCCTCCCACCTCACCTTCTTGCTCATGCTCTTGCCATGTGACATAATGGTTCCCTGTTACCTTCCGCTATGATTGTAAGCTCCCTGAGGCCCTCACCAGGAGCAGGTGCCGGCACCATGCTTTTTGTACAGCATGTGGAACTGTAAGTCAAAATAAAACTATTTTCTTTATCAGTTACCCAGTCTCAGATATTCCTTTACAGAAATGCAAGACTGGTCTAACACAATATCTTTCCCCATCATTCTTTAATTTCCAAATTTGTCGGTTCTCCACCCCTTCCCCATCATCATATACCTTTTAAAAGCAGAGAGACTCTTACTCCTCTTTGAACATCACACCAGAGAAGTTCCCTAGTAAACATTTATTAAGCAAAATAAAAGCCAACAAACCTTAAAATGGTTGTCAAATGACATTGTCAGGCATTCTCAATTTAGCTCAGTGGTTCTCCAACAGGACAATTTTGCCCCTCATGGTATATTTTGATAATGCCTGCAGATTTTTTTCATTTTTGCAATTGGGGAGGGGATTGCTATTGGCAACTAGTGGGTAGAAACCAAGGATACTGCTAACCATTTGCAAAGCACAGGTCAGGTCAGTCTTCCAAAAGAAAGAATTATCCAGCCCCAAATGTCAATAGTGCAAGGTAATTCTTTTAAAAACTCAGTCCTGATCATGTCACCCTTTAGTTTAAACCCTTCAGGAATTTTCCACTGCTCTTACGATAAAAACCGGAAACCCTGAACTAGCTTGAAGTTGAGTTGCCAACTAAGAGAGAAAATACATTTTCAATTCTTCTGGTCCTTTTTGTCTTGTTTGCTTCACAAAGGAACTGAATTGGCTTTCAAGGAGTTTAATTTTATAACAACTATCCTTTTATCTATTTCCTTTCACTTTGCCTCTTTCCTCTAATTACAAATTCTAAAGAGTGGCACATATTAATTATTGGGAAGTCTTATCATTTAATGTGAATTCACCTTGTGTTCAGATAGTTACACTAACGAACCATTCATAAATACCAATGAACCTCATTGGTTCAGTTAGCTCAATAAATCTCTCCAGAAAAACACCCCCCTCTGCTTCCTCTATGTTTGCCTCAGCCAGGATTTACTAGCTTGACTACGGAAGTGTGGCCTCCCATTACCACGACTTCATTGTTTCTAAAAATATAACATATTTACTAACACACGCCGAAATTGTGTCATTAATAATTAAGGCAAAGCAGCAAGATGAAATGCAGCATCCTTAATTAAAAATTGTTTACTTACTAATTTGTAAAATGTGATCAAGTTTAATGCATCTCTGATTATTACTGTGAATTAAGGGGGTCCTACTCTATTCTAAATGGGCTTTCAATAAAAAATTCTTTTTTGTCTCAAAATCATTTCTAGCTCAATATTTGAAAATGAAATTCAGTTCCCTCCAAACTTGGTCCTTTCCCAGTGTTCTACTCACAATGAATGCCATGGTCAGTATGTACTTATACACATATAAGAAGCCTGAAGCCTCAGAGGCATCCTCACCCTCCCACTCCATCTCCCCAACAGCCATACCATTTGGACATCTCATTTCCCAAAAAGTCCCCTCACCCATCCCCCATTCCCACTGCTTCATGGTCTCTGCCACCACCATCTTAGCCCAAGCTACTAACTCTTGCCTGCACTACAGCAATAGCTTCCTAACTGCCCTTACCTTTCTCACACTTGCCCTTCTCCCATATATCCTTGGCTCTGTACCTAGAGTAACTTTTAAAATTTGGTCCTGGTCACGTCCTTCTTTAGTTTTTAACCCAGCAAGAGTTTCCCATTGCTCTTAGGATAGAGGCCAGTAGTCCAATACGGTATCACCCGTTCCACTTCTTCTGTCTCACCTTCCGCCACTCTAGTTCTTTATGCTTCCTTTAGTTTCTTAAATGTCATACTCTCCCCTTGCTGCAGGACCTTAGCACATGCGGCTCCCCCTATTTTTAATGTTCCTTGCCTTTCTGACCACTTCAGTCATGTTCTCTGGCTATACACTTTTCTAGAACCACATAACTTTCCCTCATTACAGACACCACAATTTTAAATTAAACAGCCATTTTCCTGATTGATTTACTAATGTTTGTTCTCCCTCTAATGTGTAAGGTCCAAAAGAGAAGGGGCTGTTTCTGTTTTTCCTCACCGCTGAATTCCCGACATCCAGCATAGTCAAATGAATGAATGAATAAAGTGCTCCAATTTGAGTAAATTCCAAAAAGAGGTGAGACTATTTTTAAGGAAAAACTATGTTATGCACAAAATCAAATATTGACTAATCCCAAACTAGACAGTGGAAAGCAGCCATTACCACTCAAACCAGGTCTTGAATAAAAATATGTAAGTAGAAGCACAAGAGTTAATCACACACACACACTTAGAATTTCTTCCTCCCACAGATCTGCTGGGACAAGTATCTTAGATGACTCACTTTTTCTGGGTTAACCCCTGGTCAAACCTCTTCTACATTGTCAAACACAGAGAAAACTATTTATGAGACATCAGAAAAGATGCTTAATTTCTGTGTATCTCAGTTTTAAAAACTCTAAAAGGTGGTAAATTTGTCAACAAAGTAGGATTTTTTTTTTCCTTAGAAATAACCAATAAAAATTAGTCCTAGGAAATTCACAAACAAGAAGCAAAGTTTAATGGGACATAATATATTGGAACTCATTTCAGAACTGTGAAGTAAAGAAGGTCCATCATTGTTATCTCCCAGTTTTCCTTCTGTAGCTTTATCTGTTAATAGGGAAAAACCATCCCACTTCTCTCAGCTATCAACTCTCCTATTAGCAGTTTTTCTAATAATCTGATAAACCCACCTGTTTCAAGGTGTAGATGACAGATGAGGCAATCTCAAAAATATTTCCCTTTTAAAAATAAAGGAAAGTGTTGAGACAAAGGAGTGAAACTCCAGTGGTGGAATTTTAGGCATTAATGTGCAGGGGAAGGCACTGTGGGTGGGGAGCCATGCATGGTGACTCTGACATTGTGCCAGGTGAATTGCCACCTACTCATGAAGCCTGCTGTGATGATATCCTTTGCAATCAAATTCTCCTAATGCGCTGAAGAAAGAGTTGTGGAACTATGACTGTTGAATTGCCTGGCAAATGTTGGCTACACATTAGAATAACTGAGGGAGCTTTTAAAAAATACGGATGCCTGGATCCCATGCAGATCAGCTAAATCAGAATCTTCAGGACGTCTCCTGCACCTTGATGTTTTTAAAAAGCTCACCTGCTGATTCTAAATATTTGACCAGGGCTGAAAACTACTGATCTAGCTGTTAGTTATCAATAAATTTTTTTTTATAGAACTCTGAGCTACATGAGGGTGTTTTAATCATGCCCCAGGGCTAGCTTCAGAAAGCACCTCCTCTCCCCGCCATTCTCATGCATGTATTTATGCCCCTCTCTATTCCTTTCTTGGGAGGCATTCACTTGCTCTTTTGCCCTGGGTCTGCTCCACCATCACTACCACCATTCCCATAGATACACACTCTCTACATATGCACAGGAAGACACATGGGATGGAGCTGAACTGTGTGGGTAAAAATCAAGTTTGGGGGAAGGACAATAGCAAAAGGCTGAACCAGAAACAACTATTCCATGTTTCTAAGAATTATTTATCAAATGCTAAGGATTTGACTTGTCATTAATTTCCTTAAAATATCCTCTTTTAATCTTAGAAGAAAACCTGGGCAATACCATTCAGGACATAGGCATGGGCAAAGACTTCATGTCTAAAACACCAAAAGCAATGGCAACAAAAGCCAAAATAGACAAATGGGATCTAATTAAACTGAAGAGCTTCTGCACCACAAAAGAAACTATCATCAGAGTAAACAGGCAACCTACAGAATGGGAGAAAATTTTTGCAATCTATCCATCTGACAAAGGGCTAATATCCAGAATCCCAAAGAACTTAAACAAATTTACAAGAAAAAAACAAACAACCCCATCAAAAAGTGGGTAAAGGAGATGAACAGACACTTCTCAAAAGAAGATATTATGCAGTCAACAGACATATGAAAAAATGCTCATCATCATTGGTCATTAGAGAAATGCAAATCAAAACCACAATGAGATACCATGTCACGCCAGTTAGAATGGCAATCATTAAAAGGTCAGGAAACAACAGATGCTGGAGAGGATGTGGAGAAATAAGAACACTTTTACACTGTTGGTGGGAGTGTAAATTAGTTCAACCTTTGTGGAAGACAGTGTGGTGATTCCTCAAGGATCTAGAACTAGAAATACCATTTGACCCAGCAATCCTATTACTGGGTATATACCCAAGAGATTATAAATAATTCTACTATAAAGACACATGCACACATATGTTTATTGTAGCACTATTCACAATAGCAAAGACTTGGAACCTACCCAAATGTCCATCAATGATAGACTGGATAAAGAAAATGTGGCACATAAACACCATGGAATACTATGCAGCCATAAAAATGGATGAGCTCATGTCCTTTGCAGGGACATGGATGAAGCTGGAAACTATCATTCTCAGCAAACTATCACAAGAACAGAAAACCAAACACTGCATGTTCTCACTCATAAGTGGGAGTTGAACAGTGAGAACACATGGACCTAGGGAAGAGAACATCACACACCGGGGACTGTCAGGGGGTGGGGGACTAGGTGAGGGATAACATTAGGAGAAATACCTAATGTAGATGATGGGTTGATGGGTGCAGCAAACCACCATGGCATGTGTATACCTATGTAACAAAATTGCATGTTCTACACATGTACCCCAGAACTTAAAGTATATTAAAAAATCCTATTTTACACATGAGAGGAGGCATGAATTAGTAACTAGAACAGTGTGTTCATGCTTTGGGGTTGTTCACTATCTGTACTAGAAATGTGATTTGGACATTAGCTAGGCATTCCTTTATGCCTGTTCCCTAGAGACCATGCCAGGATACACTTGTTCTAACAGTTGTGAAAAACTAACTGTCACATACTGGAGTGAATTCAAAATGGATCAACAGCCTAAATATAAACGCTAAAACCATAAAGCTCTTAGACAAACACACAGGGGCAAATCTTCATGATCTTGGATTTGGCAGTGAATTCTTAAGTATGATACCAAAAGCACAAGTGACAAAACAAAAAGTAGATAATTGGAAACTTTTGTGCATCAAAGGACATTATCAAGAAGGTTAAAAGACAAGCTACAGAATGAAGGAAAATATTTATAAACATATATTGGATAGGGGTTTAATATTTAGAATATATAAGGCATTCCTATAACTCAATAATAAAAAGGCAAATGATCCAATTTAAAAATGGACAAAGGGCTTTAATAGACATTTTTCCAATGAAGATAAACAAATGGCTAAGAAGCACATGAAAAGATGCTCAATTTCATCAGATAATAGAGAAATGCAAATAAAAATCACAATGAAATAACACTTAACATGCTCTAGGATGGACATATAATAGCCAGTGTTGGCAAGGATGTGGAGAAATTGTTGAAAACATCATGCGAATAGGCCAGACACAGGACAAATATTGTATGAGTTTGCTAATATGAAATATCTAGAATAGGCACATTCATAGAGATAGAGACTAGATTAGAGGTTACCAGGGGATGGGGAACAAGAAGTTAGTGCTTAATGGTTACAGAGTTTCTGTTTGGGATAGTGAGAATATTTTGGAAATAGAGATGATGGTTGTATAACATTGTGCATATAATTAATGCCATTGAATTGTACACTTGACAATGGTTAAAATGGCAAATTTTATGTCACATTATTTATGACCATAAAAATGCTTTAAAAAATTAATTGCCAAAGGTTTTAATAAAAGACTTAGTAATACTCAGTGTCTTATTGAATATTATCTGCAAGTTTCTCATACTGAAATGTGAAAATAATTTATACCTGGTAGCAAGATTTTATAGTTTCAGAAAATAGGAAGTATACAGAAAGTATCAATGATTAAAAAACAGTGTACCTCTATACTATCATAAAGTTTTAGAGTGTAATTACACCACTCTAGAAAATATCTCACAGTGCTGCTGAGCTCATTGTATCATGGGGCTAAGCTGATACGGCAACTCTTGTTTAAAAAAATATTATTAAAGACTTCATGTTTTAAAGAGCAGTTTTAGGTTCACAGCAAAGTTAAGAGGAAGGCAAAGGCACAACTTTGGGAGGCCGAGGCTGGCGGATCACCTGAGGTCAGGAGTTTGAGACCAGCCTGGCCAACATGGTGTAATCCCGTT
This sequence comes from Piliocolobus tephrosceles, assembly GCF_002776525.5. NCBI lineage: Eukaryota > Metazoa > Chordata > Mammalia > Primates > Cercopithecidae > Piliocolobus > Piliocolobus tephrosceles. The sequence continues at coordinate 45,707,267 of NC_045444.1, forward strand.
TCTACTAAAAATTCGAAAATTAGTCGGGCGTGTTGGCAGGCACCTGTAACTCCAGTTACTTGGGAGGTTGAGGCAAGAGAATCACTTGAACCTGGGAGGTGAATGTTGCAGTGAGCCGAGATCATGCCACTGCACTCCAGCCTGGGTGACAGAGTGACAGTCTGTCACACACACACACACACACACACACACACACACACACACACACAAAAGGAAGGTACGGAGATTTCCCATACATTCCCTGATCCACACATACACAGCCTCCCCCATTATCAACATATCCTATTACCCCAGAATGGTACATCTGTTACAATCGATGAACCTGCATTAACACATCATAACCACCCAAAGTCCATAGTTTACATTAGGGTTCATTCTTTGTGTTGTACATTCTATGAGTTTGTACAAATGTCTAATGACATGCATCGACCATTGTGGTATCATACAGAGAATTTTCACTGCCCTAAGAATCTTCCACAACTTCATCCTTCCCTCCCTGCAACACCTGGCAACACTGATCTTTTTACTGTCTCTCTAGTTTTGTCTTTTCCAGAATGTCATATAGTTGGAATCATATGGTATTGTAGGCTTTTCAGATTGGCTTCTTTCACTTAGTAATATGAATTTAAGTTTCCTCCATGTGTTTTAAAGGCTTGATAGCTAATTTCTTTTTAGCACTGAGTAATATTCCGTTGTGTGGTTGTACCAGTTTATGCATTCACCTACTAGAGACATCTTAATTGTTTCCAAGTTTTGGCAATTAAGAATAAAGATGTTATAAATATCCATGGACAGGTTTTAACGTGTACATAAGTTTTCAACTCCTTTGGGTAAATACCAAGGAGTGTGATTGCTGGATCAAATGGTAAAAGTATGTTTAGTTTTGTAAGAAACTGCCAAACTGTCTTCCACAGTGGCCGTACCATTCTGCATTCCCACCAGGAGTGAATGAGAGCGCCTGTTGTTCGGCTTCCTTGCCAGTATGTAGTGTTGTCAGTGCTATGGATGTGGGCCGTTCTAGTAGCTGTGTAGTGGCAAATCACTCATTGTTGTTTTAATTTGCATTTCTGGAGTAGCAGTCCTCAAGTGCCAATGTGAAGTGGCAGGCGTAGGAAGGGGGCAAGACCACCAGACTCAGGGTCAGAAAACAAAAAGTGCATCTTGGTCTGATGCTTATTCACTGTGAAGTTGCAGAAAAGTCACACAATATTGTTAGCATCTGTCTTCTCATATGTAAAATGAGGATAGTAATTCTATATATTTTTAAAATTCAGTGATACAAGAAATACACATAAAATCAATTAGCTAAGAGGGGAAGTAACTCAAATGTCCACCAATGGATGAATGGATAAACCAAATGTAGTCTATCCATCCAATGGAATATTGTCCAACCGTCAAAAGGAAGTCCTGTCACATGCCAGTGTTGATGAACCTTGAGGGCATTATGCTAAGTGAAATAAGCCAGTCACAAAAAGGCAAATACTGTCTGATTCCACTTACATGAGGTATTTAAAGTAGTCAAATTCAAAGACACAGAAAGTAGAACAGTAATTGCCAAGGGGTTCGGGGTAGGAAGAACAGGGAGTCGTTTAATGGGCAGAGTTTCAGTTTTGTAAGATGGAAAAGGCCTGGAGATTTTTTGAATGACAGTGTGAGTATATGATACTTAACACTAGTAAACAGTAAACAAAAATGGCTAGAATGGTGAATTCTATATTGTATTTACCAGAAATTTAAAAAATTAAAAATCAGTGCCAAATATCTAGTGGGTACTCAATGAATGCGTGAAAAACCCAAGCAACCTCATTTCTCAAATTAACAATGGGAGGAAGATCACAAAGGAGAGAAAGGCCTGCCAATATAACTGAACACTTCGATTAAAAATGGGCTGTCCACAATTGAAGAGGAATTTCATATTAGCATATGAAATGATGACACAGTTTGGGTTTTTTAATTTTCTAAGAGTTAAACAATTATAATTTGGGATGCATTTTAATTACTTCCACCTAAGGCCTATAAAGTTATTTTATTATAAAATATGAGGAGTGGAGGGAAAGCCTAGGCCTTAATTGAAGGCAGCATCAGAAATAATAAATCTGGTTTAAAATATCCCCAATGGCAATTTCTTTTTCTTAATTCAAATCTGCATGGAAGCACCAGCTTTATGAGGCTCCAGATGACATTGACCAAGCTAAGTTATTAGTCCCTCAATTCACTAGTGGGCAGAGTTGTATGCCAGCTCCAGGCAGGGAAAACACAAGAGTAGGAGTTGGAGTCTGGGTCCTCTGAAATTTACAGCTTATTTGGGAGCAGAACCTAGACACACAGGCATGTAGGCACATACATACACATGTGCACACACACGCACACACATGAGCGCACACACACATGCATACATACATATGTCACACCTAATGGAACATTCATACAGCACAATAAATGACTATGCCAATGGTAAAACTGAGTATAGAAATGAGGGGCAGTATCCAGGCTGTTTTTGACAAAAATTTTTTGTTCCAAAAGATTTGTTACTAAATGGAAAACTCAAATTTCTTGAAAAATTTCTTGAAAATAGTGACAAAAAAATTCCAGGTCCTATGGTCAACTCACAGCTTTTAAAAGTCACTTCCACTTTTTGAACATTTTCCAAAATTAGTGTCTACAAAAGAGAAACAAAGGCATCTTTTGAAAAACAAGCTTACCTTGTAGTTAAAATATAGCCATCCTTTGGGACACGTTCCATGTTGTTTCGGTGTATCTTTCTTTTTCTCTATGAGCCAAACCTTTTTTCGCTTACAGATACTAGGCATAGAAACTGAACACTCTTCACTACCCCAGAGTCCTGGAGGAGAAAATGGGTTAGAAATGGTTTAGGAACAACGGCAATTCTTTGAAGGCATTCTCTATTGATTGCTATTTTTATGACTGCTGTGGTTTTTCATAATTTACTTTTTAAAATCTAGAATGAACTAAACTACTGATGATAGATTTCTCTAGGGACAGCAGTTAACTGGGCAAGGGGCCAAATCAGTAATTTTAATTTAAGAATGTAGAAATTTTACAAATTAAAAAAATCTAAATAAATACTGCAATCTGAATCATAGAACTGATTAAAATCTTAAGAGTATTTGACTTGTGTAGCAAAAGAATACTTCGTAGGGTAACAATGTCATTTTAAAACCTTCAACTTCAATGTACAGAGAGGAAAAAGATTCTAAAATAGTAGATAATTTCTACTTTATAATTCTTTAGAAAATATAATAATTTAGAAAAATTAACTCAAGAACTTCCAAGAAAATAGCATTTCTTAACACTGACCCTTAAATCAAACAGACTCACATATAGACTTGTCTTCAGTAAGATATATCCTCAAATCCTCAGCCTCTGACAAACTGACTGTTTTTTTTTTTTTTTTTTTTTAATTTAGAAGAGCTATATTTTCAGAATAAAGATTATAGAATGCATTGTATTGGCATCCAAGTCATAAATTCTGGAACAGGGCAGAATGCATGCCAATTGCAAGGGCAGGCTCAGTTTTCTAGATCAGGAATATGAGCCCAAAAGATGTTGGCATTTTGAAGGAGGGGCTGGAATGCTATTTTCAATGCAGATTAGCTGCTATTCTCCCAGACTCTCAAAACAGTCCTTTCTGTAGGCTGTTGTGACACCTGCTGGTAAAAGCAAGCTGATTAACCACATGGATTTTCCTTTCCTAACTCTCTGCAGAGGCCCTCACACCCAAAATTATTTCCCATGTTTATCCCTCTCCTGGTCTGGGGCACAGGTTAGTTATGAATCTGTTAGAGTAACGGATATCATTATCTTTTATTGGTTAGAAAGAAGGGGAATGAGTGGACCATCGACCTAACTACACTGCACTGAGAAAGAGAATTAAAAAAACCAATCTTCAACCTAAATGTGCTTCTAAATCCAACTTGCAAACAGTTGCCATTCTAAAGCAGGCAACGATTGATGCCAGGTATTAAAAGAAATAAAGAATACTGACTTGAATCAAAACATTTATTAAATAGGACAATGGAAGTAAATTTCACAGATGTTAAAGTTCTGGCCCATTATAAATTGCATATAGGAATAGATTTTTTTTTAAGTGCTTCCATTGAAATGTCATAGGGAAAAGTATTTGTCAGGCATTTTCTTTTTTAACAGTTTTATTGGGCCCATTTCTGGTGCTGTTTTGATTTATGAGGTAGGACTTATTGAGATGTAAATTATTTACGAGAACATGAATACAGGGATTGAACAGAAAAAATGTCCATCCTTAAGCCTTATGGCAGACAAAACTGAACACATCAACTGAAAAGAGAAATAAACAGAAACTTCTCATGGAAATGATGCAAGGAAAAGACTTTAAGTCTCCTGAAAATTATCACTTTGTATTATAAACCCAAAAATGGGTAAGTAAAATAACCTGTTACAGAAGAAATAAAGCCACATCTCTGGCTCTGATTGTTCACAGTTCTTTCTCTTCCTGTGTCCCAATTCTGGTATATCACTGGTGTTCCATCTCTCCAGCTGTGGGAAGATTAAAAATGTTAAGGTCTTCTCGCATTCTGCATGTCCAGTCTCCAACATCATTCTTAGGGTTTTGAGGTAAGGATTGAGGATATAATATTCCATTAAATTTAAAAAAATACTCATATGCAGCATAGTGCCTATAGTTAACAATATTGTATCATATACTTAAAATTTTTCTAAGGAAGTAGATTTTTTTTGAGATGGAGTCTCGCTCTGTCACCCAGGCTGAGTGCAGTGGCATGATCTCGGCTCACTGCAGCCTCTGCCTCTTAGGTTCAAGCGATTCTCCTGCCTTAGCCCCCTCAAGTAGCTGGGACTACAGGTGTGCATCACACCATGCCTGGCTAATTTTTGTATTTTCAGTAGAGACGGGGTTTCTCCATGTTGGCCTGGTGTCGAACTCCTGACCTAAGGTGATCCGCCTACCTTGGCCTCCCAAAGTTCTGGGATTACAGATGTCAACCACCGCGCCCAGCTAAGAGGGTAGATTTTATGTTAAGTGTTCTCATCACAAAAATGAATGAATTAGTGAATAAATAAATAAATGAACAGAGCAGGAGAGAAAGCTTTTGGAAGTGATGGATATGTTTATGGCTAGATTGTCGTGATGGTTTCATAAGTGTATTCTTTAAAAACTTCTCATGTCTTTGTTAGAGAAGTGAAAATTTATAAGTTAATGTTTGAAGGGTATTCAACAAATTGATCACTAAAATTGAATCCAATCATTCTGCAAATAAAACCTGTCAAACAAAATTAAATGCAAATGAATCTAGGTTCATACCGAAATTCATCATTAGCTCTTTCTTCTTGAAGTCCAATCCACCAGCTTGCACCATACTTTGATAGCTATTAAAAGAAATTTTAAAAGTCAGCATTTATTCTACTTGCTTTCCTTTTTCACTATTAAGATTAATGGGGTTGCTGCTAGTGGCTTTCTATTCTTCAGTATTTTACCCAGTTATCTAAGGAAGAGTATACTAAGGCCTAGCATTTTGAGAAAACCTGAAACTTCATTATTCTAAAATATTCCCTCCTCATTATGAAGGAAAAACTGGAATCAAACATGGATAATAATTTTAGTTTCATACAACTTGAAAAGTAATATTTCTAACTCTCTAAGAAGGATTTAAAAAGTAATATTAGAAAATGAATTCATTTTCTGACAAAAATTTATTGGCTTATCCTCTCAGTGATTTACCCTCTTGGTGATTTATAATTCATTGCATATGTCACATGTATTTGAAAAACAATTTAAGGTATCAAGGCATCATTAGTGTAAAGATATTGATTTTAGGTATTAGTCTGATTGCTAAGCTTTAAACAGTATAAGCTTTCCTTCCCATTCAAATAGAGAGACACAATATAGGACAAAAGAATACTACAGAATGCCCAGTGTTTAACAACTAGAAAATTATCCTTTTGATGAATCATGTCCTTTGCAGGGACATGGATGAAGCTGGAAACCATGATTCTCAGCAAACTAACCCAGGAACAGAAAACCAAACTCCGCATGTTCTCACTCATAAGTGGGAGTTGAACAATGAGAACACATGGACGCAGGGAGGGGAACATCACATACTGGGGCCTGTTGGGGGGCAGGGGGCTGGGGGAGGGATAACATTAGGAGAAATACCTAATGTAGAAGACGGGTTGATGGGTGCAGCAAACTACCATGGCACATATATACCTATGTAACAAACCTGCACGTTCTGCACATGTATCCCAGAACTTAAAGTATAATAATAAAAAAAGGAACCAGATTTATATATGTCAACATGGACACATTTCAAAATATGTACTTTTTTAAATATAAAATTAAACTGTTTAACAAAAAATTGGAATTTTAATAGATTATAAATTCTATGTGAACAGAGTGATATAGTTATCATAAAAAACCCATTTAATCTAAGATTGTATTAGTAATGCTATAGTGTTCAGAATAAAGGTAGTAAAAATTAGTAAGGAAATAGAAGACTTGAACGACAACAACAAAAGGAAAATAATCCTTTTACGTTTTATTAATTTTACACCATTATTAATCACTTGGACCTAAGTACAATAAAGTATAAAATTAAAGTACCATGTGCATGCATCTGTGTGCGCGCGCACGCGCACACACACGTTAGGGCAGATGTACTGACTTATGACCCAGGAAATTGCAATTCCCTCTTTAACTATAAAAGAGGAAGAGGCAGTAAGGGTTTTTCTAAGACCTGCAAATCAGCATACTTAATGGTGTATTTCTAAGACCTGTAAATCAGTATACTTAATGGTGGAGGGGTGTGTGTGCAGTGTGTGTTGAACTGTAACTTAATTTTTATATGCGAAAATCCTGTTAATTTGAAGGCATTATATATTTAAATTTGTACTCTCATTTCTTCTGTAAAGACATGGGAAGAAATTTTAAGATATATTATTTTTCCATAGGAATTTCAGCTCTCCATACAACAGAACCCAATAGTCCTCTAACAGTCTAATTTGTAAACAGGTATTTTTATTCTGTAAACAGCGTGGCTGTTTGTCATATCAGCAATTTGAGAATAATGCAAGATGGAACAACTGTAATTTTGGATCCCTGAGGTGTTGTTTCCTGGACGTGTTCTTACAGGCTGAATTCAGATTCCCATTGTCAGACTTTGGAATCTGTTACTCTAACAGATTCATAACTAACCTGAGACTGGCTGTGAACTCAGTGGGGGAACCACAACAATTTCATTCAATCATTCTACCTAAAGAGGTTTCATGTGCCACAGGACTGGAAATCATGGCCTGGATTGTTCACTGCCTCAATTAAGGACCTCTAAAGAGGAATTATAACCACTGCATCTTAAGTGGCATATTTATTACCACCTCAATTATGGCATGGTAACTTCCACATGGTACATCACAACCTGCTGTGATATGGCACAGAACTGAACTTCATAGGAGATGCTAGAAGATATCCAGAATGGAACATCCAATGTGAAAATGGATGTTTGAAATTTTAGCTTAGGAAGGCCGCAACAGTAGAAGACTTATTAATATGTGTTTGCATAAAGAAATATGATAGAGAAGTAAGCTCAGGGCTTAAAAAATGTCATATGAACACGCATTTTATAACATCAACTATGTTTTGGTGTATACAAACAGCCATTATAGTTAGTGTCATATGGAAACAGCATTTACCAAAAACAAACAAACAAAACCCCACAGTGACAGTCAATATATTAATCTATAAAGCAATATAAGGAAGAACAACCTGTCATCTTTTAAAATGCTCCCATCAAGAATGACAAAGTGATATTTTGGAGAAGGACTAATAGATTTGATATGTATTTTAAGAAGCACTTAGAAATAAAAATTTAATAATAATGGTAAATTGCCATTTCAAAATGACAACACTGCAAAACAGTGTAAAAATGTCAGACAAGTGGACTGATTAGCTAGTAGTTTGTGTCAAACAAGTCCTAAAGTGCTTGCAGCTTTTTTTCAGCATTAATGTGATTATCAAGATGGCTCAAAAAATAAATTCACTCTGATTATGCTTTACGGTCTTCTGTTACTCAAAGAGTGGGAGAGAAAATATTGACATTCTTTTTCCAAGATGGAAACATTTTTTTAAAATTTATTTGCTTCGGGTTTTTAAAACTGTATCTAGCTTTCCTGCTCATAATTAATTTTTTGACACTGCAACTAAATGTTAGTTTCGTTTTTCACAATTCTAATCACTGCTCTTCTTACGGGAGCCATACAAAGCACATATGTAATTTTAAAAATATTTAATTATTTATTTGTGCTTTCCTACATTTATAAGATAGACGTGAGACAGAAGTGAGTGGAATGACCTCTATACATCTTGCTCCTCATCATGGAATGAAATAGCTTCTGGATTGACCCATTCCAGTAGGATGTTCTTAGGTATAGGGTTTCTTTCTTACAAAATGTGAACACCACTATCACCACCACCACCATTAAGTGCCCAAGGCAGGCACAAATTATGCACGAATAAGAATTTCTTGGAAAGCAACAACTTTCTTCTTTCCAATTTGATATCCTTTCCCCTTGGACCCTGCAATAGATTAAATGTTTGTGTCCCCTTAAAATTTACATATTGAAATCCTAACTCTCAAGGTGACATATTACAAGGCAAGTGGCAGGTGATAAGGTCATGATGGCCGTGGCGGGGCGGGGGGGGTCGGGTCTCATGAATCAGATTAGTGCCCTTAGAAGGGGGCCCTGGAAAGTACCTTTGCCCCTTCCACTATATAAGTATACATATGAATCCCAGCACTTTGGGAGGCCGAGGCGGGTGGATCACGAGGTCAGGAGATCGAGACCATCCTGGCTAACCTAGTGAAACCCTGTCTCTACTAAAAATACAAGAAACTAGCCAGGCATGGTGGTGGGTGCCTATAGCTACTTGGAGGCTGAGGCGGGAGAACGGCATGAACCCAGGAGGCGGAGCTTGCAGTGAGCCGAGATCGCGCCACTGTACTCCAGCCTGGGCGATACAGTGAGACTCCGTCTCAAAAAAAAGAAAAAAAAAAATAAGTATACATATAAACCAGGAAGTGGGCATTCACCAGGTATCAAGTCTGCCAATGCCGAGATCTTGAGTTTCCAGCCTCCAGAAATGTGAGCAATAATTTTCTGTTGTTTGTAAACTGCGTAGTCTATAGTGTTTTGTTATAGCAGCCTGAAAAGACTAGAACAGTCTCCCCGGCCCCGTTCTCAGTATACAAATCCTATACCTTCCCATAATTTTCTTTTGTAGCACAGTGGGGAGATTAGTCAGCACCTTACCCATGAAACTGATGCGGCATTCTACATCAACATGGTCATAGGCCAGGTGACAATTTTGCCATATGAGGCACCATAAAGTTTGTCTGACTTGAGATCAGAATCTTCAACCAGATCATGGCAGTGGCTATTATGCATCAAACTGCTCAGCCTGTGGGGTTTCACTCTTCCCTTCTATGGGAGGCATTAACTCTGCCATCCCCACTGGCTTCCCAGCTTCCAAAGATTAGGAGATGAATTAAGAGGAAAGGTGAAGACAGAAGATCTGCTGAAGTTCCCAGCAGAGCTAAAGCTCTGTTGGAAAGATCAAAGAAGCCCTTCATTGTTCATGTCTGAGACAAAGCTGGCAGCCATGTTTTGGGGAGGATTTTGGAACTAGCATTTTGATGTAATGAAGACATTGTGCTCTTACATGCCCTGACACCGCTGTTCCACTGTCACAGGCGGCACCATGTAGGGTTTTTACATGACTGGATGAGTAAGATGGCCTGGGTTTCTTTCCAAATTCCACCACTTAGCTGCTGTGTAACCAAGTTGCTTAACCTTTTTGAAGTCTTAGCCTCCTCACTTGTAAAATGTACTAATAATAGACTTCCCACAGAGGGTTCTTGGGAAGATTACATTTTAGTACTTATCGTAGTACCTGACACAGTTATGGTAAGTACGGCCAAATATTAGCTCTTTTTGGGATGTATACTTTGCATGCCTATGGATTAGTTTTCAGCCATTCATCTGGTCTCTTGTTCTTGCTCTCTGAGGTGAGGAGTATGGTGTCTGGCTAAAGAAATGTGTATTTTCCGACACCATGATATGGAATTGAACATGCTCATATTGAACATTATGATTTTGGCTTGAGTGTTCCATTTGTAAGAGTGGAAGGGTGACAAAATAGTGTACACATTTATGATGAGGAACATTCCAGATCTAGTGGTTGTTCTGCCACTGAGTTTCTGTGGAACTACGTGATTGTCATCTGACTTCTCTTTTTCTTGGCTTCTCCATCAGAATGTAGCAGGAGTCCTGACCTGCTTGTACCTCATGGGCTGTATGTGCAACAGACAGGATACAGAGACAGTAAATCCCCATGAACTGTGAGGAAGGACATTTCTTTTTCAAGTCTAGGATGCTTTAATACAGGGCTTCATTTTATAGTCAACTTACAAAGATATAAAAAGATGATAGGGCTAGAAAGGATTCCTGAAGATCATGAAATATGATTAAATTACAGGAAAAGAAAATGGCTTTTTCTTGCTTTCAAAGCTTCCAAGGGAAAGTTGGGAGTGAGGATTTCCTGCCTTCATGCCTCCATTGTAATTTGTACTCTCTGTGCCCTTTCTATTTACTACATCATATCATTTCTAGCTTCTTTATTTTATTTTATTTTATTTTTTTGAGGCAGAGTCTCGCTCTGTCGCCCGGGCTGCAGTGCAGTGGCCGGATCTCAGCTCACTGCAAGCTCCGCCTCCCGGATTTACGCCATTCTCCTGCCTCGGCCTCCTGAGTAGCTGGGACTACAGGTGCCCGCCACGTCGCCCGGCTAGTTTTTGTATTTTTAGTAGAGACGAGGTTTCACCGTGTTAGCCAGGATGGTCTCGATCTCCTGACCTCGTGATCCGCCCGTCTCAGCCTCCCAAAGTGCTGGGATTACAGGCTTGAGCCACCGCGCCCGGCCGCTTCTTTATTTTTTAAATTTAATTTATGTTTTAAAAATTGACAGATAAAATTGTACGTATTTATTGTCTACCACACGATGTTTTAAAGTATATATATCTAGTCTTTTTAAAAACAGAGACTGTATCTCATACATTTTTGCATCTTTGACAAATACCCCAGTGCCTGGCACATACTCGCTAATTAATGCTTACTGAAGGAACACACTGACAAGTGCACTATTCTTGGCCAGTTTATTTTATTATTTAATAGGTCTTGCATGTTTCTTTCTTACTAGCTTAGTTCTGCAAGGAGTTAAGTGGCCTTTCTCTACCTTAAGTTGAAATAGAAAACTACTCCTTACTATTTTCTGTATATTAGTCTTTACAAACTTAAAAATAATGCACTCTTATAAGATTTGAAGCTTTAAAACTGCCCCATCCCCCGGGTATTCCTCATCCCTCATTTGAGCTTAATTTTCCCCTGTGGCGTTTATCCACTTATTTTTTTCTAATATATTATATAATTCTATTTACTCGTATTGATTATGGTCTTTCTTCCCAGACGAGAATATAAACTCCATGAAGATAGGAATTTGGGTCTGTAGAACCTCATGAAACAATCTCGACATGCTCACCATTATTGCTAACAAAGAGTGAAGAGGAGGGAAATGACTGAGCAATACAGTAAACCTGTATCTCCATTATTTTTTCTTAATCTCTATAACAGAAAAAAAAACAATTCTCAAAAATCTATGGTTTTACTGAAATCTATGGCTTTTACTGAAATTTAAATAAATATCCGAAGCCAAACCGGAAAACCATCCCTCTCTCCGTCCTAAGGGCAAAAGAAGGCGCTAAACTCTGAATTTTTCGTGGTGAGTTATGTTCAAGTACCGTTTTAATTTTGCTGTGGATGAATTCTTGCTCATGTGCAGAATGAATTGTAAGAAGATCACTGTGCAGCCAGCTACAGACAAACCCAAAATTCGACCATTCTGAGGCAAAGGTATGAAAAAGGTATTCTGCATCCTGATAAAAGAGCCAGGGTACATCTGAAAGAAAAAGAAACAGTGAAAATAGTGCTGAAAAGATAAATAGGCATGCTAGGATTCACCTCAAATTTGTGATTTGGTCACTCAGCATTAAAAATAATTGTATATACACACACACACAAATTTGCACACACACACACCGCACACACACACAGACACATGCACATAAATAGATAAATAACTTGCTTTTTTTCCTTGGTCTATCTCTTGCAAGATACCTTCACCAGGATTAAAAGATCAGGGGTAGATACATATTCTAAAATCACATGTCATAAAAATGATTGACGATACTAGTCCTTAACCATATTTAATGACTACATTTGTTAATTATTAATTTGAACAAATTAGCTCGAGGTTGACACAAGAAAAGAGAGGCTTGATTTGAGAAATATAACAACACATTAATGCTATATAGTAGCACTTATATGGTATATATTAATAATTAGAAATTCAAGAGCTGCAGAGTCGTTCTTACCGTACTGATACCAGAAGGGAATCTTGGGTTTCACATCTGCAAAGTGAAAGCAAATCACTTTGACTGATCTTGCTTCTCAAGTGCATTGTCTGTGAATTACTTCAGCTCTAAACACACTATTTTGTCCTTCATCTTTTAAAATATCACTTTAAAACAGGTACATTGTGCTGTTTGGAATATGTGGTGAGTTCTCACACTTGAAGAGGAGGCTCCAGAGAGGCTTCTGATTAAAGAACGAAGGACATGAGCACTTGCTGAGGCCTCTGTGTGTCACACACTGTACTAGGTGCTTCCACTTACTCGTTGTACAAGTAATTCCGTTTACTTTGTAATGTCAAAGTGACATTTCTCCCAGACTATACTTGCACTATAAATATTCTGGAATATTAGCTGGCTACCTTAGTTCCCAGTGAACTACCTTGGCATCCTGCATTGGTGTCACTTTTTCTCATTTCATACAGAAACATTTTTTGCTACAATAGTGTAATTTGGTTTATCATGCAGGTTGTTGATATTGTGGTTCGGGGTGTTTAAACTGAGAAAGTACTAGAGATTATTAGAAATCAAACACATAGCAAAGATCTTATTACTGTTTTTACCTCTTGGGATTTTGCATATCCATTCACGTTTGGAACCACAGTGTAAGGGCAGCAATGTTTTGTTTGCCTTATAAACAGCACAGTTTCTTGCATCTTCTCCAAAATAATTATTGTCTAAAAATGAAGAGACAACCTGCAGCAGATGAAGTTCATTATTTCTTAGTGATGATCCCCCCACAAAGTTTCAAAAGATCAAAAAGGGCATCCCTGTACATAAGCATTATAGGCTTCTACAGGAAGCTTCAGAAATGTCTGGATGTCATTCTAGTTGAAGGTTATTTCACATTTGTGAAGAATAAGCTAATCAATATTTAGCTTTTTAAATTTAAAGATTCTTAAAAAAAAAAAAAAAAAAGCCGGACATAGTGTCTAACGCCTGTAATCCCAGCACTTTGGGAGGCCAACGTGGGTGGATCACAAGGTCAGGAGATTGAGACCATCCTGGCTAACACAGTGAAAACCTGTCTCTACTAAAAACACAAAAACAAAAAATTAGCCGGGCATGGTGGTGGGCGCCTGTAGTCCCAGCTACTCAGGGAGGCTGAGGCAGGAGAATGGCGTGAACCTGGGAGGCGGAGCTTGCAGTGAACAGAGATCACTCCACCGCACTCCATCCTGGGTGACAGAACAAGACTCCGTCTCAAATAAATAAATAAATAAAATAAAAATAAAAAAAGGTACGCTACTCCTTTCTCCAGAAGGAACAAACGAAACGCAAGCTTTTTTTTGCATCTTTTTCCAACTGGGAACATTTTCTAGCCTTGGGATCCTGGGTAGACTTAGGGACTCAAGGGTGTGCCAGATCTTGGTATTAACTTTGATTTTGATTACTTTGAACATATGCTAAGTTTTTTGCCTCTAATAACTACATTCTGAGCCATAGTTAGCTTTAATCAGGAATCTATCAGGTCACTTTCCATGAATGACCACATAACTCATATAATTCACATTACAAGGGTATTAAAGACTCAACCTTCTCAATTATTTAATGACTACCTCACAGAAGAATGGATGGACAACAAGTAAAATTGGGGTAAAAATTTGGGGGAAAAAAGGATGCTTTTAAATCCCTTATGTTCCTCCTTAAACATGTACACCGTCATGCAATAATTCATCTATCTTAAATATGTATAGCCTCAGGTTCAGAAAATGGTGTGATTTGAATTCATTTTGTCCAGCAGATATTGGTGAGAAGCTCGGCCACTGTTTCATGGCCTTATCTAATTTATTCTGACCCAGATTGTGTATTCCTCTCCTATTACTGATGAGTTTGTTACACTAAAACAAAAGAAAGTGTTCTCAACCTCTATGTATCACATTTTCTTTTTCAAGTACTATATTGACTTGAACCACCCAGCTGTCCCATGTAGTGGCTGCCATTTATGGGGCAGGTTGACCCTGCTATGCCTTTTCTGTTTTCTGAGCCTTGGTTTCTTTATCAGCAAAATAGATTAGTGGGGCTGAATGACCTTTAAAATCTCTTCCTACTCTCTCCTATAAACCTCTTCCTTGACACTAATTTGAACACCACCTTGGTATGGGGCTTTCTCTATTGTTTTTTACTACTTCAAAGTTTGGCTCCTGATATTTTGCCAACCGTGAGGTATTATAGCATTGTGACTTTGGAGTCAGACAACCTGTGTGCAAATCCTGGCTCTCCTATGTATTATTTTAGGCAAACCACTTAATCATTCTAATACCCATGGTACTGAGTAATTGTAAGGATGAAATGAGATCATGTAGGAGTGCATTCAGCTCGGTGCTCAGAACAACATGAGGACTCAATCGACAGCAGTTGCATGAAGTGCTCACTGCAGTCTCTCAGGAGTCGCCCCATTTCACAGGTGAAAGTGAATAATGTGATTTTTCATGTGCCGTAGGATGGATCCCACTTCAATCTAGGACACTACTTCAGCTTTTTTCCCTGTCATTTTGAGAAAAATGTGAGAATTACCGATTGCAACTGAAAAAAAAAATGCAATAGTGAGTTCTCTCTGTCCTTCATAGAGGTTTGCAAGTATGGGAATGAATGAAAAGCAAGACTTTTTTCCTTCTGGAACAACTTGCTCTAGAAGGTGGTATTTCTAAAACTTGCATTACTGTCCTTTCAGAGTGAGGTAAATGAAAAATCATTCTCCAAAATAATCTTCCTTTCATTATGACACGGACAAGGCTCCCATACTCAGACATCAGGTGCTATGCAGGATAGGGAGGTACAGGGTAAAGGGAGTCTTGTGTTATTTAAAAGAATAGCTGCTTCTCTGCCAGAGAGACTCTTCATATGGGAGATGGTTTGGGGGGGACTTTTTGGAGGTTTTTTATTCTTTTTCAGGATGGTTTGGGGAGACTTTTTGGAGGTTTTTGATACTTTTTCAGGCTGAGATTGTACAATGGCCTCAGAACAATGTGGCTAGCAAACATTTCCCAGGACCTTGCCAAATAATTCTCCTGGTACCATGATCTGGTGCAGTTTTGTCACGGGAGCTCTGGCCATCATTTCTAGGTTCTCTTGGTTTACCACGTGGTTCTGGGGCCACTTGTTTTGAATCCATCCCTTTTCTTCAGTTTGAAAAGACTTACAGGAGTTCTATCAGACCACTCCCACGAGCCAGCATTCAGTGGGTTTCGTTTATTAAATCCAATCCAGAACTGCCTTTCTTCTGTCCTGTGAAGAGAAGAAACAAAAGCTTTGCCTTTCCCATCAAATTTACAGCATTATGTGAAAGGTTAAAAAACATTCAAAAATATTCGTGTATGCAGGAAGCAGCTGATGCTACTGGCAGGATTGATCAAGTCAACAAGCAATGAACATTTTAAATGTGCAAAACGCTGTGCTATGACATGAACTGAGAGAAGAATAAGCCTCACATTCTATTTCTCTTGGTTGGTGTGATTTGCTCACAGGTGATATACAGTTGGGGAAAAGTCAGCTTTTATTGAGAACATGAGTTTCTCATCAGGAATAGCAAAGCCTTTCAGTCAGGACAAGAACACATGAAAAGAAAATTGGTAAGAAATTTTGGAAATCTCTAGCCAAGAGGACCTTTCACTACTTCACTGTGTGTTTACTACTTCACTATACTATTTATTCTACTTTACTGTGCTTTGATTTGTTGTTCTTTTGTTAAACATTCATGTATTCTCTGAAAGTCAGCCATCATCATCTTCATTGAATAAAAGGTACACAGTAGGTTTTTTTAATTTTTATTTTTTCAGATATCAACATAAATAATTCTAAAGCCAGTCACCCTGAGCCATGGTAGATTAACTTCAGTCATCACCATTGGTTTAGACTTGGCAAGAAGCTCCACAGAGAGTCACCTTCTCCTCTATGAGGCAGAGTACAAATGTGTCCAGAGTCCTCAATCAATCGAGTAATAAAGCCTAATTGTGCAATTAACCATCTCACTAAGATCATTTTCTGAGAATAATTTTGAAGAATCAAAGATTTAAAAGATTCAGATGTCAGGACAGATACTTTATTTTCCTTTGTGCAGAGAAGCAAACCTATTCTGAGGAATTCCTTCTCAGATATGTCAGCTACTCTGTCTGGATGACACAAATTAAAAGCAAATTCAGCTTAGAAATCCAAGAGATCACTGGTGCCCAGTTGGTCACTGTCATGATGACACCTTACATTGAAGGTTGGGAGAAGGTGAGAATGGCCACCTTCCGTTTAAGCCAAGCACACCAATCTCCATGGCATAGGCTGAAAATCCATGTCACTCTCCTGGTGTGACCTTTGTCTTTCCTCACTGAATTCAGAGATCTATGTCTTTCCTGCTATATACTGGCTATTGAAAGGTGAAATGGTATTTACCTTCTCTTCATCAGTTTACTGAAATTGTATAACATTTAATAAACACACATATATGTGCATACGTGTGTGTGTGTATGTCTGATTAATAGAAATAGAAAAGCAGTGCCATAGGAAGGAAAAGCAGCATACCTGCTATACCTGCTAACTATGAGATCTGGTATGTTTGCTATAATTAAGCATCAAATTTGACTGAATTCTCTTGTAATCTGGGAATAAAGTGAAATATGCACAGTTACTGATAATTTTTTTTTTTTTTGAGACAGGGTCACACTGTCACCCAAGCTGGAGTACAGTGGCACAATCTTGCCTCACTGCAACCTCCTTTTCCTGGGCTCAACTGATACTCCTACCTCAGCTTAGTCTCCTGAGCTGGTACTACAGACGTGTGCCACTACACCTGGCTATTTTTTTTTTTTTTTGTATTTTTTTGGTAGAGATGGGGTTTTACCATGTTGCCCAGGCTATTCTCTAACTCCTGGGCTCAAGCAATCTGCCTTGGCCTCTCAAAGTGCTACAATTACAGGTGTGAGTCACTGCGCCCAGTCAAGAATGTTTAAATATTTTCTTTAAAGATGGTTCTTGCTCTGTTGCCCAGCTGGAGTGCAGTGGCAAAATCATACCTCACTGTAACTTCGAACTAGGTTTTGCTGGGACTACAGGCGTGGCCACCACACACAGCTAATTGTGAAAATTTTTTGGTACAAACTGAGTCTCACTATGCTGCCTAGGCTGATCTTGAATTCCTGGCCTTAAGTGTTCCTTCCACCTTGGTGTCCCAAAGTCCTGTGACCCACTGTGCCTGGCTCATATTATACGGCTTTTGTGATCAGATATTGAAAAACTATGATTTGATAGATGCTTGGGACTAAATTCTATGAGACATTTTAAGCACGAGAACTTATATAAACAGAAATGACAGTGACATTTGATCTTAAAGCAAACTGGGAAGCAGTTTGTGTGTGGTTGTCATATGGCAAACCTCACTAAAATGCAAAGGCAGAATATGCAAATATGTTCTGCAGGAAGCTAAAGTAATGAAGTAAAATGTAACTTTGAACAATGGAGACTATCACCTATTCCTTGGATTTATGGCCTCAGACCTGGCTGATAATCCAATTAGCCAAGAAGCTTCTTAAACTTTTCTTCAGACTCAGAGAGTCTGACTCAGCAGCTCTGGTGTGAGGCCAGAAAGCTCTGTAAAAAAGGTGTCCCGACCAAGTGTGATGAGGAGCCAGGTTCCTGAGTCATGGCCTCATGTCAGCATTTCCCGAAGGGACTAGCAGTTCTGTGGGATGTCAATAAGTGTTCTTAAAAAAGGGATTTGTGGTCAAAGAAAGTGCTTTCTTCTAGAACCCTTTATGATGCTAATGTACATGGCAAATCTCCAAGACTGTACATTGTTTTGCAAACATATTTTACCATAAAATCTCCTTCCTTCCCTGCAGAATGCTGCACAAGACTCACATGGAGAGATGTCAAAAACTCCCAGCTTTAAGGTCATTGTTGTAGATGTGGAAGATGAATAATTTGATAGATGTTGCATGTTAATCTTTTCATGGGAATGTCCTACAAGGAAACTTGTGGGAAAGGCGAGGAGGATTTTCCTCAAAAAATAGTACGGGATTTTTCTCTGGGATTCAGGCCAGTGTTTCATTGAGACTTCAGATTTCCAGAGCTCGAAGCAGAGTACCTATTATTATAGTTGTTTTCATTAAATAAATATAGAGAGCCATTTTGTCTGTCACATCTATTGAATTCTCCAACCAGCTATGCATGTAACTGTGCCCCTTCCACAGAAGATACTCTCACAGTGCAGGCTGACTGACAGAACATTCCAAAGTGAGAGGCCAAAGTGGGGAGTGGGGTTTCACAGGAAGGGGACAAGATGACTGTCTTCAAATATTTGAAAATAGCATAGATTTGATCTGTATTTGTTCTAGCTCAAATTGAGGGGAGGCAGATTTCTAGCTTATTAGAAAACTGCTCTTTGAAACCAACCTTCTGCAATGGAATGGGCTTTCTCCCAAATAAGAAGCATTCTGAAACGGGAAGGAATTACACAGACAGCGGATGACCACGGTATGTGGTGGGAGGTAGCACAAGACAGTTTAGAGTTCTTCCAATTTAAGCTTGAATTTCTAACTCCACTGAATTCAAGGTTCTGTAAACTTGCAAGGTGGATACAGATAAGAGAAAGTTTGTTTCCTCAAATGAAAACTTAGGAGGTTGGGTTGGAATTTAAAAGAAAATTACTGGGACTCTTTTTTTTTTCAAACAAAATCTTACATAGGATCGAATTATATACAAAATTATCAGCAGTGGAGCTGGTTGGAGCTGCTCTGGTGAGGCGTGGAAGGATCCAGGAGCTCTGCCTACATGGCCCTCTCATACTCCTGGGGTTCCAGGATTCTTGGGATCCTTCCACAACACTTTGAAAACCACTGGGGTAGATAATTCCTGAGTTTGGCAGGAAAGCTCTATAGTTCTGACCTGAGGCACAAAGAAAAGATTTCAAATATCTAAACAATTGTCACTTTGTTCTTTGTTTTATGAAATGAGAACCTGGTACAAGATAAATACAAAACTATAAATATAAAACTATATTTATTTTTCTTGGCTTTGGGTGTAATACAAATATGGGAATTTTAAATAACTACTTGAGATACTCACCCCTCAGAAGCCGTTACCGAGAGATAGAATATTTGACTGTAATTTTTCATAATTAACAAGTATTTACCAATTAAATTTTGAACGTAAGAGCTCATTCACAAAATTCTCTTCCTCAATGTGGGCAAAGCTTGCAAGATGAGCTCCAAATTCTTCGCAAAATGCTTCAGCTTCTCTCCATGTTCTTTTCATCAGAATTTTTTCACTATGAAATACCTGTACAGTAAAAGAAAATAAATTAACATTGTTATAGATAAGGTGAGGTTGTTAAACTCTGCTCTAGAAAGTGAGAGTATATAATTGTCATTATTCTTTATAAGAGCTTGATCTAGTGGGAGGAAGTAACATTTACTGAAGTAGAATGTGCCCAGTCATCATAAAATTATTAATTCCTTTTATCCTCATAACAAATTCCTGATGAGAATGTAATAAACTCAGTTTTACAAATGAACTTTTTGAAGAATTTTTTTTTCACCCTAAATCTTCTGTGACTGGCATGTACTTGTCCCTCAGTAAATATTTGTCAATAGATAAATAAAGTCAGGCCAAGAGAGGTTAAGAATTTTAGGTCACACAGCTATAAACTGGCAGAGCTAGGATCAGACCTACAATTCCTTGCTTCCAGAGTCCATAAACTTCCATCCCACCAGACTGTCTTCTGACAGATTAGAATTAGCAGACTGATCATTACTCTGCCTGACCCAGGGCAAGAAATGAGAAATGAGACCTGGGACCTAGGGTAGCTCTATTTCTAGAGTCTTTGGATCTTAGTTGAACTGGCAGATGCAGTGGTTCAGCTGTCTCTAAAATCTCTGCTGCTTCTCAGCTGTCTTCATGGTGGCAGGAAGAAGCCAGCTGAATGGAAGGTCTTCTGTTGGCTTTTTTAAGATTGGGGAAAGGGATTGAAGACCCAGAGCTCGCAATCCCAGTCCTCTGTACCCTTCTTATTTTTAACTGCCTGGCACTAAGCCTGAGCCTCTGATGCCAGACAGGTACACCCTGTGGCCAGCCCTCCCCAGGCTCTTATTTGCTGAGACCAAAATGAATAGCTTTCCAAGTCCTGTGGACCACAGAACAACCTTTCCATCTTTTAAATTATATGTCAAAACTTGCCTCCTCTGGGAACCTCTTCCTGAATCACTCTAAATTCATAAATCCTACTACCATGCCTATCACACACACACCATGCATTTGTTGACATATCAGGGTGATATATAGTAGAAAAGGCACCAGACCAGAAGTCCCAAACCAGGGATTTATTCCAACTCTGTCAATAAATAATCATGATCTTGGGCAAATCACTACATTTCACATGCCTCAGTTTACTGATCTCTAAGGTTTAACTTATTACTGGGCGAGGCCACTTTTGGGCCTATTATTCTATGAATGTAATGTAGGATTATATATGTGTACAATTTAAATTGAGCACATTCACAGCTGCTTCATGCCATGTACAAGCTACAACAGTTCCGGAGATAGAGTCTGTCTTCGTTCTGCTCTGCCGTGCAGAGCTGCTGGGAAACTTTCTCCCAAGACTTAGTGAAACCCTATTTGTAAAATAAACCAAAACAAAACCACCAAACATTTTAAAAAATCATATTTCAAAAAATGTGTTTCTGACAAGATTGTAGGAACTAATTTAAATGTAGGATCTAAAGCTGATTTTAAAAATTGAAATTTCTTCACATACACACACACACACACATTATACACATACAAATCAACCATATGCATTAATTTGTTTGATCTTCAGGTGTCTGGCAAGCTGCAAAAGCTATCCTTATTAGTAAAATTGTATCATTCAATAATGAAAACTTTATTTGTTGGTTTACAAACAATATGAAATTATACCACTTAACACCCTCTGAGTGTCTGCCTCCTTCACTTGGTGTATTAACAATATTGCAGGAGGACAGGTCCCCAGATGACCCTTGCTGACCCAGCTCTTCCTCTTTTTCTTGGCAATTCTCAGGCAGAGTGTACCAAGAGTGCAATATCATGAGATAAGGAGAAACTGTCCTTATCCCTCCTAGAATAGGATGTCTTGCAATACTTTAGCTCAGTGATCCAGGTGGTACCTCGGATAAAAACCCAGAGAGGAGCGCTTTCCGGAGCCCTCAGCTGTCCTGCAAAGTGGGGCATATGCAGACAAGATTCCATCTTCCTGGGGGTGCTTTGCTGAGCCTTGGGGGAATGGCTCACCATAGATCCTAGGCTTCGGTTGCTTCTTGCTGCCTATCTGTGAATACAAGTTGAGCATCCCAAATCCAAAAATCCAAACTCCAAAATGCTCCAAAATCCAAAACTTTTTGAGCAGTGACCAGACACTCAAAGGAAATGCTCACTAGAGCATTTTGGAGTTTGAATTTTCAGATTTGGGATGCTCAACTGGTAAGTACTATGCAAATATAAAAAAAAAAAAATCCGAAATGCAAAGCACTTCTGGTTCCAAGCATTTCAGAAAAGGAGTACTCACCCTGCAATAAAGTTATTTTGCCCATCTTGTTGTGTGGGAATTCTGTCTCACCAGATTCATACTCTGGCAGCCAAGTTTGTGCAAAAACTCCTGTCAGAGCTAGGAACTTATGCAGAAACTGGTTAGGTGTTTAGAGTTCTCCCCTAGGAGTGATAACCAGAGCACGGTGCCCTCCTTCCAGGGATTAATGGTATTTCTTTTCTTTATTTCTTTATTTCTTTTTTTTTTTTTGAGACAGAGTCTCGCTGTGTTGCCCAGGATGGAATGCTGTGGTGCAGTCTCGGCTCACTGCAACCTCTGCCTCCCGGGTTCAAGCAATTCTCCTGTCTCAGCCTTCCAAGTAGCTGGGACTACAGGTGCATGCCACCACGCCCAGCTACTTTTTGTATTTTTAGTAGAGATGGGATTTCATCATGTTGGCCAGGCTGGTCTGGAACTCCTGACCTCAAGTGATGTGCCTGCCTTGGCCTGCCAAAGTGCTGGGATTACAGGCATGAATTACCATGCCTGGCCAAGTGCATGGTATTTCTGCTGAACAGATATCAATCTTCATGAGGAAGCCTTCAATATCACCAGGATGTGTCGATTTTTTTTTACTTAAAAATTATTTGGAATATGATTGAAAGGACAGAGACAGGCAACAAATGTTGATTAAGCACCTGCTGTCTGTCAGGCACTGTTCTGGAAAAAAAAAGAGTCCTGGAATAAAGGAATTTGGGATACATGGATCAAATTAAAATAGTGTTAGTCCTGTTAAGAATGCCCATGTAACCTTGGTATCACCTTGAAGCAGCTGGCCAGACCAGGCTCTGACTCCCAGTCCAAATAGCAGGGGTGAAAGGGCCATCTCTCTTCATACTCTGCTGTTTCCTGATTTTCAACTGGCTGCTTGCACAAGGACATTGCCTTAAAGTGCCGACAGTCCTTCACTTCCCAGCTACCAAGTGGATGCCTTCCTCGCATGGCAACACAGCCACCACTGTAGCCTAAAAGCAGAAAACAAGCACTTTTAATACCAGACAACTAAAACGTTTTGTGCTCAGAAGACTGCTCTTTAGAGTGTTGAATAATTGACATCTCATAATTAAGCACCCAGACAGGAGCAATCAAGATGAAAACGAATGTCTTATTGACCTGATTATGTCATTTCTCTTCATCTCTGGAGAAAATAATGCAAGATGGGAAAGAGAGAAAAGACAGTGTGAAGGCTGAAATTTGGACCTTGTCTGCTTTGTGCTCAGATGGCAAATGATGAAGAATTAGGAGCTGTTCCTACCTGGAACCAAAATATCCCCCGTATTTCAATATTATACTTCGAAATCTCACTGTGAAAAATCAACAATGAAAAGTGCATAGTGCTCATCCTCTAACAACTGGATTCAACAGGGGAAAATATGTGAATAACAGATTCAAGGTAAACCATAAAGTATACAACAGAAAACCAAACTGTAAACCTTGGAAGAATGAAGAGAATGAGATGAATTCTTTAAATGAGGTAAAGATCTGGGGGCAGGGACAAGGCTGACATCAGAGAAAAGGAAGAGAGAAACAGAATTAGAGAGAGAGAGGCTTTTGCATGAAAAGCGAAGTACAGAGATTTTCCCTCCCACCTTCATAGTATATGTGAGATACTGGGAAATGTGATATACTAGTTATGGACAAAACTCCACTTTTTTCTTTGTGTATGCTTGAACATTTTAGAAGGTAAAATACGTTTTTCTACAGAAGCAATGTATAAATGAAGATTCTTAAGTTTGTCAGCAAAATCTATACAACTCATATGACAACAACAACAAAAAAAATGCACTTCAAATTTCAGTGAAGAATAGTAGAAAGCAATTCTATTCCAAAAATAGAATTAAATGAGTAAGAATGAGCTTGTTTTTTCTTGAATCCTGGGTGATCATTTAATTACTTAACACATTCATCAACAACAATAAAAAATTGTACATCTGCAATGTGCTCAGCTAGGTTGTATATTAGCTGCTTGAAAGAAAAGGATGAAGCAAAGCAAACCAAAAACCAATTCTTAGTTTCGTGTGAGATACAGACACATAAACAAGCAATTGTAATAAATATAATGTGTAAAGTGCCATAGTAAAAGGTGTGTTCAAAGTTCTGGAGGAGACATCAGAAGGGGTGATGGAGCCTCACCAGAGATGTCAGTAAAACATTTGCAGGAAGTGACATTTGAGCTGAATTTTGAAGGATGAAAAGGAGACATGAGTTTTCAAGGCATGCTTGTAAAAAGAGAGTGATTATAGACAAAGCATCTGAAGACTTGCGATGATTCTGTACCTGAAGACTCTTTAAAAAATGTCGTCACTTGCTACTTGATATTTATCTTGCTTAATTTCCCTTCAGAAGTAATGGCTTCAATGTTTTCAGATACTGAGTAACTGGCATTGTGCCTGTCATCTATGTTCTGATTGTTTTATGCTCATGGAAAGACAAAACAGAAGGAAAACGAAGAGTGCAGGTGAGAAGAAAGAAGACAAAGGAAGACATAGAGCATCTCTTTAGGAATGGAATCATTTGCTAAAGAATGAGATGAGTGTATGAGTGTTTGTGTCTTCAACAGTCCTGGCTACACAAGTGTGTTATAGGTACCAGCATCACCATGGCAAGGCGGTTCTGATCTGGAAGAACTCCCTGGGCCTGTGTGATTAATCAGAGAGCCTCAAAGGTAAAAATGGCCAGTGGTAAAAGAGGAAACACGCTATGTCTCATATAGAAGAAAAGGAAGTCAAGGAAGAGTTGGTGCATCCAAAATCCATCAGATGGCTCTACTGGCCGAGAACAGCTAGCTGGTGTTATAGATGCAAGGTTGTGGGCAGGCAAGGGGGAGAGATTATAGTATGTAACTGCCCCTGCCATTAGTGGAGCTTTGAAGGTCTGTTGAGTAACTTCAGAATGCAGCTCACAGTCCAGCTAGATCATGAATAATACAGGAGATGCTGCATGCTCTGTGCAATAAAACCGAACTGGAGAAATCCACGTGGAAGCCCCGAATACAATATATTTGTGGGGCTGCTCTAGTTGAAAGAGGAGGGAGCACACACATTCCTGCTCCATTCCCCCATCCTTTGAGGGGCCCCAGTGGAACCTCCAGAAACTGCACAGCACAGGTAGGAAACCTCGTGGAAAGAACTTCGGACTCGGAGCGTGAAGTTTGGGGTTCTAGTCCCAGCACAAATCTTCAGTAACTGGAAACTTGAGGATGTGAATTAATCACAATAGGCCTTGTCTAAAATATGTGAATAATAATTCCTTTTCTTCTCATGGGTTTTCATGAAGATCAAATGAAATAATGAGTTGAAAAGCACTCTATAAAATATGAAGGGCTAAATATACCCCTGCAATGTTGCTATCATGCTTATGGCCATTTTCATTACAAAAACCAGGATTTAGTGGCATGAGTTCTGCCTGTATGTTCAAAGAATTTTTCAAAAGTTTGAATCAGCAAGTTTGAAATGTAATATACTTTTTTGTTGGTCTTGCATTTTGTCTCACTTTCCCACATCAGACAATGATTAAATAGCTTTGGTTTTAGATGCTATAAGATATTCGACTCATCTTCATTAGTGAAGAAGGAGATGTTTGTGAACCACTATGAAGATGAAAAGTGCTGCAGGAGTGGTATCGGTATTCTAAAGTGGTGAACTTAATGGAACATTTGACCCAAATTTTAGAGTCTCAGCCCCAAAGAAGCAGTAAAGTGGTATAATAAAGGGAGACCAGGCTAAGGGAGAGATAAACTAAATTTATAAGCCTATATTGTGGGGATGCTTGCAAAGCCAAATAATAAGGGTAAGGGTGTGGGAAAGAGCAGAGGCGAATTTTCTTTCAGAGAAATTGTTCTTAAATTTGATAACTCACTTCCACTGGGGAAGAAAAATGATTATTCTCAGTGGTGAATCTCACATTTTGACAGATTCTCCTTACCTGCCATACCCTCACCCCACTCACTCTCTCCTGCAAACATGAATGGGGAGACTTTCTGTCAATTAAGAAATTCTAATTCACCAAGTTATCTAACTATGCAAAATTAAGTGAGCTGGGAAAACCTCCACTGTCCACCTCTCTGCTCAAATACCTAAAAACAAACCCATTGACCAAACCTTTTTGTGCTGGCTTTTCAGTGCCCCTAGGCAATTATTTCACTTGAGTCTGCCTACTTATTTTCCAGTTCCCCGCAACAACCCTTTACATCCTCATCTCTCAAGTCCTCTACCCTCTCACCTTCCCTCTCTCTCCTTCTCTCCTCTGACAGAGGAAAGTGAAGCTCTTTGGGCAGGCTAGGCAAGTTTCCTACAATGCTGTGTATCTGCCAGGCACTGTGCTAGGCAATTTATATGGTCTTTTCCCTGTTTAACTTCAGAAACTCTTTGAGACGGGCATTAGTGCCTGATTGTGCAGATGGAAAAATTAGGGCACAGAGGCTTAGTAACTTGCCAAAGGCCACAAACGTAGTGGGCTTGCTCCAGGATTTGAAACCAGATTTATTTGGGTCTACTGTGAGACAGTATCAAGGTACAGAGTGAGTGGGTGGGCATTCGATTAGCAGTTGAATAAATGAATGAATGAGTTCCCCTAAAATTATGCTTCTGTTCCATGGGGCTCTCTCACATTCCCCTGATCCTGTTTCTCTCCTGTGTGTGGCCACAGCATTTCCTTGAAGATCTACTGTCACATTTTTACTTTCCATGACAGTTACTTACATGATTATGAGGACATATGTCAATGTTCTAAGGGCTTCTCAGAAATTAGACTGGGTTTATCCTTATTTATGTGGTGGCTCATTTCAGAGCTCTGATGAGCCTTAAAATGGATTGGCCTACTGATGGGACAGGCTTCTTACTACTCCTCACTATGTGCAGGGCACTTTCAAGAAAATAAACCTGACTTGCTCTATTGGGATCTTATTTTCCTTGTCATTTGCAGATTTCCACGGGCTCGGAACAATCGGGGTGAACATGCCCCGGAGTCATCCCACAGGAATGGAACATGCCAGGGGTATCTAGGTCTAGAAACAAAACATTTTTCACAGAGCCTGAGTTATGGATGGCTGCAAAGGACTGATCGAAAGCGTTTATTTTTCTCAGTACAGACACCTATGAGCCTCTAATATAACTTGGAAAAGTGTTTTTGAATGTCTTAACAAGTTATAGACTCATCTATTTTCTTTCACCATAGAGCAACCTCCACTTATATTGAATCTTGAATCTAGGTACAAAGTACATTTTAGTTTCTAAGCATTAGCTTCTCCTTGACTGAGAAGCTAATTTATCATCTTTCCATTTAATCAGTGGCAATAATTAGTATGGATGAAAACCATTTTTCCTGTTTCATCTGAATATTTCATTTCTCTTGAAATACCAACTGTCATAGAGAGCCTTTGTTGTCGCTTTTTACTAAAAATAACAGGACTTTCTGGTGTTTTAAGAATGGGAAATTTGGCATGAAAGAAAGGAAATACAGTTAAAATATAGGTTAATTAACTTTGTAGTCCTGAATTCAAATTGCAAGTATGAATTTGAACTCAAAAAGTGTTTAATCTTACACACACACGCACACAAACACACACTTCCTAGATGTGTCCACTGAAATAGCCTAGAAACAATAACAAACCACAAACAACGAGAACCCGTAAGCCCAGTCTGTGATGCTGAAATAATATCATTTCCCATCAAAAGAAACCAGGGTTTCTTGATGCAATGGATGCTTCTATAAATTTCTGCAGCAGAAATTTATATCTTGTCATACCAGATAGCAAGGACACTATCAAAGACTACTAGGATCACATCAGAAGGATTCAGAAGATATTCCTTGAAGAGATTCCCATCACAAAGATGGGGCATTTGAGCATTAAAAAGAATAATTCCAATGGACTAAAACATATCAACTATGTTTAAAACCCTGACTTCATAGTAATGCTAAAAAAAGAAAAACACCTCTAATGGGTCACAGATGAAGGATGCTAATGAAGAAATAATTATTTTGAAAGCTAGTAAAGGGAAAGAACTAAGCATTTGTTCTGTGTTTCCAATACAAATCGTACCATGGGGTAACAAAAAATTGATTGAAAGGAATTACCTCTTTATAGGACTATCCCAGCTATAAATGAAGAAACCCCTAATGAGTCAATGGATCTAAGAATTGACCATCAAAGGCTGCTAATATCACAAAAAGAGAAAAAAATTGGACATTATGTGCCTCCAGACAGAGCACACAACTAACTATGAAACAATCTTTCAAAAAAAAAATCTGAATTTGATCAATCCTTTCATTCTTTTTAAAAATAAAAATGCCTATTTTATGAAAAAGAAAATAGAGTAACACATTAAACAATGTGATGTGAATACAATCAACAAAGCCCAGACTGCAGGAAAATTTAGAAGACAAAGCACATTTGCATTAGCAAATAAAGGCAGGGGTGGAAATTGGGGAGGGGCGGGAAACACAGAGATGAAAACAGACTTTAGGAGATCTATCAACCAATTACAAAGCGTGAACCTTCTTTGGATCTTGATTCAAACTAGCTGTAAAATACATTACATAATATTTATGAGCCATTTAGAAATTTGAGCATTAACTGAAGATTTATAATGATAGGCAATTATAGTTAATTACTTTAAGGGGTGATAATTGTATTATTATGTCTTTTAAAAAGAAGTCTCCATTTTTTGGAAATAATGCTGAAATACTTATAGATGAAACAATATGATGTTGAGGATTTGCTATGAAAAAATATGGGAAAGGGGTGAGGGTACAGATGGAAGAAGATTGGTCATGAATTGATAATTTCTGATGCTTGGTGGTTCTACTACTGGTAGATACCACCTGGTGGTAATACTATTTGGTGAACATAATACTAAGTTGAAAAAAAAATGGTGGAAAGGTGATTCCCTTCTGATTTGCTTTTATGCAAGTGAAATGAGTGACAGGAATGATAGGAAGGATGAGAGGGACTTTTGGGGGTTCTGATGTGTTCATGCAGGTTTGTCAGTTGTAGCAAATATACACTGTGGTGTGGGATGTGGGGTGAGTGAATATTTTGCTGGTATGACATAAAGACAGAGTCCTGGCTGAGTTTACAAAAAGCTGTAGGCTTCCTGTTCAGTGGTCAATTCATGTAGTTAGTCTTTGCTGGATTAAGATTCTGACGTGGGGACGAAGCTAATGTATTATTTTGTGACAGGCAGGAAAGAAAAGGTGATTTAGGTAGTGTTTCTGCAAGTTGCAATTTAAAAGAAAAAGGGAAACACAGAAGCTTTTATATTGCTATTTTCTTCAAAAAGATTTACATTTTCATCTTATTCAGAGACAATTTACTCAGTGTCAATCAGCTTGAGCAGCCAAACTGAACATCATGGCATTATTTTTGCTTTAGGGAAAAGAGAAAAAGAGTAGTGCCACTCAAATAAATTACAGCAGAAACTTATGAATGGCAAGAAGCTCTGCCTCAATTCCAGATTTCTGACATCTAAATATGCCCCCAAGAAACTTAATATTAAAAACCAAAGATTTTCTCTACTCAAAATGTATTAATTTATTTTGACAAGTATAGACATTCCTAACAAAATTCCTAAGTGTATAGAAATGATACCTAAACTTTTTTTTTTTTTTGCAGTATAGTGTGACATGGAAGTTTATTTATCTCTTTATTTTAATAATATTCATAGATTTGTAGAACAAGGTCTTTCTGTTGAGCGAATTATGATGTTACTTGTTTGGAGCTATGGAAAGTCACCAGTTTCCATACAAATTTCCTAAACTGATGTTTATATACAAAAAACTAATTTGTCTTCATTTCACTTTGCATGCATCTTTCAAAAGCATAATTTTAAAAAATTAATAACAGAAAGTTTTAGGTTGACAGCAAAATTGAGTGCAAAATACAGAGAGCTCCCCTTTAACACCACTGCCCTCCAATCTCCTTCACTACAGACATCCCACACCATAGTGGTACATTTATTACCACTGATGAACCTACACGGACACATCACAACCACCCAAAGTCCCTCTCATCTCCTGCGCCATCTCTGTCACTCATTTCACTTGTATAAAAGCAACTCTATCATCTATCATCTACCTATCTCACCTATGTCTGAATATATTGCTGCTATTATTTTAAACATACTATTATTTGTTGGATCAATTAAGAATAAGAAAAATAGAAGTTTTTGTTTTACCTTCATTTATTCTCTGATGCTCCTTCTTTCTTTACATAGATCTGAGCTTCTATATCATTTTCCTTCTCTCTGAAGAATTTCTTTGAGTATTTCTTGCAAGGTAGGTCTACTAGCAACAAATTTCCCGAATTTTTGTTTGTCTGATAAAAATCAGATAAAATCTGATAAAAATTCTCCTTCATTTTTAAAGGATAATTTCACAGAGTATAGAATCCTTAAGTTGGAGGGTTTTTTTTCTCTTAACACTTTAAATATTTCATGCTACTTTCTTCTTGCTTCAATGATTTCTGAAGAGCAGTCAGATTTAATTCTTATCTTTGCTCCTCCAGAGGTAAGGTGTTTTTTCCCCTCTGGCTTCTTTCAAGATTTTGTCTTTATTTTTCATTTTCTGAAGTTCGAATACAGTATGTCTACGTGTAGTTTTTCGTGCGTTTATCTTGGTTGGTGTTCTCAGAGTTTCCTGGATCTGCGGTTTGGTGTCTGATATTAACTTGGGGGAAATTCTCAGTTATTATTGCTTCAAATATTGCTTCTTTTCCTTTATTTCTTTCTTTTCCTTCTGATATTCCCATTACACAGTTTGTAGTTGTCCCACAGTTCTGGAATATTCTGTTCTGTTTCAGTCTTTTTCCTCTTTGTTTTTCAGTTTCAGAAGTTTGTATTATCACACACTCAAACTCAGAGATTCTTTTCTCATGTGTGTCTAGTCTACTATGAACTCATCAAAAGCATTCTTCATTTCTGTGATGGTGTTTTGATCTGTAGCATTTCTTTTTGTTTTGTTTTGTTTTGTTTTCTTAGACTCTCCACCTCTCTGCTTACAGGATCCAGTTGTTCTTGCATGTTGTCTACTTTTCCCATTGAAGCCCTTAGCATATTAATCATATTTTTAAAAAAATTGCTTGTCTGGTAGTTTCAACATCCCTGTCATAGCTGACTGGCTCTGATGCTTGTTCAGTCTCTTCAAAATGTGTTTCTTGCCTTTTAGTATGTCTTGTAATATTTTTGTTGAAAAGTGGATGTAATATACTGGGTAAAAGAAACTGCAGTAAACAGGCCTTTGCGATGGAATGGTAAGGTGTGAGAGGAGGGGAAGTGTTCTACAATTTTACCATTAGGTTTCAGCTTTTGGTGAGCCTGTGTTCCTGGACTGCGCCCTTGACCAGCGAATACTTCTCAGTTATTTTTCCCTGGTTGGTGGGACAGGATGGCTAGAGAGCTGGAGCGGGGTATTTCCTTTCCATCACATGAAAGGATAGAGCTGGCTGGAGTTGTAGATTTCCCTTCCTCCAGATGAGTCAGGCTCTGATAAAACTCCAGCAGCAGTCTGATAAAATAGCCTCTCCTGAGGTGGGGCCTTGTTAGCAACGGAATGCTTTGCTATATTTCAAAATGGTTCCTTTTCCTCTCCCTCTGCTGGAAGCATTAGGGAATTTTTTCTCTGATATTTCACTGTGATAACCTGATAGATTACCTGGAACTAGAACTCACAAAAGTGTGGGGGTCCCCTATGACTGGGTCACCCGGGAGAACCCTCAGAGTTGTCTGTGCTGAGCCTCCAGCAATTTTATCAATGACAGTTCAGATGTTCCTCTCCCAGCACTGGTTCCTCTGGAGGTTTCTGCTGATGGGTTTCTGATCCAGGAAGTTGTGATTCTCTGTATCTTTGTATTTTTCCAGTTTTGGGCGGCAGTGGTTTGCCTTGTGATGGGTCTAAGAAGAGTTGTTGATTTTTCAGTTTGTTCAGCTCTTTACTCATTAGGATGGTGTAACTTCTAAACTTAAGTCTTCAAAAGTACAGGGTTTTAAACCGTGTATTTAACAGAGAGAAAGTAAACTGACTTTCTTTGATCTCTCTCTTTTTTCTTTCTTCTAATTTCAGGAGGTCTAAAGGAATTTTTAAAAAAACATTTAACACTAGCTCATAAGTGTTGGGGAAATGTGTGTGTAGGCCACAGTCATACCTTCCTTTAAAGCTCTGTGGTTTCCCAGGGTGCTCACATTGGTGACTGGTCCAGCACAGAATAGGTCCTGCATCTTAGAATGTATGGGTGAGGAACCCTAATAGGTTAGCAATGTCACTGTCTGTAGCTTTAGGTAAAATCCTGCAAATTATTTCTCTGCAATAAGAAAGGCTAATATTTATTAATTATTTATAATGCAGTAGCAACTATGTAATATTTCTTTTAATCCTCACAACAATCCTGTAAGGTAGATACTATTTACTGTCCTTATTTTAAAGAAGAGGAAACTGAGATATGGAGAGATTAAGTAATTTCTCTGAGATCATAATGCTGGAATTTGAACTTTAGTTCAGCTCAATAGTGGGTAGGTACTCTTTATGCATATGTTATCCTGCAGTGCAGTCTCTTATATCTATTTATATCACCTTACTTAACACCCTCAACGAAGAACACTTCTGATCTTAATATTTTT
This sequence comes from Piliocolobus tephrosceles, assembly GCF_002776525.5. NCBI lineage: Eukaryota > Metazoa > Chordata > Mammalia > Primates > Cercopithecidae > Piliocolobus > Piliocolobus tephrosceles. The sequence goes on from NC_045444.1 coordinate 45,739,954, forward strand.
TGATCCAAAACCTCTAGTGGCTTCCTATACCTAGAGAAGAAGTGAAAACTCTTTAGCTTGTAATATTAGGCTGTGGTTTCAATGTCCTACTCTGGCCTTATCTTTTACAACTCTTTTGCATATATCTTAATCTCTAAATACACAGTGCTCCTAAAATTTCTTAGAGTTGCCCCATATATTTGCTTCTGCTGAGAAAATTCTTTTTACTTCTTTAACCACTAAATCCTACTATATTTCAGACATTTTCAATCCCAGGTGAAAGGCCACTTCCTCTTGAACTTTTATGGTAACTTCAATAAATCTTCCCTTCATTTAACTATTAGAATACTTTATTTTATACTTCTTACAGCACTCACCACATATTTTCCTCTTGCCATGGTTTGAATGTAATATATCCCTCCAAAATTCATATGTGATAGTATTAAGAAGCAGGGCCTTCTGGGAAGTAATAAAGTCATGAGTGCTCCATCCTCATGAATGGGATTAATGCTTTTATAAAAGAGGCTGAGGGGGTGTCCTACTCTCGTTTTGCTCTTTTTCCCTTCCACCATGTGAGGGCACTGCAAGAAGGCCTTCAGCAGACACTGAATCTGCTAGCACCTTAATCTTGGACTTCCCAGCCTCTAGAACTGTGAGAAATAAATTTTTGTTATTTATAAATTACCCAATATGTGATATTTTGTTATAGCAGCAGGAATGACTATGACTGTATATATGAGTTATTTATTGTATTTGCTATCACCACTCCTAGATTACGGCAACATGAAGGCATGCACATTAGGTAATTTTTAAATGTCCCTTGTCATACAAATGCCCTATAAAAGCTCATTAAATGAATGGCTTTAATTATGCAATAGGGTTATAGAAAGAAAAATTTTTTTTAAAAAAACACAGAGGGAGACATCTCAAAGATTGAGCAGTACCTTGAATACATGTGTTTATCTCTTCTCTGTCCTAAAATCTCATGTGTTAAAATAAATGGTGCTATGAGAAATAACCAGCAGATTACGCACCCTGAAAGATTCTTTCAGTCAAACTAGTTGAAATGCTAGATAAAACATTTTGAAAACATCTTTATAAATGTACGGCTGAGTTGGCATAAAATAAACAAATCTATAGAGCTTGCAAATGAAGTAAAAGTATGAACCATGGTAGCCAAACTACCTTCCTAGTGGGATTTACCCTAAAGATTTCTTTCTAATTCTGGAGATCTTGAGCATCTGCTTTGATAGTTGCGTGGAGATTTTGAGGGAAAGGAGAGGAAGCTTAACAGATATACAAAATGAAAAGTCTAACAGAAGAAACTTGCATAAAATAGAATCCCAAATGGCCACTTTTGGTAAGTGTACATGAGAACATACTCACTCAGCTGTTTGTAAGGAAACTTGTCTCTGTCAATCTTGGCAGTGAATAATAAGAAAAGAAATAACTTTCTAAAGAATTTATAACCACAACTCAAACTTCATGCAGGTTAGTCATCGAACTCATGCTACCTATGTGTTCAAGAAAACCTCAGTCAGAGCTTTTAAAGTGGTCCTTAGTTGGTAGTGCCTCAAACTGAGTGATGGAAACAAATGCTAATTTTCATTGGAGGAGCCCAACTTCAACCTAGGGGTTACAGAACTCCCATAAATAAAGTACATAGAAAAGTTAGCAGTTCCAGGCAAAACCCACAAAGTGAAAGAAATGAGATCCAGAAACAGACCCATAAAACTTCAGGTATGAGATTGCTAGAAACCAAATACAAAATAACTTGGATATATTTAAGGAAATAAAAGAGAATCTTTAAAATATGAGTAGGAAACAAGTGACAACAAAGAGCCACAAACCAAATTTAAAACAGAAATAGGCTTTCTGGAAATGAAATAAATATAGTTAGCATATGAATACACCTAAACAAATATTCATTGCAAAGATAGCCACAACAAAATCATGGCCAACAGAAATGAAATAGTTCAGAATTTTCAAAACTAGGCAGCAACAGCAAATTATAATCCTTTTAAAGATGAGAGCAAAGATAGTATTGCTGATTTTGTTAAGAATGCATGTTGAATAGCTAGTGTAACATACAGAAACATAGATTTAGATAATACAATTTCCAGATAAGTAAAGGGGAAAGAATGAAATGAGAAAAGAAGAAAAAGATAAATTCAAAAGATGGCAAGCAAGAAGAGAAAACATGACTAAAAAGTGCAGGATAAATGGAAAGGACATAATAAAATGGAAGAGATGAATCCAATTCTATACATAATCACAAAAAATGTAAGTAAACCAAACTCTGCAGTTAAGGACAACAAATGTGTGAATAAGGTTTTAAAAATTTAGTTATATGCTGTTTATAAGTGATACATTAACTCTAAGAACACAAAAATATTCAAAGTTAGAAAAAATAAAAAAAGTACTAGGCCAATACTAATTTTTAAAAAGTTACTGTAGCTACATTCATGGACAAATTAACTCTATGGAGAAAATAATTTTGAGAGAACAAGAGGATCACTCAGGATACTATACCGATTTTGACACCACAGGTAGGATATCAAATTCTAAACTTGTACGTTGCTAATAAAACAGCCTAAAACGTATGTAATATAAAAACTCGACAGAACCACAGGGAGAAGTTTATACATCCACCATCGTAGCGGGAGATATTTAACACTCTCAGCAATTGATTGATCACGTGGGCAAAAAATATTCAGGCTATAGATGATCTGAACAACACATTTAACATAATCTGTTGACAGATATGAAGCATTTCATGTAGCAAAAGCAGAATATGCAACCTTTTCAAGTACATATGGGATATATATAAAAAAAATGATCACATGCAAGGCCATAATACCAACTTTGTATTTGAAAGGAGAGGCACCAAACAAACAGTATTTCTTGACCACAGTGCAATTAAATTAGGTATTGACAACAAAAGGAACTAGAAACACCTGTATTTTAGGAAATTAAAAAAATCTTCTAAATAATTTATGGGTTGAAATCATATTCATATTGGAAATTAGAATGTATTCTAAATTGAAACATTATAAAACTCTACTAAATCTTGTGGGATACAACTCAAGCAGCACTTGGAAGGAAGTAGGAAGCCTCAATAGTCTTATAAGCATTACAGAAATTGAATTTGTGGTTTTTAAACCTCCTATATAAAATATGAGGCATATTCTAATAAACGTTTATTGTATAAATGTTTACTGTTTTTATTTGTTACACTAGCTATTCAAGCATTCTCTCTTCAAATACTGCCTCTCCTCATTCATTCTAACCTTTCCTTTTATCATTCCAATTACTCAGCCTCTCCTCCATGTTTGTTGATATTTTTAAAACATTTTCTACCTCTGTGTCTCTTCCCTCCTCTTCAGGGAGGGAAGAGCCTAGGGCCCCTAAGCCATTTCCTCTAGATACAAACTTGGTAACTCTTTGCTGTTGTCTCTGGCATTGCCCTGATGGAGATCCAGGCAAGCAATAACTCACTCTGAAATATAGGGGCTGTTGGGTCTAGGCTGTCGACCTCAGCTTAATACAAGAGCCTGAAGCTTGTTCCACAGAGACAGGTTCTAGTGTAGGCTGTGGTGGAAGCCATCAGTTTCTCTGGTACTGACCAACCTGGCACAATTTCATGCCTTGGGATTCAGAGCCGAACACCTGAGGATGAACTAGTAGAGCTGGAATCCTGGTTAAGGTACCTCAGGCAGTGACTATGAACTGACTGGATGTACCCATATGTGCCCATCCACTGTACTTTGAAGTTTAACTGACCATTCTGAACTGAGCAAGCGCCTGAGATTCTTAGATAATGGGGTGGGGGGTGGGGTGCAGGTGGGGAGAAAGACTTTAGGAGGGAGAAACTGGACTTGCTGCTAATAAAGGCAGTGGTGGTCTTGAGCGATGAATTTATACCTTTAATATGTCAAGTGACTCATATGGATTATACTTTTAAAAACGACCATCAGGCCAGGCAATTTGGCTCATGTCTATAAACCCAGCACTTTGGGAGGCCAAGGTCGGCAGATTGCTTGAGCCCAAGAGTTCAATACCAGTCTGTCTCTACAGAAAATACAAAAATTAGCTGGGTGTGGTGGCGCATGCCTGTGGTCCCAGCTACTGGGGAGGCTGAGGTGGGAGGATCACTTGAGCCCGGGAGGTCAAGGCTGCAGTGAGCTGAGATTGTACTACTGCAGTTTAGGCTGGGTGACAGAGCGAGACCTTGTGTCAAAACAAACAAACAAATAAGTAAATAAATAAATAAATAGAAACAAAGATCTGCCATATGTCACCCCCTGTTAACCTGTGCTGATCCTTGTAGTTGATTTAGGCATTAAGAAAACATTAAGAAAGAATCAAAGGAGGTGGACCAAGGGGTAGAAGGAATTTGGAGTAAAGAAAACAGGAGCCAGAGGTGAGGGAGGGTTGGTGATGCAGCTCACTCTACTCACTGGGCTGGTGTGCGTTCCAGTGTGTGTACTGCACCGGCTCGGGTTTCCGCCCTGCTGGCTTCCAAGTGTATTCTCCTGTATCATTTTGGTCTTGAAGAGCTATCCAAAAATAACTGTCCTTCATTTTTACCACACTACTGATCAAACTGGTAATAAAAGCCTGTTCAAACCTTAAAAGGGGAAAAAAGAAGTGGTTATATTAAGTTTCTGGGCAATAAAAAAAAGTCATTAAAGCATAATGAAGTGCACAGAATGGCCCCAGAGTAAGCATTTCTCATTAATTCTTTAGAACATGGAGCAGGAAAACACCCCAAGACCCTGAACGTTACTAATAAATGCCGCATGTCAGTGCAATTCCCAGAAATACACGAGTGAGGAGAATCTGACTCTTGCATATGGGGCTTAATTCTTGCACGGAATAGAGTCCAGCTCCAATTTCAAAGCATAGGTAGTAAAGTTCATATGGCCAGCAATGCATTTCTTGGAGTACGATGTGGCCTATTTTGTAATTAGGCCACACACCACACAAACCATGCCACAATATGCATGGGGTAAGGTTGGGCAGGAGGGAGGAGGAAAGATATTATGGTTTTCTGAATGAGCATTTACTAATACAGAGTTCACATGCACCCACCTACCATACTTGCCTGGGGAGAAAGAAACAGAAATTAAAGTAGCCATTTTATGTCTCCCAAATCAGTGTGTTCATAGGCACAGGTAGGTCTCAGCTTATTCAAATGTGTTTAAATCTGCATGTTCACTAAAGAAAAATGTGAAAGCCCAGGAACTAATCTAAGGCTCTACATCCACTAATGTACTTCCCAAACAGCTGGATGAATTACTGTTTAGTGATTGGTGGCAGTGCCCCCTTTCCAGTATGAATGCGTCAAAAGCAGAATCTAGAAAACTTGCATACATGCTTCCACATGCACACCTACCAAGAAAATCATGACTATTAAAACTTAACTAGCATTGAACTTTTCAGCTAAGTTGAAACTATCTTGAGAAAGCTATTTTTAGAACATATGAAGTTAGAAGAAACACATTTGAAACAGTGGTGACTTCCGGGCAGACCTGCTGAGTCAGTGGGAAAGGAAAGGCTGAAGCCAAACCTAAGGAGAAAGCAAATTAGACCTTTTTATTCAATTTTGGTGGTTTTTTTCATTACTGTGCATCCTTCACTTGCTAAGGGAAGCAAAAGCAATGGGGTCATTTATGAATAGAGGAGTCTCAAAGGAAATAGGAGATAAAAAGAGAGAAGAATAAAAAGAAGTAAAAATTTTAAGTGCCTTACAGATATTATTAGCAACATTTAGAGATCTTAGGCATTTATGGTACTCATCTTTGCAGGGGAAATGGATTTTCATCATGCTTTAGTAAATATTTTCTGCAGATACTCTATTAATAACGTAAATAGCACATATTTGAAACAGGAAAAGTTCTTTTTTTAATCCAGATCATACTGGCAGAACCTTATATAAATGTGCTTCAAAAGAAATGTATAGAAGACTAAATATTGCCTACATGCTGTTGTAATTTTCCTTACACTTAAGTTGGTTCATGCTCTCGATAATATACGATCTGCTTTTCTCTATCTCCTCCAAGGCAGAGTAAGTAATACCGGGTCAGGGAAGTGCTGGGAGGAGAAGGGCAGGGTCCCTGGTTAGGCCTCCACCCCTGGCCCGTGCCCCCAGACCTAGGTGAGGACAAGCATTTCTGTTTTCATGCCCAAATGTTGCATTTCCCAAGACCACCCTGGCTCGCCACGCCCCCATCCTGTGCCTATAAAACCCCCCGAGACCCTAGTGGGAGGAGAGACAAGCGGCTGGACATCCAGAGGAACACACCGGTACAAGAGCACACCGACAGGCGCCGGCAGAGGCCGGCAGGTCATCGACAGGAAGAACGATGTGGAGTTTGGCCAGAAGGAAGTTAAGAAAATAACTCCACTATAAAATTCCCCCCCCATACATAGGAATAAACTATACAAACGAGAAGGACTTGTATACTGAAAACTGCAAAATGGTGCTGAAGGAAATCAAAGAAGCCACAAGGAAATGGAAATAAATCCCATGTTCATGGCCTGGAAGACTTAATATTGTTAAGATGTTCATACTACCCAAAATGATCTATATATTCAATGCAATCCCTATCAAAATCCCAATGATATCTTTTTCAAAAATAGAAAAGTTCATCCTAAAATCCATATGGAAATTCAAGGAACCCTGAATAGCCAATATAATGTGAAAAGAAACCAAGTTAGAGGTCTGACACTTCTTGATTTCCAAACTTACTACAAAGCTACTGTAATCAAGACAGTGTGGGCTGGGCATACTGGCTCATGCCTATAATCTCAGCACTTTGGGAGACTGAGGCAGGCAGCTTGCTTGAGCCCAGGAGCTCAAGACTAGCCTGGGCAACATAGTGAGATCCTGTTGCTACAAAACATAAAAAACATTTGCTGTGAGTGGTGGCGGTAGATGTCTGTAGCCCCAGCTACTAGGGAGGTCAAGGCGGGAGGATGGCTTGAGCCCAGGAGGTCAAGGCTCCAGTGAGTTATGATTGAACCACTGTACTCCAGCCTGGGTGATAGAGTGAGACCCTGTCTCAAAAACAAAATGAAACAAAAAACCAGTGTGGTACTAGCATAAAGACTAACACATAGGCCAGTGGAATAGACCAGGAATAAACCCTTGCATATATGTCAAATGATTCTCAAGAATGGTGTCAAGACTGTTCAGTGCAGAAAGGACAGTCTTCTCAATAAACTGTGTTGGGAAAACTAGACATCCACTTGCAACAGAATGAAGTTAGACCCTTACCATATACTATGCACAAAAACGAACTCAAAGTAGATTAAAGACCTAAACATAAGAGCTGAAACTATAAAACTCTTAAAAGGAAACATAGGAAAAAGGCTTCATAACACTGTATTTGGTGATGATTTCTTGTATATGATTCCAAAAGCACAGGCAACAAAATAAGAAATGAATAAATTGGACTTCATCAAAATTAAAAACTTTGTGCATCAAAGGACACTATCAACAGAATGAAAAGGCAACCCACAAAATGGGAGAAAGTATTTGCAAGTTATACATCAGATAAGGGATTAATATCCAGAATATATTGAAAATTCCTATAACTAAACAATAGAAAAGACAAACATCCCAATTAAAAAATGGGCAAAGGACTTGAATAGACGTTTCTCCAAAGAAGATATACAGCTAGCCAATAAGCACGTGAACATGAAAAGATGTTCAACAGCATCAATCACTAGCGAAATGCAGATCAAAACCACAGTGAAATACCACTGCACACCCAGTAGGGTGGCTATTATCAAAACAAAACAACCAGAAAATAGTAAGCATTGGCTAGGATGTGGAGAAACTGGAACCCTTATGCACTACCGGTGGGAATGGAAAATGGTGCAGCCATTATGGAAAAGAGTATGGTGGTTCCTCAAAAAATTTAAAACTAAATTATCATGTGATCCAGCAATTTCACTTATAGGCATACACGCCAAAGAATTGAAAGCAGGGACTCGAAGGGTATTTGTACATTCATGTTCATAGCAGCATTAGTCACAATAGCCAAATGGTGGGAGTAACCCAAATATCCATTAATGGATGGATGGATAAACAGTATGTGTGTATATATACAATGGAATATTAATTAGCCTTAAACAGAAAGGAAATGCTGACACTACAACATGCTAAGTGAAATAAAGCAGACACAGAAAAAACATAATTACACTTACATAAGACACCTAGATAGTTAAACTCACAGAGACAGAAAATAGAATAGTAGTTGCCAGGGTCTGGGAGGAGGGGAGAATAGGCAGCTATTGTTTAATGGGTACACAGTTTCAGTTTGGGAAGATGAAAAGAGTTCTGGAGATGGATGATGGTAGTGGTGAACAACAATGTGAATGCAGTTAACACCACTGAACTGCACACTTAAAAATGACTAACATGGTGAATTTTATGTTTATGTGTATGTTACATATATTTTACCACAATAAAAAATATTAACTGCAAAAGTGTTTTGGGGAGATATGACAGTTGCAGGAAAATGGTAGAGCTGTAAAAATACTTCAAAATAATGCACATTTAAGCTTAGGAGAGGCACAGTGGCTCACGCCTATAATCCCAGCACTCTGAGAGGCTGAGGCAGGAGGATTTCTTGAGCCCAGGAGTTCAAGACCAGCCATGGCAACATGGCAAGAATCTGTCTCTACAAAAAAATTAAAAAAATTAGCCAGGCATGGTGGTACACGCTTGTAGTCCCAACTACTTGGGGGGCTGAGGCAGGAGGATTACTTGAGCCCAGCAGGTCAAAGCTGCAGTGAGTCATGAAGGCACCACTACACTCCAGCCTGGGCAACAGAGTGAGACACTGCCTCAAAAATAAATGAAAGTAAAATAAACTTAGGAGAAAATGAGATATTGCAGAATTTCTCACTTTCGGCAAAATTCACAAAATTGAATGCCATTTGGGTTATTTTGTACCAATATTCCATGGCTGATTGATTCAAAATTTAGACATACATGGATTTAGCCAATTATCCATTATAATTTTGGAACTCAACTTTTGCATTCATGCTTTGTCTGGAAGCAAAGTGGCCAGGCCTGAAAAAAATTTGTAACAATCAGCAAGCAAATACGAATTTGTTACTCAACAATAAGGATCTGTTTTTCTTCCCCTCTCTATTCCACAAAGTGTTAAAAGTCTTAGACCAGGAGCAGTTGCCTGATCACAAAAGAAATAAGTAATTTGTAGCAGGTGGTTCTAATTGTGCCCATCAAACCTGTCATTCTATTGTGCAGAAGAGTGGAAAATCAATTAGCAACTACAAGCTTGGGTACTGAAGAGTGACAGGAGTGTCTTAACTCAAACAGGAAATTAGTAATGGAAGAAAATGATTACCATGGCCGTTAGTGGACACTCCTGGATCTGAGAGACTTTCTGTCTACTGCCAAATCTTCTCAGACAAAAGATGCTGTTTGCAAAAATTCCAAAGTGTATTGTGAATCAAAAGTAGTACAGTGTGGACCCTTGTTTCTTCCCTGATGGGGTCTGAATGATTAAAAATCAAGAGCATTGGTCCTTCCTTTCTTCAACTCGTGAGTCCTGTGTTGGAGTCGCTGCTTTGAATGCAGACATGTTTGGGGGTAGCATAAGTATATGTTAACTGACTTGGACAGATGACACATCCCTGTTCATCTGTATTCCCTCAGGGCTTGACTGGTGACCAGGCAGCACGCCAGCACAGGGCAATCTGGACAGGCCTAGGAGGCCGAGACTGGGATTAAAAACAGACTTCCTATGTCATAGTTCTGCTTTAGAGCTGGACCTGGCATGAGCGCTGGCTACTGACTACAGTTTACCAGAGAAAACATTTAAAAGTATTCACAACATAGCCTTGTATCCAGTTTTGGGGAAAATGAAACAGATTTTTTTCCCCAGATACTTTCTGTCATTTGTATGAGGTCCCCAAAGGGTTCATAGAATGTGAAGCATTTGTTCTAATAGATTTCTGCCTTAGCTTGGGCCACTTTGGTGCTATGGGTTATCTGTAATGTCACTGTGAGTTTATCTCAGCTCACTGCAAGCTCCGCCTCCCGGGTTCACGCCATTCTCCTGCCTCAGCCTCCCAAGTAGCTGGGACTACAGGCACCCGCCACCTCGCCCAGCTAGTTTTTGTATTTTTTAGTAGAGACGGGGTTTCACCGTGTTAGCCAGGATGGTCTCGATCTCCTGACCTCGTGATCCGCCCGTCTCGGCCTCCCAAAGGGCTGGGATTACAGGCTTGAGCCACCGCGCCCGGCCCCCAAAAATAATTTTCTAATAAACTCTTGGCTATTAATTTTTTGTGTGGTCAGGTGACATATGAAAAATAATTAACACAGCGCCAGGTATGTGGCAGGCACTCAATGAACATTAAACAACAACAACAACAACAAAAGACACAAAAACCAGGTGAAACAATTAGACTTATTTTCTTTGGTAAAAAACATAATGAAATTGTAATTAACAAAAGAGCATATAGCTTCATTGGTCAGGCTCCTGTAAAGTCCAGTGTTGACTCACTGACTGGAGGACTTCCAACCCAAGGTGCTCTTGGAACCTTTTGGGTGAGTTAATAAATTGATAAAGGCTTTCTTCTGCCTGTTAGCCAAACCTGGGGGGAGAAAGGTAAAACTAAAAACAATGCTGAAATACATCAAAGGTAGTGCTATATTTCGATGGGAGGATCTCCTGAAAGTAAAATGTTTCGCCAGGTGATTTAGTCTGCCAAATGCTATCAATCCATTTGAGTGTGTGTGTGTATGTGTGTTTTTTTTTTGTGTGTGTGTGTATGTGTGTGTGTATGCATGCCTGTGCATTGTTTGGAACAGAAGTTAGGTAAGAAGGCAAGAAAGTAAGAGGGTAAGAGGAGGAAGGACATACTGGCAGCTTTGGATGTTGACTTCCAATGTGGGAGGAGCAGAGAAATTATACAGGAATTCCTCTACAAATTAGACTTACATGGGAAGGGTCTCTAGGTAAAACCAGTTGTCCTATTTGCTGGTATTCAGTGAATACTTTTAAAGGCAATGGCCCAGGCAAATATGCAAGTGACTTGCTTTGCGGGTGTAGTTTCCTGTGGCACCACGGGAGTTCTACCCTGCTTCTGTCTTCCCCAGGAGGAATGGGTCTCCCAGGTGTTCCAGCCCCCACTGTCCTCCTAGCATCGATAGTGATATGAGGTCACCTTTGCTCTTGGTACTTTTATCTGCTACAGGTATTATGCATCGGTAGCATGCTGCAGATTGTATGGAGTGTAAAAAGGGCACAGTCTCTGTGCCAGCATCAGGAAGGCATATGTGCACAGAGAAGTCTCAATCTAAATAAAATAGACAGAAGAAGTGACGGTGAGGGATTTGAATATCCTCTACATATTATAGTTTCTTTTCTGCTAAAAACACCCTGATACAACTCACATACATTACATTAAAAAATTACTTGTTAAGTAATATGTTTTGGCTGAGCACGGTGGCTCATACCTGTAATCCCAGCATTTTGGGAGGCTGAGGCTGGTGGATCACTTGAGGTCAGGAGTTCAGACCAGCCTGGCCAACATGGTGAAACCCTGTCTCTACTACAAATACAAAAATTAGCAGGGCGTGGTGGCGGGTGCCTGTAATCCCAGCTACTCATGGGGCTGAGGCAGGAGAATTGCTTGAATACGGGAAGTGGAGGTTGCAGTGAGCTGAGATTGCACCACTGCACTCCAGCCTGGGCAACAGAGCAAGATTCTGTCTCAAAAAAATGAAATGACATCAAATAAAATAAATAATGTGTTTCTTTTCCAGTATAAGCAGTTAGAAGATAAAATCTAAAAACATCTGAATATATTAGAAAAGCTGGATAATTAATAAATCTTTATGGAAAGTAAAGGTCACCTTAAATGTTACTATTTATTACTCAAAAACCAATTCTGGAATAACACAGTATAATTTAAATTCATCTCAATAAATAATTTAAATAATTTTGTACTTTGATGTATAGCACAATTTAGATTTTGACGAGTTATGATTATAGCTAGATTTTATCATTCCAAGAGCCCTCATGTCAAAGCCGTCTTGTTTCTGTTAAAAAAAAATTAATTTACCTGTTTGTAATGGTTACAAGTGCAGGAGGACAGTAATAACCACTGGAAGCTTGGTCAAAGCTTCGAAGGACTGTGTCAATTTTGTAACAGAATCCACCATGTCTCTCCCATCCCTTAAAAAGAATCAAAGGGAAATTAAGGACACAATCTGATTTAGTTAAATACCAAGAGATATTTTTGCATACTCTTTTACCACCTACATGACTGTCTTCTCTTACTCCTTTAAAACTCCTTGAATTTTTGTCTTGATATTTTTATATTTATTCTATCTGGTAACACCATTAACTACAGCCACTTCTACATTTATTTGATTTATTATCTTAAAACCTAAAATTTTTAATTTACTTAAAATGTAAAACCTTAAAAGTAAATGAAAATAAAGGGCACTCATTCAAGATCTCTGCCTCTCTCTCTCTCTCTTTCTCTGTCTCTGTCTCTGTCTCTCTCTCTCCCCCGCTCTCTCCCCCCGCCCCCAACTTACAGAATTTCATATAAATGGCCCTGACAGGAGGGTAGAAATTAAGTGTTGACTCTAGGATCAGGATGCGTGGGTTTGAATTCTGGCTCCACTACTGTGCAATCTTGTTTAATATCTTAGTTTTTTCATCTATACAATGAGGATAATAATAGTATTTATGGGGCTGTTCTGAGAATCAGAGAAGGACAATGCAGATAGAGATTTCAGAATTGAACAGAGGGGAAAGAGAACATGAACAAAGAGAATATACATCTAGATAATATAGAGTTTTCCAACTTTCATATTGATTATTTCATGTTATCCCACTGAGATTCATGGAGATTAGGGACTTGGATAAAGTCAAACTAGTGGATCAGCTGGGCCTGAAACCCAATTCTGGCACAGTCCAGGATGGTCTTGTTTGGAGCATAATGCTTCCAAATAGAAAATGGCCAATATGTGTATTTTTTCTTTTTTTTCTGTAAAGATTATTCCTAAATTAACTGGCTCGCCTTTTAGAGGGGAAGAAAGTAAGCTTTGGTACTCAGACAAAAATGACAAACACGCAGGTCTACGTCTTAACCCTGGGAACAATGAAGGGTGGCTCTATTCTTTGAAATCATGCAGTACAGTCTATGGCCACACCACCCTGAACGTGCCCGATCTCATCAGAAATCATACAGTATGAAAGACATACATTCATTAGTCCTCTATATTTAAACTGAGCTATTTTAGTTCTTTTTTCCCCAATATTATGATCACATGATTTTTATCTATTTTAATTTATTCACCAGTTTTAAAACACTCTTCATTTTATGCTATGCCAATACTTGCCAGCTTTTGATCAGTCATAACATCATTTCTCATAAATTTCTTGGAAAAGATTTTGGTCTTGCGGTAAATTAAAGAAAATCCTAATTTAGAAATCAGCTATGTTAGTTCAAACATATCATTAACTGAGGTGGGAAGCACAGGAGCTCCCACATCCAGCCATCTAGGATCTGCTCTGAACTCACTCTCTTTCACCTCTATTCCCAGTCTTCTCTCTGTGAGTAACTGACAGCTCCATACAGCTCCTTCAGGCATCCCTCCAGGATAGGAGCAGGGATGTTAGACTGCTCCTGTACTTGGAAGGACAGTGAGAAGTAGGCTGGCAATTTGACCTTTCTGATAATGTATTTCTTCTTCGTTAGAAGTTTTTAGATCATAGGCTGCTTAGCAAAGCAAACAAACAAAAAAATCCAGTAACTGAACAGGCTCAAGAAAAGGGAATGAAAAATAGATCTGGCATAGAATCATCAGAAAAACAGACTTATTACTTCAAGGCTTTGTCCACACAATGAATGTGGGAGGGATAACTGATTATATCAGTTAACCCTTTGTACACTAGGTGCTATTTCATTTTTAAATGAAAGGATGGTGGTGACAAGACTGAAGGAATTGCTCATATTGTCCAATCCCAAAAAAGTGACTCAGAAGGAAAAACAAATCACTTTTTTTTGCTTTGAAATTATCAAGATTGATTTTACAAATTGATTTTTCAAGTGCAGACTGTTTAGAGAATTGCATTGAAGCAACGTTCTAAGAAAGAGAAAACTTTCAAAACCATATTCATAGACTGATGCATAATAAAATTAATGGAAATTTCCTCACAAAGCTAGAGAACTGGCTATGAACTCAGAAACTTTAAATACTGCTAATGCTGGCTGGAAGGGAAGCAATGAATAAAAGTTTGAATAGAACATCAGTTCTGTTTCTGCAGTGTAAAAAGTTAATTGTCCTTTCAACAAAAATAAAACACGTTGAGTTTCCCGGGAAGCCACAGTAAGACAAATACCCCCTCCCTCGCCCCTGCCCCGTCTTCAATATTTCAGATCAGGTAGAGATTAATCAGATATCAGCTATAATTCAGAAATTGTAATCATTAGATAAAATGGTGACATGTCAGCTATGGCACATCTATTATCCAGCTAGAGTATGAAGAGTAGTTCACTTGTTTACACATTGATTAACGAATAAAATGAAGATTCTAAGGGGATGGGTCATTGTTCAATTGCAACACAAATAATTGGACAGAAGAGAAAATAATTAAAGCATAGTTGCATAAAAACCAGGTCTGGAAAACTGTTGAGACTGATACAGCATAGTTCACTCTGACTCAGAGGAACACAATTGTTTTCTGACATCTCACTTGAAAACTAGGAAAACCATAGGTCAGGCACAGTGGCTCAAGCCTGTAATCCCAGCACTTTGGGAGGCCGAGGATGTAGATCACTTGAGGTCAGGAGTTCGAGACCAGTCTGGCCAGCATGGCAAAATCCTGTCTCTACTAAAAATACAAAAATTAGCCAGGCATAGTGGCGCATACTTGTAGTCCCAGCTACTCGGGAGATTGAGGCACGAGAATTGCTTGAGCCTAGGAGATAGAAGTTCAGTGAGCCAAGATCGTGCCACTGCACTCTAGCCTGGGTGACAGAGCAAGACTCTATCTCAAAAAAAAAAAGAAAAAAAAAAAAAAGAAAGAAAGAAAACTAGGAAAATCAAGTGTGAGACAGGGCATCACACAGACAGGATAGTCACTGTACAGATTCTGTATCAGGACTATTTACATTTTTAATCTCAAAAGAAAAGCAATCTCATGTAGAAGATAACAAGACAATGTTTCTCAGGACAAAAAGAAAAGAGGAAAGGAAAGAAGCCGGGTTGGGAGAGAGAGAGAGCAAGAGAGGAGAGAGAGAGAGAGAGAGAGGAGAAAGAGAAACTCACTTCAAATTGATGGTGGAATTGATACCTAGCTATGAAGTTCCTGTACCTAAATTGCAATGTTAACAGCACTTACCTCTTGACATCCTGATTCAGCATCAGAGAGGACATGGCCTGCTTTTTTACAAATGTAAAAAAGTGTTTCTTCACAATTTTTGACTTTCCAGTGTCCCTCCTATGGAGAAAAATGTTACAAGAGAATGAATACACTCTGTGCTGATGCGGGTGGGCCCTAGCAATTCTTACAAATAAAAATATGATGAATAATGTGTCCCGCATGGGATAATGTTTCAGGCAGCACCCCACTTTGTCATGAAAAGGGTTCACACTTTCTCTAGGGATGGGAGGCCCCTCTCTCCAGCATGAGTTCCAAGGTGTTCAATCTACAACTGGGTGGGCGGGAGAGAGGAAGCAACTATCAACAACTGGTGCTTCTTGACAGCTGCCATGTGTTGGCTTAATGCAGGGCGATTTTCATATATTATCTCAACGTTCCAGTGAGGTAGGGATTATTATTCCCGTTTTAAAGGTTAGAGTTAGCATTTTACATGGTCCTAGAGCCAGTAAAAATTGGAGCGAGGATTAATACAAAGGTCAGCCTGGCTTTCCATTAAGCTGGTCTCAATTTTTCTGTGAAAAGATGGGATAGAGCCACGGTTCTCAATCTCGAGTGTGCTCAGAAGCACCTGGAGGGCTAACTGAAACCTAGCTGACTGGGCTGCATGACCAGTGTCTCATTCAGTAGTTCTGGTGGGACTTGAGAATTGGCATTCCTAACAAGCTTTCAGGTGGTGGTAATGCTGTTGGTCTGGGGGTCACACTGTGAGAACCACTGGGATGAAGCCATCCTCCTGACCAAGTGAGAGTGCTGATACCTCTCTTCAACCAATTCTAAGTGTTACATTAAATGCTTTGCTGCTTTCATGTCTCTACCTGGTGCTGGGGAAATTCCTGGAAGCCACCATGAAGCACCCTAGGTAATACTGGCATAGATGAAACTCACGTTCACCCTTCAATGATCGATCCCTCCATCAGGAATTTGAACAGCACCACCCCATCTCCTCTTTATATGCTAGACAGATACCTTCATGTTTTTCTCTAATCCTATTGAAGGCTACTCTCAGATCTTTCATTAATAATGATATAATAACTGCTAACAGATTAAAATTTTATCTTCCTGTAGGATTTTTTAAAATAACACAAATCAGAACCTTAGACTAAAGTTACACAATTCAAATTCCAGGTGATATTTCACACACCTAGAATTTTAGGGGAATGTGGAGCCCTTCCATGACCCTTAGAAAAATACAATATCCAGGGCTGACACCTTCATCTGTAAGAGGAGCCCTGCATCGCTTCCCCAGGGAGTCTTCCAGCAAACCATCCAGTTACAGGATAGTGTCAGACATTCTGTAGTTAAGAACTGTGTCAACTGTGATTTGTTAACTTGTTAATTATAATAATTATATTCATACTGAGTTCTACTCCATGGAAATAAATGTTATTTTTTGCACATCTACTATTCAAGGAGCTTCTGAGTTGCCAGAAAAGGGGCCACAAAATATTACACTTATGGCAGCATTGTCCTGACATGTCCAATACTATTAATACCTATCCTCAATCTCTTAAAAAATAATTTCTGTCCAAATATTGGCTCCTGTTCTGTAAACTTGCAGAGCAACACACCCATGCCTGTCAATAAGAAATGATCACCTAATTTATATCAAAACTAATGAACCAGTAAATCAGCAGATACTGTGGAATAAACTGTGGTGGGCCAGGCGCGGTGGCCCACGTCAGTAATTTCAACACTTTGGGAGGCCAAGGAGGGTAGAGTCCAGGAGTTTGAGACCAGCATGGGCAACATGAAACCCCACCTCTACTAAAAATACAAAAATTAGCCAGGCATGGTGGTGCAGGCCTGTAATCCCAGCTACTCGGGAGGCTGAGGCATGAGAATAGCTTGAATCCAGGAAGTGGAGGTTGCAGTGAGCTGAGATCGCACTACTGCACTCCAGCCTGGGTGACAGAGTGAGACTCTGTCTCAAAAACAAACAAACAAACAAACAAACAAAACATTGTGGTGGATTTCAGCAGAGCTAGACCCAAGACAAACATTGAGAGGTATTGTTGCTCCTTCTTCATATGGGGCTAAGAGACACGGCCTTAGCATGTATAATTGTTACTGCACTGTACAATTGTAATTGTCTGTGCTAGCATTAAAAGATGAAACCATGAAACATGTTACAAAAGTTAAGTGCTCAGAAATGCTTCCTGTTTGGCTGGCATAATTACTTTGTCAAGCCATGTCAGTAACATTTAATAAACTGCCTCTTGGGGGAACTTGACAGAGTATCCCGGTGGTTAGAAGAATAAGGGCATCTACCAAGTCCCAAAAACCTCCTAAAACTCAGCCAGTGTATTCAGCAGCTATCTTGATCAAAGAGATTAAGTCTATTTTAGGCATAATAAACTGTTCAAATGGCTTGGGATTAAACTAATTCTGTATAATCAGATGTTTTAGATAAATGAGAGACTAGAACATAGGGATGAATGTGATGTTCAGACTACTGGGACCACTCCATCCACATGAGGAAAAGAGCAAGATTTGCCACTGATCCATAATTTTCAAAGAGGTTACACATACTGTTTAAATCCTTTTATGTGAATAAGATAAAGGAGCTTAAAAACCATCACTCTCCAGAGTAATCTTCCATCCCTCAGTTCTTCCCCTCATCTTCATCACGGCAGTCAATGGCGCCACCATCCACCAAAACCGTGGTTGCTCAAGCCAAAAGCCGACCTCTCTCCCACCCCAACATCTAACTTAGCAACCCCTCCTGTTCTCCAAAGCACACTTGGATCTGTCCACTTCTCTTCACAGTCACTACCCTAATTCAACTCTGGTGTAGCCTCCAAACTGGCTTTTCTGCTTCCATTTTATCCCTCTCCTAACCATTTTCTGTGTAGCAGCCACAGTTAATTTTAAAATGTAAATCAGATCATGCCATTCGTTTCCTTGAAGCACTTTATTGATTACTATACCACAGTCTAGAAACCTGGCATTTTAGAATTCCTAGTGCCCGTCTCTTACGACCTCCTCACCACTGGTCTCCTTTTTGATAATTCAGCATAGCAAGTCTTGGTCTGTCTTTGGGCCTTTGCACTTGCTACCCTCTGCATGTTCTGCTTAGAATATTCTTCCCCCTTCTCTCTGAGAGTTTTTTTTTTTTTAAGTCCAAGCTTAAATGTCAACTTTTCAGAAATGCTTTCTGTGACTATCTTGTCCTTCCCCAACCCAAGCTTTTCACTATCATGTCACATATTTCCTTGGACCAATCATTACAACTATAATTACTATGTTTTTTCTGTGTGTACTTGTTTACTCTCTAACATGGAAGGCCCATGAGGAGCAGGGACTGTGCCTGTCTTGGTCTCTGTCATAGCCCAAGGCTCCAGCACAGGTGGCCTTCAGTACAAGACCAGTAAAGTGAGCACTGAATAAATGAATCGACTTACAGACTGCTCTGCTGAGACACACAGCTGGCTTCTATTTGGAAAAATTTGGGGCTCAAGTGTGTGCCAATTAGTAAAGATGACTGAAGAGTCATTAGACCATTCAAAGGAAACTGGAATTTTATTGCTGCTCAAACCAATCCATGTTTCTGATGCATTTTCTGTAAGAGATAAATGTAAATTACTTATGGGATCCTATTATTTGCAAAGGAGATAACACCCTGGAGTTACTACCAAAATATACCACTTCACATGTGATTTCTTCTTTATTTCTTTGCATAATGAAATCTGTTTAAGTCTTGGCATAAAATGTCTGTTTAAACGTTTTCCCCTCTCTGCTATGGTTTGAATGTTTGTCCCCTCCAAAATTCAGGTTGAAACTTAATCCCCAATGTGGCAGTATTGAGGGGGAGCCTCTAAGGGTTGAGTGGGTCATGAAGGCTCTGCCCTGATGAATGGATTAAAGGGTTAATGGATTAACTAGTTCTCATGGGAATGGTACTGGCGGCTTTATAAGAAGAGGAAGAGAGGCCTGAGATAGCACACTCAGCCCCCTCTCCATGTGATGCCCTGTGCCACCATGGGACTCTGCAGAGAATCCCCACCAGCAAGGAGACCCTCTTCAGATGTGGCCCTTTGACTTTGAACTTCCCAGCCTCCATAACTGTAGGAAATAAAGTTCTTTTCTTTATAAATTACTCAGTTTCTTTGTATTCTATTATAATCAATAGAAAATGGACTAAGACACCCCTATAATATCCAAATCTGCTTGATATAGGCCTTATAAGTGAGGCAGAGTGTGAGCCAAAGCCAATGCAACAACAAAGCCTAAGCAGGTTGGATTCCTGGCGCTCTGGTTTCTGCTAGAACCGTGTATGTACGTTAAGTAGATCTGAAAAGTCTGGTTTTGCTTCTGCCTAGAGAAAGGAAAAATAGGAAGACCCATCGGATTATGAAAAGGGCATGAAACAAACAAACTTTTAATGATAGTCTAGCTTAAAGATAAGTTTTTTTTTTTCCCCCAAGAGATGTTGGTGAGGATACAAAAAAAGGAACACTTACACATTTTTGGTGGGAATGTAAATTAGTACAACCTTTATGGAAAACAGTATGGGGATTACTCAAAGAACTAAACATAGAACTATCATTCAATCCAGCAATCCCACTACTGGATATATACCCAAAGGGGAAAAAATCATATCAAAAAGACACCTGCACTCATATGTTTATCACAGCATTATTCACAATAGCAAAGATGGAATCATGTAAGTATCCATCAGAGGAGGGCTGGATAAACAAAATATGGTTTTATATATATATATATATATATATACACACACACACACACACATATATACACATATATATATGCATATATATACACACACACACACACACATCACGGAATACTACTCAGCCATAGAAAAGAATGAAATCATGTCTTTTGCACACAGGTAGCACTTGAGGCGATTCTGCTAAGTGAAATAACTCAGAACATCAAATATGGCATGTTCTCACTTATAAGTGGGAGCTAAACAATGGGGACACATGGAGATATGGAGCAGGATAAGAAACACTGGAGACTCCAAAAGGTGGTAGGGGTGAGGCTGAGGGTCGAAAAATCATCTGTTGAGTACAATGTTCACTATCTGGGTGATGGGACTGCTAAGAGGCCAGACTTCACCACTGCAATATATGCATGTAAGAAATACTCACCTGTACCTCTTAAACCTATTTTTTAAAGTATGTTTTTTCCTTTTTCTTTTTTCTGCCATGAGAAAAAAGGAGCAAAACCTCTTAAAGGAATTGAAGTGGAGTTGCTGGAAAAGGAATTAAAACTTGACAGCCTAGGTAGGAAAGGACCTTATGTGGCTGAAAGAAATGTGTAAGTGCCCTTGCTGAGATAAGCAGCCCACAGGGTTCTTTAATCCCCAATGCAAAGGATTAGGAAAAATAGCAGAGAAAGATGCATGTTTTCACTCCATACTAAAACCTAACAATTGAAAATGTCATCAGAGTAGATCCTGGAAATTTTTTTGTGTTTTTAAAAACTGAAAAATGAAATAAATAATTTCAGTATTTTTCAGCAGAAGTCTGTCAAATACATGACACATTAAAGAGCAAGCCAACTCTGATGGACTCAGGCTGGGTGGAAGCCAGGAGCCTAAAACTCCTATACATGGGGAACAGTCTGAACATCACCTCACCAAATAAATTACCCATGTTCACCAGCTAAAATTGTTTATATCCAATTATTTGCCTAAGGGGTTCCCTTTATTATGTGGATTACATGATAACAACACACTACTGCTATCTAGTGGCCATAAGGCTAAATTACAGGTTTAGGTTTTTCACTAGAAGTTTTAGGAAATGAACTTTCTTACTTTACAAAAAAGTTAAAAATCCTCTAATATATGTGGCATATATGAAGATGTTACAAAGTTTCTGAACATATATTTTGTAAAAATCCAACAAATTTGAACTCCTGAAACATTTAGAAACTTTAAATATATGTGTCATGAATAACCACTTTTAAATAACTTAAATTTCTTTTCAACTCTACTAATAAAAGTAGTTACTACATCATATTTTATACCTCTTAAACCAAAGGCAGCTGGGACTCACCATCTCCAAGGAGGGTTACAAGAAACTCCACCTCTGCTAATGAGGTTATATCCATTAATGCACTGTTATCAGCCTGACAAGAACGCAAAGCCTTATGCCAGGTCTTTTCTTCTTTCCGTAGTTTGTAGCAATTACGATTGTAGGGATTCCAGCCAGGGTCACAGTGGGTAGCATAATATTTCCACGCATCCTTTTCTTTTTAAACCAACAAAAAACAATGTCATTTTCCACAATTATTTTAACATTACTTATTACAGTTTATGTAAATTGCCATTAATATGATTACTTTAAAAATGTGAAAAACAGAAATATACAAAATGACATATATCATGGAATTCTAGATCTTCAGAGTTGAGAAGGGTCTAATCTATGATCTAGATCTAGATCTAGGATAAAATGAACCTCAGTATTTCATTTTCCAGATGAGCTAGTGAAGGTACAAAGAAGTAAGGAGAGGAGGGATGGCAGCAAGATGGCCGACAGAGACACATGTGTCAGAAGCCTTTGAACAACAGCAACTCCATCTTGTTTAGGGGCTGAGTAAAATAAGGCTGAGACCTACTGAGCTGCATTTCCAGGAGGTCAGGCATTCTACAGGATGAGACAGAAAGTCAACACAAAATACAGGTCACAAAGACCTTGCTGATAAAACAAGCTGCAGTAAAGAAGCTGGCCAAAACTCATCAAAACCAAGATGGTGAGGAAAGTGAGCTCTGGTGATCCTCCCTGCTCATTATGTGCTAATTATAATGTATTAGCATGCTAAAAGACACTCCCACCAATGCCATGACAGTTTACAAGCCATGGCAACATCAGGAAGTTACCCTATATGTTCTAAAAGGGGGAGGAACCCTCATTTCCGGAAATTGTATACCCCTTTCCCAGAAAACTCATGAATAATCTACCCCTTGTTTAGCATATAATCGAGAAAGAACTGTAAGTGTAATCAGCTGAGCAGCCCAAGCCACTGCTCGGCCTCTGGAGTAGCCAATCTTTATTCCTTTACTTTCCTGATAAACTTGCTTTCCTTTTATGGATTCGCCTCCAATTCTTTCTTGGGGTCTGGATTGGGACCCCTTTCTGGTAATACCTGGCGCTTGTCCCTGCCACAGGAACAGCCAAAGCAACGAACAAATGATTACATTTTCACAAAGGCAGCTGAAGGAGAGTGCTGGAGCACATCAGGAGAGTAGCAGAAACAACATGGAGCACAGAAACCCTTGCCACCCCCACCCCCACAATCTCCCCCAGTCCCCATTGGAAGCAGCTTAGAGCCAGGAGAGACTTCTCCCTGTAAGGAAAGGATGAGCAAGAGGACCCCAGCAGCCTCCAACACCACCAGGGTCACCTACAGTCCTTGCCACTGGGGACCCCTGCAGTCTTCACAGGCACTAAGCCCAGTTGAGAGGGCTGCCTGGAGTCTACAGGACTATGCTTGCCCCAGAGAAAGTTCTGTCGCTGTACCCTGTCTCTCTGTGGCCTATGGGGCTATTGTGCTGCACCATCTTGAAAAAAGAACCACTGCTAGAATGTCATGTTTTGCTCCAGGAGTGAGTAGCCACAGCACCTCTCCATCCTTGAGACTTTGTAACCACTGCACCACTTCTACCTTGTGGCCCACCAACCCCATGCCAAACTGCTGTGGGGCTCTCACTCTACCTGGCGTGGCCAAGTTGCCACGAGCTGCTCTATTTACCTTTCCTGGTTGTTGCTGTGCCATGCCCCTCAGAGCCTGAGCTGGCTTATCACCCTGCCTCCAAAGAAACGGTGCGTTGGCCTCCCAGAGCAGTCATGTTCCCCAGTATGTGTGCTGAAGTGGCGCCCGGCCTTCCAGGAATCCCTGCCCTGGCTGCCGAGAGCAGTCACACCTCTGGCACCTGAGCTGAAGTGGCTCCCAAATCCAGGGGAAACAGTGCTTTAGCGGCCCAAAGCAGTCATACCCCTCAACACCTAAACTGAAGCAGCCCCATCTCATGGGGGAATGGGTGCCTTGGCTGAGCTGAGCAGCTGTGCCTCGTGGGGCTTGGCTGATGTGATACCCTGCATCCAACGGAAACAGCATTGGCAAGGCTGGGACATCCTGCCCTACAGGCCAAACAGCTGTAGCACCCTGCTTTCCTGGAACTGGACTAGTCCCACAAAGCCTGAACTGCTGAGGCACCCCACCTTCCCCGGGAGAGGAGTCATCATTTTGCTGCTCTTTGCTCCCCAGGAAACGGGCCACAGCCATATGCCACCATTCCTGGGTCCTTGCTGCTACTGAACCTGACCTCATAGAGTCTGAGATACTGCTGTGTCCCACCATCCCAGGGCCCAGAGTCACCACTGCCTGGTGCTTCATCCCCTAGAGCTTGAGTTGCCACTGTGCCATACTGGTTCTGGTTCCCAAATTACAGCGGTGCCCTGCTCCCTGGAGCCAAACCTCCAGAGTACCCCTTCTTCCTTGGAGGTAAATATATAGTCAAATTCAGAATGTTCAAATACTGTAATGGTGATCTGTAAATCATTTATATCTCCAGTATGAAGATTAAAGTCAAAATTGTCAAAAATAGGTTGGGCACAGTGGCTCACAGCTATAATCCCAGCACTTTGGAAGGCTGAGATTAGTTGAACTCAGATTAGTTGGGAGGATTAGTTGAACTCAGGAGGTCGAGCTATGATCATGCCACCATATTCCAGCCTGGGCAACAGAGCAAGACCCTGTCTCTAAAACATAAATAAATAAGTAAATAAATAAATAAATAACCAAAATGCTAAAACATAACTATAGCTACAATAAATTAAGAAATACACAATATTAAAAGATGTAAATAGTGACATCAAAATTTTAACTATTGGAGGTAGGGTAAAAATCTAGAGTGATTGTATGCAACTAAAGTTAAGCAGTTATCAGTGTAAAACAGTCCATTATAACTACAAGATGTTTTATGTAAGCCATGTGATAACCACAAAGAAAAAAAATAAAACTATAGCAGATACACAACTGATAAAGAGAAAGGAATAGAAATTTAGCACCACACACACAAAAAATCACCAAATCACAAAGGTAAACAATAAGAGAGGAAGAAAGAAACAAAGAATCTATAAAACAAGCAGAAAACAATGAACAAAATGGCAACAGTAAGTCTTTACCTATCAATCATTACTCTGAATGCAAATGGATTAAATTATCTAATCAAAACACAGAATGGCTGAAAGGATAAAAGGTTACTAGGAGTCAAAGACAGAAAATGAGCAGAGGTAGGAAAAAGGATACAAGTAGCAGATCTGTAGGATGAACAAGTCTAAAAGTCTACTGTACAGCATGAGGACTATAGTTAATATAGTGTATTCAGGATTCTTGATAAATGAGTAAATTATAGTTGCTCTTGTCACAGTGGGGGAAATGGGTAACTAAGTGAGATGATGCATGTGTTAATTTGTGTCACTAAAATAACCATTTTACTATATATATATATATATATATCCTATGACATCATGTTGTATACTTTGAACATACACAGTAAATTTTATTTTAAAAAATAGTAAAAAAGTAAAACAAACAACAACAACAAAACCAAAGAAGTAAAGAGACTTTACAAAAGACATACAATGAAAGCAAGGTGTTGGGGCTAGGTATAAAATTTAACAGAGCTGTTCATTTTTGAAACCTTTTTACATTTAAAAGAAGTATTATGGAATACAATTTAAATGGTATTCCAAGGATTTTATACATAGTATATGGGTGAGGTAGATATTTATCCCCAGCTGAAAAGAGCCTAAAACTCTGACGACTTCCTCTAAAATGGGGATGACAAATAGGTTTCACTTTGAAGATAAGTCTTGAGTGTCCACAGTGTTGCTCTGGGCTGATATGGACGCCAGGTGAGGCTTTCAGGAACACAGTGCCATGATGCTTGGATGTTGGAGGGCAGTGGTGATGCACATGCTATATGTTGGTTTTCCTTTCTCACGAGACTGTCCCCTATCTGATGATGCCATTTTTACCTTATTTTATTAACCACAACGAGATGCGTCCACTAAGAACGAATTTAAACTAAATATGATTTCACTGTGGGAAACAAAACATTCTTTTAAAATTGTTTCTAGGACTCTGACAGCAATTGGAATTATGGCCAAAGAGTGTTAGAACCTTGTATATCATTGACCCCAGTGGTTTTCGGCCTAAAAAAGTACTCATGACACCCTTTTTAAACTTGGAATTTTAGGCTGCACGTGGTTGCTCACGCCTGTAATCCCAGCACTTTGGGAGGCCGAGGTGGATGGATCGCCTCAGGTCAGGAGTTCGAGACTAGCCTGGTGAACATGGTGAAACCCCGTCTCTACTAAAAATACAAAAATTAGCTGGGCATGGTGGCAGGCGCCTGTAATCCCAGCTACTTGGGAGGCTGAGGCAGAACTGCTTGAACCCGGGGGGCAGAGGTTGCAGTGATCCGAGATCGCGCCACTGCATTCCAGCCTGGGTCACAAAAGCAAGACTTCAATCGATCCGCAGAAGAATGTGTTGAACTTGAAGCAAAGCAAATAATCCAAACAAGCTAACTTAACTACTCCCATTTCTGGTCTTCTGACCTCAATTAGCAGACCAGAAGGATAAATATAACAGAAAAAATGAAGGGTGGCAGGAGGGAGTGCAAGATGGCATAAGAAAGAAAGAAAAAATGAAGGGAGAAGGCATGGAGAAAGGAATGTGAAAGAAGGAAGAGAGGGAGGGAAAAGGACAATAACAGGTGGTAGCAATTTCAGCAAATTCCTGAAATAATGGACAAATCTCTACATTAAAAAATGGCAAGATGCTTCTTCTTTCCCCAACTTGTACCCCATATTCTACAAAACTTCTAGACTTAGCTATTTAAAGGAAAATGAAAGTTAAAACTTGATTGTAAGAGACAATATTTAAAAATGATAATTCAGCTTATTATTTTAAATCTAGAGTTTTTCTAATATTTTTGCAATGATTCTTTAAAAAATGGTTATACTGGCTGGGCGCAGTGGCTCATGCCTGCAATCCCAGAACTTTGGGAGGCCGAGGAGGGTAGATCACGAGGTCAGGAGATTGAGACCATCCTGGCTAACATAGTGAAACACCATCTCTACTAAACATACAAAAAATTAGCCAGGCGTAGTGGCGGGTGCCTGTACTCCCAGCTCTCAGGAGAGTGAGGCAGGAGGGCAGAGCTTGTAGTGAGCTGAGATTGTGCCACTGCACTCCAGCCTGGACCACAGAGCGAGACTCCGTCTCAAAAGAAAAAAAAAAGTTATATTTTTATCTCTACATTTGGAGTGAAGACATTAATTCTCGGAGAAACTAGAAAGAGGTTATAGACCTGAAAACAGAAATAATTGGACTTCTGGTAGTAGATTGTGATTAGATATTATTTAAGTATTAACTCCATCTAAAAAGTCCTGCATGTGATTTCAGGGAGTAGGGTGTGTTACTAATAAGAGATTCAGAGTGTGCCAGAAAATCAATGAAGTAAATAATTATATAAAACTGTTTTTTAAATTATGTTTAATTTCTAGGGGAACAATAAATAAAACTCAAAACTAGAATAGAAGAAGAAATGTATCTTGTTTTTCTAATACAGAATGACTAAGAGTGCACATTTTTTAGAAGAGAGGAAGAAAATGTTTGCTATGCTTAGTTTATTTCAGTTTTTAGTAAAAACCTAAATGCATTTGTTAAAATAACAGTCCCTTTGACACAGCAGCTATTATCTAGTTACACATTTTTTTCATATAAATATAAACTAGATTTAGCTAAGTTTACATTATGAATTATTAGTAAAAAATAGAGAAGTTTACATATATTGAGAGGACAAGTAAACAACACCTAAGAACAACTTAAAATAAAAACACTTACCAACTATTTCATGATCAGTGTGGTTTAGATATTTTTTACATATATATGGCAAGGTGGACTCACAATCCCGACTCCTCCAGGCACTTGGCATAAATGAACTGAATGTTCCACAGTGATTTTCAACAAATGGCTCAAAATTTACCTCTGAAAATACAAAGAGTGTGTTTAATATTAGAAGCAAAAGCAGCTAGTTTAATATATATTGAAATGTAGTTTCAGCATCAAGGGGATAGCCTTTCTACTTGTCATATATAGTAAATCCTGTAAAGGTGTTATATCCTACAAGATGTTATGCATGATTTTGCAGTTACAGTCCAGGTATGTCAATTAAATGATTTCCCAAAGATTCCAAAAGACCCAATTTTACTATCTTAAAGTAGAGAGATACTTTGCAATTTGTAGCTATTTTTAAAGCAGCAGACTGGAATCTTGGCTTGTACCCAAATTCTCCTGCAACTTTGGCTAAAAAGCTTATCTTCCTGGACTCTATTTTCTTGTTTGGAAAAGCTTGCCTTAAAAGAATTCAGTCAGGTTAAAAAATGTTTATAAACTACTCTCAAAAAAGCATGTCCTACGTGCACGGGAAATGCTGCGGTGTAAGGCTGCAGGATGATGCCACGTGACAAAGGCAAAGAAAACACTGCGGGTACCTGGGCTCCAATTTAGGTAGCTGAGCGGTGCTCCATCAGACCACTGCCAGCCAGCGTGTTCATCCAGCTGATTGAGACCGATCCACACCTCCACTGCTTTACTGCTCATGTGCTCTGAAATGAAAATTATGAAGCTTCAAAAAAAAAAAAAAAAAAAAAATCCAGTGTTACACATCTTTCTTGTTCTCCTATTCCTGGATCATGGAGTCAGAAATTAATCCCAGTCAATGATAGGAAAAGTGCACAGAATGCACGTGGTGCTTCTGAGTGATAAAGCAAGTTCCCACCATCTTGAGAAACAGAGCAGGCTCACTGACAGCTGTTTTTCAACTCTGAATGCTTCATGCGAGTACCCAGAAATGTTGCCTTTCAGGGTTGTCAATCTAGACAAGGGTGCATGGTTGCACACTTGAGGCCATCTTACTTGAGTGAGCTCATGAACTTAAAGGTTTTATAGGGTGGAGGAGGAGGTGTGCAGGGTCACTCCCAGAAAGTGAACAGAGGCACATCTTCCAAGGTTAAAAATGTGCTGAAGTAGATCAGGGAGGGGTGTACAGTGTGAGAGCCACCAGGAGTTGTCTGCTCAACAGGAGGGACCAGAGTGTCTCGGGGCATCCCTAGCAGGTTGGGACCTAAGGCTGTGTGCAGTGCAAACTAGAGGCTGCTTCCACAGCTTGAGGTGGAAGAAGTTTTTATGGCAGGCTGGCTCTGTGGCCCCTCCTCTTAACCAGTCCACTACAACTCTTGGTTTAAGGTTAAGGCAATACCGAGTTTGTTAAAGACACTATGAATAAAGACATGCATTGACGTGCAGAAAAACATAGTTATCAAAATTATAGAATTATGGGAATTTTTCTTCAGTTTTTCTTTCTGTGCACCTAAATTTTAAACATTCTTCCAGAACAAATAGGTACTATTTGTGCAGTAAAAATGGGGAGGGGACCAAAACCCAGTATCAGAAACGTAATGAAAGTGGCAATTTTGTGACGCTTTGAAATGTTGCCATTTACTCGTTTAATCTACAAAAGAGAGCATTGTTCGCTTACAATTCACCTGCTTCAGAGCCCAATGTATTTTTAGTCAGATACAGGGGTCCTGACTGAGATTAAGACCCTGACGGATGAGAGTTATAAACAGGGTGACCATATGCCCCCGTTTTCCTGGAAAGCTCATGGTTCATGCTGGTAGTTCCAGAATAATTATTAATCGCAGTCCCTTTTACTATCAAAAGAGTCTCAGTTTGGATGATAGACTGTATGATTACCCAGGTTGTGAAGGTCATTGGAGTCATATAACAAGGCTGCAGCATCCTCAGTGACTAGACATTTCAATACAATTGTGAAAAACTCAAAGAACCTAACCCATTTAGGAAAAGAGAAAAAGGTGCTTTATAATTTTGAGATCCCCAGAAATCAATAAACAGAAACAGCATCCTATACGTGGGTTTCACCCTTCCAAGTTTCCATGGCATTCACATGGAATCTCTTTCTAATGTCCATTTGATTATTCCTTTCAATAGCACCATTTGATTAAATCATTTAGCAGGTCTTATGATGATAAGAAGTGAAATGGATTGACAAGGCAGGGAGAAATTTTCACATTTCACATCCAGGCAAGTGCCAAGTGATATTTTAAAATCTAGTCTAAATATTAAAACATTAATTATTCTTATCTTAGAATTATTTTGAATACTCATTGTGCAATTGTTTTAATAATGCAGATAAAAAATCATTGTGCAATTTATAATCTGTGTCTGAAGGCACAAAAAACCATCTATTTATCTTTAGGACTAAGCTGGCCCACAATACTGTAATAAGAAACTCGAATTTAAATTCCTTTGGATATTTCTTGGCATTCATGACAGCTTAGATAATTCCTTGTACCACAGTACATGTTCACCAGAAACAGCAAGAAACATTAGATTATTTTCATCTTTAAAAAATACCTTGGTTGGAATGAACAGGTTTCTGTCTTTATGAACAGACTTCTGTTTTTCCAAACAATTCCCAAAGACTAATTATAGAACTGAGGTAGTTAAAGCAAAGTCCCTGACATGTCTTTTTTTTTTAAATTGTTATTCAAATTTGATGAATAAATCCAGACCTTCTCATGACAGATCCTTGCAGTTAAGATAGATAATTGTAATTCATAAATGGCATGTAAACTTTTATATGAAAACCATTTCAGGCTTACAATGATTTTGAAAATTGATGTTTTTCTGCACTATGACTTACTCAGATCAAATTCAATAATAATTTCTGACTTTTGCACAGCTGTGGGGAAAGGGTGGGCACACATTGCTCATTCATTTCTTACAATCCTTCTGGAAGATATTAATGACTTACAAAAGCTTTAAAGTGTGCTTACTTTTCCATCCAGTGAACCCACTTCTGCAAACTTATAAAAAAAATTGGGGAGGTATGCACAAAGCTATGTGCAGGGATGGTTTATAATATCAACAAATAAATAAATAAAAAAATAACAAATGGTTTCATCAATATATCTCTAATAAAAGGAGATTCAATCAATATATTACCACTAACCTATACTACTATGTAACCATTAAAAATTATTATGTAGATCTATATTTATAGATACAGGCAAATGTTCATTATATGCAGGTAAATAAAATAACCAGACTACCAAACTGTGTACATAGTTGTTGTTAAATGGTTAACACACACTGAGTGTTTGTTATGTGTGCCAGGCACTTTTCTATGATTTCACCTGTATTAAAATATGTAATCCACACCAGGAATTTGCATTATTATTATTTCCACTTGGTAGAGGGGGAAATTGAGGCACAGAGCGGTTAAATCACTTGCTTGAGTAACCCTGCTACTCAAGTGGTAGAGGCAGGATTCAAACCCAGGTGGCTCCCTGCTCTCCTAACCACTGTGCAATAGCTGCCATGTTTTAATTTGTTTTTATTTTTTGTTTATATATTTATGTATTTTGATATGGAGTCTGGTTCTGCCGCCTGGGCTGGAGTGCAATGGCATGATCTTGGCTCACTGCATCCTCCACCTCCCAGGTTCAAGTGATTCTCCTGCCTCAGTCTCCTTAGTAGCTGGGACTATGGGTGCATGCCACCACATCCGGCAAATTTTTGTATTTTTAGTAGAGAGAGGGTTTCACCATGTTGGCCAGGCTGGTCTCGAACTCTTGGCCTCAACTGATCCACCCGCCTTGGCCTCCCAAAGTGCTGGGATTACAAGTGTGAGCCACTGCGCCTGGCTGCTGCCATGTTTTCATATAATACCATTTTATATATATACTATGTATGTACACATGCATTTATATGTTTTTGCAGAGAAACACAGTTATCTCTGGATTACAGAACTATGGGACCTTTTTCATTGGTTTTTCTTTCTATATACCTGAATTTTACAAATTATTCTAAAATAAACATGCACTATATATGCAATAATATTTGGAAAAAACTGGCATCAAAAACTGTTAATGAAAGTGACTCATTTTGTGATATTTTCTAATGTTTCCACAAGTTTTTAAAGAGGTGTATGTACACACATACAAATACATTTAATCTATAAAGGAAAAGTAAGAGGAGAGTGTAGGAAATGAGTGAAACACAAGTCTTAGTTTACTGGCACAATTCTTTTAACACATTATTGTCTATACTGCTAGTTAACATATATGTGCTTTTGCTTTTCCCACCAAAGTTTAAGATTTTGTTTTTGGGACCCACCAGAAGGCCTATTATGTACCTGCACATGGTGAATGATAGGTAAGATTTCATTTAATTAATAAAATGCTTAATGATTTATTAATGGAAATGGAATGGCTAAGATCTCCAGAAGAGCAAGAAATAGCCCTTAAATTTAGAAATCTTCCTGATTCACTTGTTAGAACTGCAACTCTCCTGGGTCCCTTGCTGTGGCCTCAAATTCTCTTCTCCAAGGGGGAGAAAATAAGAAAGACATCACCGGATGCCAAATGGAATCACTCAAGGTTCATGGAAACATTTTGGGTGAGAGTTTTGGGCCATATTAAGGAAAGAAAAATATTTTTTAAGAGCTTTTTTTCAGAATATATTTTTGTATATGTGAAAACACTTAACAACAGTCTTTTTATTGTATCAGTATCAATGTGCATCATCCACCTACTTACCCCTTATGAAATTTTCTTCAGTTTCATCTGTAATACTTAACAGAGCACCTCCTTGCATCTGGCATGAAGAATGTGCCTCGCTCCAAGAGAGAGATGAAAGCAGGTTGAACTGGTAACAAATATGTGAATTGAGGTCCTTCTCCCAAATAGTATCACAACTTACTTCTGCAGAAGCTGGAAACAATGGCCGTTAAAAACATCCAAGTCTTATTTCATCTATACAGCAACATATTTGTAAGATAAATCTGAATGGAATTATTCCATCTTGCAATCTCTAAAACTTCAGTGCCTTATCTATTCTTGATTAGGTCTTTATGATAAAATCTGCATTGCTATCCCATTGTTAAGATATGGTTAAACTCTTTCATGATTTACCTAAGGAAATATCAGAAATCACCTATGAAGAAGCTATAATCCTTTCCAGAGTAGTAACAGGAACCAGTTTTAAGAGAAGGAAATGGAAGCGAAGTATTTGTGAAAATAAGATCTGAGTTCTTTTGTCATTTAGAACTTTACATTGAAAACTTCTGTCTTTAAAAGTTCATTTTAGTGATACAAATGTTATTTCAAATGCATTTCTTACCAAATACAAAATGCTAAAACAAAAGGATAGAGTAGGAATATAAGCCAATAGTAAACACAAGTTTTCAAATAAACATCAAGCACCGGAACACTGACATATAGTTTAAGAAAGTTCTTTCAGCCAAGAGGAATAGAAGCAAGATCCACTTGTAAGACACTGGCCGAAGACTGCATAGTATGCTCAAAAGTAAATTAAATAAAGTATGAAATGTGGAGCTGAAGTCCAAAGTTTTTTGAAATAACAGAAAATTAAGACTGAGTTTGGGTGCTTTTGCTAACATTTTAAATCAAATTCCAAGGTGAACTAAGTAGCCACAATAATGACCGGAAATCACACTCAAACAGAGAATGTCAGAATGCAGAGAATGTGAGCCATACTGCAGCATGACTGAAAATGACTGACAGGCAACCAGCTGAAATCTAGGACAGCCTTTCCCAAAGTGTGATTCTCAAAGTAAGACAACTTTAAGAGGCTCCCCAAGAAAATCTGAGACATAATGCATGCATAGGGTTCTCTGGGAAATTCACAACGAACATTAGCATATTCAAGGCTCTGAGAAGTTTTGGAGTAAACAAATGTGCTTAATTTTAATTCAGTGTACTTCAAACTTCTTTGACAATAAAATCTGTTTTGTTTGTTTTTTTCTCCCTCATAACACTTAGATGGTCCCCTTGGGAAATGTGGAAAATTTATTTTCATGTCTGGTTGCAACACACATTCCAGAGGATTTAAATCACATATAAATCTAAGGTTGTCTATAGAGTTTCCTGACTGATACCTGTGTTTATAGAAGGATCCAAGATTAAAGGAAGGCAGAAGACAAGGCTATCACCAAGTAACACTGAAGGGAAGGAAAAAAAAGAAAGGAAAAAGAGAAGGGAAATTTTCAGTAACCATTTTGCTGTAGTGGCTGAAATTTCCCAATTGAGATGGAATCCTTAGAGATTGTTTTCAGTTAAAATGCTAGGCCTTCCCTGAGATGGACAATTTGCTACTACGTATTATGAGGCACTAGTTCAGCCATACTCACCCACCATGACAGCTGAGACCATGATGGGGGAGCGGGGGTGTGTTCATAGTTTTGGTGTGCATAAGAATCATTTAGGACAGTCACAGTGGCTCATGCCTGTAATTTTAGCACTTTGGGAGGCTGAAGTGGGAGGATCACTTGAAGTCAGGTGTTCGAGACCAGCCAGGTCAACAAAGCGAGACCCTATTGCTACAAAAAGAGAAAGAAAGAGGCTGGGTGTGGTGGCTCATGCCTGTAACCCCAGCCCTTTGGGAAGCTGAGGCAGGTGGATCGCTTGAGCCCAGGAGTTCAAGACCAGCCTGGGCAACATGGTGAAAATTTTTTGAGTGCTGATACGACACCACCTGATCTCGTGTGATGGGTTTTGGTCAATACTTTGTTTCATGCACAAAATTATTTTAAATATTGTATAAAATTACCTTCAGGCTATGGGTATAATGTATATATGAAACATAAATGAATTCTGTCTTTACACTTGGGTCCTGTGCCCAAGTAATCTTATTATGTACATGCAAATATCCTAAAATCAGAAATCCAAAACACTTTTGGGCCCAAGAATTTTGGATAAGGGATACTCAGCTTGTATAAGAATTTGTACTTCTATACAGGCAGACACAAGTCCTTTCTCTGCTTCTCTAGGTGGACTGCATGTCACTCCATGAATCTTATTTGTAAGTTGTAAGTAACAAATGGAATGAAAATGTTGTCGTAGACACTGTGATGTGCTGCTCTTTAAGGATTGCTTTGGCAGAAGAGTCTCTTTGCCCAATGTCACTCTCCCTTCCCAAGGGCAGTTGACAGACCACGACTGGCCAATGCAGTGATATACTTAGCCCCCATCTCCCAACAAGGGGCAACTCTGACGGGTCACGCCAGCTTGAGAACTCTGAATAGAGTTGGTCTAGGGGCTGTCAGGCCTGCATCAGAGCCTCTTCTGTGCAATCCTGCTCTCTTCCCTTCCTTTCCACAAGAACTGATCCTGAAGGGGCTCCCCAAGAAAATCCCATATGTTAACCTTTGGCTCAAAGACTGCCCCCCGGGAACCCACCACCTTCCACAGGCTCCCACCTTGACCTGGGCATTTGCACTTACATATAGTCTCTCCTTCCAAGCCACAGAAAATGCGGGATCAAAGGCTGGTGTTTCAGGTATGTTTATTATTCTGGAACAATTCTAATCTAAGGGCTAGAATCCTATTGTTTATTCTTTACATCTTTGATTGTCTTTATATCATCTCTTCTATTGCTAAATTATGAGCTCCAGGGAAGCAATCGTGTCATATATAACTTTGAGTCTCCTATTATGTGATGAGAGATTACCAAAATCTTTTTCATGGTGTTATAAATAGGTGATTTTCCCCTCCTAAACTACATCTCTTTTTTAATGAACTGAAGTGCATACGTAGAATGACTTGGGAAGTATTTCATCCTCTTCCAATTTCCCACTTAGTCTCTCATCCACTCAATCTAGCCATTAATGTATATCTTGTTTAAGACCATCAATGACCCCTGTGTTGCCAAATTCAGCAACTGTTAGTTTGAGACTTTATCAAACAAGGCCCTTCATCAGCACTTGGCAGGCTGAGTTCCCTCTCCATGCTGATTTACTAACTCTTTTCTTGACTTCCCATGCCAGGCTACCCTTAAACCTCCCTGGCTGCCCCCTTTCAGTCTCCCTTGCTGATTTATTCTTCTCTACTCAAATTAAATGTTGGAGGCCTCAAGACTTGGCCCTGAGCCCCCTTCCTTTCTATTCTACACATTCTTTCTGCACATGGCTATCTAACTTGTTCTCATGGGTCCATTTACTATAACTTCCAAATACATAGAGATCATTACATCTACCTACCTAGTCCACATCTCTACATAACTGACTCACATATAACATGTGCCAACCTGAATAGTATTTAATTTTCTTTTCCAACTGTATATCTCCATAAACTTAGCTATGCATGTCAGAAACACGGAGTCTGAATTAATGTCTCACTTTTTCTCCTAGCCTCCAAGTTCTTAGGAGTGAGAAGTCCTACTCCTGGTTAAAAACCTATATGTGATTCTTGAGGCCTGACCATAGGCAGTTACAAAGCCTTTACCTGGCAGGCCTCATGGGGGAAAGCTGCCCCTACTCCAGACTTGGTGCTGAGCTGGCACACTGCAGTTTCTAAAGAGAGTCATAGTTAAGGGTTCAGGCCCCTCAAGCCCATCATGCTCTGTGTTATTTGCGTTTCTGGCACAGGTGCCTTCCGTTCCTACGTATCTTTCTGTGTGAGGCCTTGGGCCAAGGTCCTCTTCAGGTGCCTCTGCCGAAGCTGGTATGGAGCGGGAAGGAGAGGAATCTTGAAGACACTTTTTCCCCACTCTGACTCAGTGCTCAGTACTTTTTGACTCCTAGCTCTTCCCCTCACCTTACCCCAACCCAGAATCTATACAACTGAAAAGCCTTTGTTGTTGTTGTTGTTGAGGGGTCTCTCAACGGTGAGCTGAGCTGAACTCCACGTCTGTGCTGATCCACTGACCCTCAATGGCGGTGCTGTTCCCTGGGGAAAAATGGAACAGGGGGAGGTGGCGAATTCTTTTATTCTCTTCATTATACCATCGTAGTGAGTGATCAACAGCTTAACACCTTCATTTTTGGTTCGTTGCTTTAATTAGCTACTCCAACACATGACAGCTCAGCTGTCTCCAGCCCAGCTAAGCTCCTGACAACCAGGTCCTGTTCAGTTTATCTACAGGTTAGATCTTCAATACATCCACATTTCTCCAGTCCCCTTGCTGCCACCTAACTGAAGGCACCACTACTCCTGGCCCAGACTATTGCTCTAGCCTTCTAACTGGTCTCCAGGATTTGCCTATTGCTCCCTTCCAAGCCATTCAGTATAATGGAACCAGAGTAATCCTTAAATATCTTTTTTAAAAAAAATCATCACTCCCCTGCTTAAAACCCTTTGATGGATTTCTTTTGCACTTAGAATTAGGTAAGTCCTTACATTTATGACATTCTGAACTATCTAGCCTGTCCATGAGTTGGGCTCTGTCTGCCCTTTCAGAGTGTCTTGTTTCTCTCTCCTTCAATCACTGTACTCTTGCCATGTTGACTTCCTTAGATTGCAATAACCTCTTTCCCCCTTCAAAACCTTCAGACATTTGGCCAGTGACATGCTGAGGGCTGGGGTGGAGGAGCAGTCAGCCGGACAGGTGGGCGTATTTGATCAATGACATTGGAATTGTTAGAGCATGTGTATGGTGAATCAAAAGCATGCTGTCTTTTACTTGGTTTTATTATTATTTTTAGTTCTATTTAAACCACATACCCCCTTTATTGCCTGCATCCCATGCTGACCACTCCCTCTCCTCTTCCTTTGCACATGGCTGCATCATGCATCTCTGTGTGAATATCTAATTCCCTCATTTTCCATTTTGACAACTTCTACTCATCTCTTGGGAAGTTCAAATACAACTTCCTCAGGAAACCCTTCCATGACTCCCAATTTTAACTTTGGTTTCTCATTTATAATACTGTATTTTCTTAAGGTAGAACCCATGATAAACTGTAATTATATATTAATTTGGGTATTATACTTGAATGTGAATGTCATCAGGGCAGGCACGATGACTTTCATATTTCACATTCACAGTTGTAACCCCAGGAGCCAGAGAAGTCCCTGGCACATAGTAGGTGTTCAATATCTGTTTGTTAAATGGATAAATGAATCAATGGTCTGTGGAAATGGAGGTCAAGGTCAGGTCAGGCATGCATTGTTGTAGAAGTCAAGAGGAGACAGCGCCCTGAAGAAGGTATAGACAATTCTTTTGCAAATTCTCTTTACGTAGAGAACGAGAGAGAGAGGTGTTTTCAGGAGGCAGAAATGGGAATGAAAGAATTGCATTATTTTTAAGATGTTATTTTAAGACTCGCACAGGGCTAACTGCTAAGGAAAAGGGCCCAGCAAAGAAGCACCGGGGGTGTGCACTGGAATCACCTAGAAGTTTGTTAAAACACAGATTGCTGGGTTGCACTTCTAGAATTTCTGATATGATGGTCTAGGGTGTGACTGCTACTTGCATTTCTAGCCAGCTCCCAGGGAATTCCAATGCTGCTGGAACAGGGACCACACATTGAGAACCATTGAGATACAGGTTAGAGAAGGTTGGATGGGGTGCTCCAGAGTCCAGGTGGGGAGACTTGGCCTACACAGGAGGAGGAACATCATCCTCATGCATAAAATGAAGGAAATAAGGATGGGCACAGACGCAGGTAGGCTTAAAGACGAGGGAGCAGGAAGTTGCCAAACTGCCTGTCTGATGGATCTTTTTGCCATTATGAGGTAGGAATTGAGGTCACCTACTGAGAATCCGAAAGGAGACTGGAAGGTAGGGTTAGAAGTTAAAGGAGAATAGAGAGGTTGGCAGGGTCGTCGTGGGGTGTGAGAGCTGCATGACAGAAACATATAGCATTGCTGATTCATGTTGAGGGCTCAGGAGAGAGTAGCCATACCTTTATTGTATCAATCTGCTTGTTTTTCTTTCTTGCAGGGGGAGGGGGTGGGCAGGCAGTGACAGAGTCTTGCTCTGTCACCAGGCTGTAGTGCGGTGGCGTAACATTGGCTCACTGCAACCTCCACCTCCTGGGTTCAAGTGATTCTTCTGCCTTAGCCTCCTAAGTAGCTGGGATTACAGGTGCCCACCACCACACTCAGCTAATTTTTGTATTTTTAGTAGAGATGGGATTTCACCATGTTTGCCATGCTGGTCTCAAACTCCTGACCTCAAGTGATCTGCCCACCTCGGCCTCCCAAGGTGCTGGGATTATAGGTGTGAGCCACTGTGCCCAGCCTAAATCTGCTTTATTATAGAATTATATAAAAATAAGGTTCAAGGGCAACCATATCATTTCACAGGTTGATATTGTAAAAATATCTCAAAGTGTGGTTCTGCAGCTGTGTAAGGCAAACCACCAAGAAAGACCTAGAATGGCCCATAATTGCCGCTAAGCAAACCCAGAGAGATTCCTGTATGTCATCCTTATTGCTGAAGATGTTTTATTACATCCTTTACTGCTAGTATATTTGTGTATGTGTTTATGAATACTACATTTAAATTTTGCTCATTTACAATCAACTTTTTTTTTGAGACAGAGTCTCCCTCTGTCGCCCAGGCTGGAGTGCAGTGGCTGGATCTCAGCTCACTGCAAGCTCTGCCTCCCGGGTTCATGCCATTCTCCTGCCTCAGCCTCCCGAGTAGCTGGGACTACAGGCGCCCGCCACCTCGCTCAGCTAGTTTTTTTTTTTTTTTTTTTTGTATTTTTTAGTAGAGACGGGGTTTCACCATGTTAGCCAGGATGATCTCGATCTCCTGACCTCGTGATCCGCCCATCTCGGCCTCCCAAAGTGCTGGGATTACAGGCTTGAGCCATCGCGCCTGGCCAATCAACTTTTTTTTTTTTTAAAAGGTAACATCATTTTACACTGAGATATTTAAAAAAAACTCCCACATAAGAAGGATGAGATAACAGTAGTACAGACCTTTACTTTATTCCACCCACTCTTCTCTGTCCTATTCACTTGCTGACCCCATGGAAAGAGCCATCAGCTTGCTCAGGTTTCAATCTCTGACATGTCATTTTGAGTTTTATTGGCTACCGGGAGCCAAAAGTAACAAGAAAGGAAGAAAACTGGCACTGAACAAATAAACATGCTGTCTGCTGGTTGTGGTAAAGGTCAGGAGAGCTGGAATCCGGCAGGCTGTCAAGCAGAGGAAGCTTCTGAGCTGTAGGAGGCTGAACAAATAGATAGTCTGGGGAATGAAAAGCCCAGAGCATCACTGAACCCAGGCTTCCACTGGGAAACTATCATTGGCTATAAGCGACAGAGGATGGTGGCAGGGTTCTTTTCAGAACCTTAAGGAGAATGTTGTAGTTTTTTTTTTTTTTTTTAAGTCCCTAGTATTAGAACCATGTGAAGTATGTGTTAACTTTATTAGTATCGGTTCATTTATTTGGTTTTAACAATGACCTCTATTGGGGATGGAAAAGGAAAGAGAAAACATGATGCAAACAAAATGACAATAATAAAAATAATATGACATCTGGTTCAGGAATCCAAGGAGTGTAGGGATTACATGCATACACACCTACATGCATACATTTAGATTCAGATAGAGAAGGCTGGTGATCTGACAGTTATAAAATAACGAAATGCTTTCATGCTGGTTGCTGAATAGCCACTGTTCTCAGCTTCTCTATTACCCACTGCTGCCCCAGGCTTCCCTGCACCCCACCCCTGCATTCCAGCAGCTAAGGGGTTAATATCTGCAGAGGGCCTCTGGAATTCCCAACCCCACACTAAGGTCTCCACTACGATTGACCAATAGCCCATACCATATTGGCTGTTAAATGTATTGATATTATCCCTGTATATAGATGTATATTGCATAGAATTATCTCCATATTATTAATTGCTTGATGATGAATTATCTGCACCAGGGTCACCTGGGGCACTTCTCAGAAATGCAGATGTTTGGGTTTTACATACCACTCCCACTGCATCTCTGGAAGATGGGCCAGGATATGCATTTAAACTATCCCCCAGGTGATTTTAGGGCATTGTCTCAAATACAGCCTGCATTTTCTGGCATACAGCAAACCTGTCTGTCCTGTCTTCTCTCTAGATGCCAAGTTCCTTAAAGGGAAGATCCTAAGTCCTAAAACTCTTGGCATTCATCACTATGCCTAGCTTAGGGCTTGTTGACTGACAACAGAGAGGAGAAATCATGGATTCAGAAGTATATGCTGAAAAGATAAATTGGGTTTGATGCTGCTGCTGCTGTTGTTGCTGCAGCTGCTGGCCACAATGGTTAGCCCTTGTGGGTGCTTACTGTGTGCCAGACATTATGAAAAGTGCCTTGAATGCTTCATCTAATTGAATTGCACAATAATCCTAATAGGTACATTATCTACATTTTATGGCTGAGGAAACTGAGACTCAGAAAGATGGAGAGAGCGTCCCAAAATTTCATTGTTGGGAGGAAGCAGAACTCCAATCTTGACCTGTCTGATTATTTCAAAGCTTATACTTTCCTATTTACCAAGCCATACTAGCTCTTGGATTAGAAAACAATTCTACAGATACTTTATAAATCAGATTCTTTGGAGTTAATCTCTTCAATTTGCTTTTGCTTCAAATTTATTTGTTGCATTTTATGTATGCGGAGGGGAGGCAGGCATGGGAGATGAAGACTGTAAAAGCTGTACTCTCTGACTCACAGAAACCACGGGAAAGGAAATTGAATATAGAAAGTATGAGGAATATATAAATATTCTCTAATACTTGAGAACAACTGGAAACTTTTCAGCTAAATAAAAATAAAATAAAATAATAAAGCACTAACTGAATAAAAAGTTAGAACATTGCCACTGCCATTGACCTTTGAAAATCAAGATAAGAAAAGAAAAAAAATGAGGTTTAATCCAGAAGGTAAGTAGTAAGGAAAGGGAATCAAGACAAGAATCCACTGTCAAGAAATAATGAGGGCAATTGCGATTTTAGAAAGATCATCAAGAGGCCAGCTGGTGCCTGGACTTGACAATGGGCAAGACAAGCAGCCTGGATGTGGAGAAATTAAGGCAGTTCATAAGAGGTAGTGGATTGAAAGGCTAACTGGGTTTTATATGCAATCAGGTTTGTTTTGAAGTATCCAGCCAAGAAGCTGGGATCAATGAGATCGCAGAGTATTATAATTCAATTCTGGTTAAAACATCATTATGCACTGAGCTTAATGAAGAATGGCTAATTAACATCTCTTGAATGTATGGCAAAAAAGAATATACATTAGAATTGTCTTTTCAAGGCAAAAACAAAAACCCCATTCAAAATCTGAATTAATAGCATCAGGGTGCTTATTCAGACTTCAATATATCAATCCCAGTGCTTTTGTTTAGATACAGATAACTTTCTAATCCTCTTTGATTCATTCATGACATATAGAGAAGACAAAATTTATTCTTACTGGGATCAGGGCAAAATCCCCACTTTTCATCTCTTTCATAACGGCTTGTCGTGGCACACCACAATAAGTCATCTTCCCGACCTTCATGGGTACATTCATGATGCCACTGATGGTTATACTGGAAGGGAAACACACACGGCATCCCATGGGTGTTCCCTTTGATTGTGTGCAAATCTAGGAGAAAGAAAGGTACAAAGTCAGATAAGTATGATGTCAGCTTTACCTTTGGAAACTGCTACACATCAAAAGCATTTTTTATGGACTGAAACCCTCTTAGGGGCAGATACTCACTACAGCAGAGTGAGCCCTCAGGTCCTCACTGTCTCCTGTCAGTAGAAGTGTGAGACCAAGAGCTGGGCTCAGAGGAAGTGCTGATACATGGTTTGCTTACGCATTTATCTACTTGTTTACTTACTATGGTGAGCTGCCACAGTAACATTCATACTTGTGGATGGAAGAGAAGGAAACTTTAATGGAGATTTAACTTCATAATACCTTCCAGTCCCCAAATACATCAGCCATTAGCATCTAAGGCTCAATAGATTCATAGGCATTTATTAATTTATTCATTCAATAACTATTTATTGAACATTTAGTGCACTCAGTACTGGGGATACAACAGTGAACAAACCAGCATAAGTTCCTTAATGTGGAACTTCTATTCTAGCAAGGAGAGAGAAAAAGAAAGCAAATATACAAGTAAACATACAGTATCATTGCAGGTAGTGAAAAGTGCCATGATGAAAAATAAATAGGATGAGAAGACAGAGTGGTGTGTGTGTGTGTGTGTGTGTGTGTGTGTGTGTGTCTATGCATGAGACAGAGGGAGAGACAGAGAGAAAGAGAGAGAGGGAGAGACAGGGTGGAGGAGTACAGGGCACTACTTTGGACAGGATGGGCAGTGAAAGGCCTCTCTGAATAGGAACTGGGTGACCCAAGAGTGCAGGTCTTTAGACAAGAGTTGATCCAGCAGAAGGAAGAGAAAGTAAAAGGAATCTGAGACAAGAACAGGTGTGGGTGAATGAAGAAGAGGAAGGAGGCCCTCTGGGAAGGGGAACCAGGGATGTACTGGAGTGTCAGCGCACATAGGGCTGTCTCCCTGCCATACTGTGGGCTTTGGCCTCTACTCTGAGGGTGGGGGCAAGTCTCTTGTGCATTTCAAATGGGAAAGTGACAGGTTCAGATTTCCATTTTTAAAGAATCACTGAGGGTGCAAGGGGGCAAACAGCCGACATGGGGAGAGGGTGAAGCCAGACAGCTGACTGGGTGACTTCTACAGTGGTCTAGAGTGAGACGATCATGCAGATGTGGCCTGCTGGCTGCCTTCTCAGGGTTTTGCAATACTTGGTCATTCTTGGCCTTAATCAGGAATCAACAAAAACTTTTCACGACTCAACTGGGGCTGCCAATGGTAGGTCCTGGGGCAAAAGGACCAGCTGTGGAGAGCCCCACCTCTTTCCCACAACTGGCAGGGGGCGACCTGAGCTCACGACATGTCACCAGTCACCAGTCTTAGCAGTTAGGGCTACTTAGGAACCGTAGGTATTTCAGGACATGACCTTTTCTTTCAGTCCCCTTACTTCTACTCGGA
This sequence comes from Piliocolobus tephrosceles, assembly GCF_002776525.5. Taxonomy (NCBI): domain Eukaryota; kingdom Metazoa; phylum Chordata; class Mammalia; order Primates; family Cercopithecidae; genus Piliocolobus; species Piliocolobus tephrosceles. The sequence continues at coordinate 45,783,259 of NC_045444.1, forward strand.
AGCATATGTTCTCTAGAATCTTCTCCTGCATGCACCATGAATGTGGGTATGTGGCTAAAAAAGCTAACATGAAGCAAAATATCAAGTTCCTCTTCAGAGCTGTAGATTATTCAGAGTGCTGATTTGTAGCACTAGCTTTATTTTAGTGAGCCTTGAAAATGCCTGGCCCTTGGCTCTGTCTCTTTTTAATCATTTCTTCTTTAGGAGTTCCTTGCTCTGCTTCCCAGGACTGTACCGAATTCTTAGGAGGATATGCTCTTGTGAAAGCATAACTCTACAGAGCACCACAAGGGGAGGGACTCCGCTTGTCCTGTGGGCCTCTGTAAACCAGGTGCCTAGCCCAGTGCCTGATGAATGTGGGGTGGATTTGTCAGCAGTGCTATATAAAAATGTGGGATGAATGGATGGATGGATGGATCGATAGATGGATGGATGGATAGAGTGAACTACCAAACAAACCCTGAGGGACAGGTTTGAGATTTTAGAATTTAACTATGTAACTTTCTTTCTTTCTTTTTTTTTTTTTGTTTAGAAATGACAAAGATAACCATAGAAAATGAAATTCCCCTCTAAACCATGCTTCCCCACCGACCATGCTTGGCACACACCAAATAACCCCTGACAACAGTCTGTCATTTATCTTCAGGTGACTTGCAACATGATCATCACATGAATGCCAGCCAGCATCAGGAGGCATTGGAGGGGCTCTGGATACATACCTCCATAGGTGGGGATGCGTTTTTATAATAAGAGAAATGGTGGCAGGGGAGGAGACGTTATTATATTTGTCATGACAAAAGTCTTCAAATATCTTTTCCTTCCACCTTCCCTTTCTCTCTCTCTCCTGTCTGCTTGTTCTTTCTCTTCCTTTCCATTGATTCCCAGAGTCAGTTAAATGTTTTTCCTCCCAATACCTTTAAATTCTGAGAAGTTCTGCTTCTTTAGTAGAATGTAGTATGTCCATTCTGAGACTCTCATAACCCTTTTACCATAAGCAAGGAAGCAACTAAAATGTATTTAGCAGAAGTCCCCTGAGGGTCCAGGCTTTGTATACTTCCTTCACATAATGCTTTACAAATCTTTACTTATAGGCAAACTTTAAAAAAATACCATTCCCTGAGTGCTTCTTTAAATTATTTTTACCTTTGTGTAGATATTCACAAATGTCTCCACCATCTGACACATAAGAAATCCACTTATGAAAATACTTCCGTGAGGCCACCACTGTGTTGTCAGGCGCCACCTGGATGGAGTACTGCAGCGGGCCAGTGATCATCTTCCTGTTACAGTGCCACCGCAAGGAAACGAGGGTGGAGTCACATTCATATAAGCTTAAGGGCTGCTCTGGGGCAGAGAAATTCAGGCCCAGACAACCGCTGCCTCCTATGTTAAAGAGGCCATGGTTTGAAACCCATTTCCACAGCATGTGCTTGTTTGCTTGCTTGCAGTTCTCCAGGGTCAGTACCGATTTACCTGCTTGAATGCATTCCTTCAGACTCTCACTTTGGATAATAAATATTCCTTTATCTGAAACAAAAATCAAAGACCTGGCATGAAATTTTCATATATAATTCACTAGCATCATGAGGATCTCAGTGTGCATATCTAAGTGCGATATGCCACAGTTGCTGGCCATTTCCCACAGATCTGGCGTTGTTGAGCAGGGTCCATCTGAAGGGCTTTATTTCCATAAAACAAAGGAGTTTCTTGGGAAGCGTAAAAGGGCTTATGGAGCCAATGGGAGAGCTCTGATCTAAGACCTCATTGGCCATATAGGAACAAGGGTTACCTGTCAATCCACTCAGGTCTGTTACTGACAGAGGTGGTGCGCTCACACAATTGGTTAGAGAGGGGTATTGGTAATAATACTCAGGGCTCCTGGGGAGGGACACTGGGTGCCCATGGATGGGACAACACTGTCTCAGACAAGTGCCTGAATGTTAGGGACACAGCTGCTGAATCAAGAGCCACTGAATGAAACTCTCTACCATCAAGTTCCTGTAGAAAACCGAAAGGCTATCAATGAAATGCTGCTTTGTGATGCAGGATTCAATGCTGGTCAGAGTACAGTGCTTCTCAGCAGTACAAAGGTGGAGGCAGGGACCTCTTGCTATCGGGATAGACTCTTAGTAGGAGACGGCTTACTGGGTGGGGCTGGCAGAAGCAGGTAGATGCCCAGGCCAATAGCTACGGCACCACACTTCGAAACATGAGAGGTGACGGACCACCATTATGATGGCAGAAACCAGAGGCCACATGGACGGTTAGAGAAAGTAGGCATTTTGTGATACGCCCCTGAGCGCTCCTTCCTGGATCTGGAAGAAGGGATTTGGGTGAGTTTCCTGTGGAAAAGCTGGTGGGACCAGCCGGGGAATACATGTTAGCTGCCAGCCTGCTACCTGACTTAACCCAAGTTGCGGGCCTGGAAGGCACCTAGTACTCAACAGTTAGTATGAACTTGTTTTCTCTCAGGCTTTTTGAAGATGGAAACCAAGTCTCATTTCTTTGGTCTAAGCACAGAGTGTGTTGCGCACATGGTGGAAATTCAGTCAGTGCTTGCTGTTGATGAAACACACCAGCTGCTGCTGCTTCAGCCTTTGGCTGCTGAAGTCACCTTGGTCAGGTCTGGTCAGGCCCAGGCACTCTTTTGTTCTCCCAGTAGCTGGGTTCCCCTTTTCTATTTTACTTCCTGTCTATTTTTCAAAACTCTGAAGGGACATGATAGGGTTCCCTCGAATGTCTGGGGTTTAGGGTGGGTCGTGTCATGGAGGGCAGAACAGGTACAGGCACAGGCCTTGGAGAGGTTTGGGACAGTGCAGGACAGGTGTTCTCACAGATCCACGAGGGAACAATGCTTCATTCTGGTAAATGTTCTTTTGGTTTCTCCAAAGTTAATCAGCCTGTAAATCAGAACTGATTTACAGTTACCAAAATCACTTAAGATACCGTTTCAAAAAGATTGTCAATGTATTAATAAATGCTATACCTCATTTAATAATTGATGACCTTACTTATAGCCATAGATTTGAGGAGTTGAATTAGTTGTCAGAGAATTGCTTTGATCACCGTACATCAGAGCAAAAGAGAGGGGGTGGGGTGGGGAAAATGAATGGTTTTAGGGAGATTTCATTTAGATCAGGAAATTTGTTTTCCTAATGAGGGCCTTGTCTGCATGGTTATTAGTAATAGTGATTCAAAATCAAATCCACCTCTCATCAATGTGACATGGAGTCCGATAATTAACCTTCTGTCCAACTCTCCTTTTCACCTTTTCATGCCTGGGTAGAATGTTCACCTTAATTTCTGTTGTAACCTACTAATTACTTTCTAGCTAACCTAGAGTTCATTAATTTTTCATCAAAGGATAATTACTTTACTATAATGGTTTTGTAGTTCAGCTTCTACCTAATATATATATATTCAAATGTATTATAAGCTCTGCAACGTACTGACTGTGCCTCAGTTTATACACCTCAGATAGGTGTATAGACGACCTGGCTAGTGGTTGAGAGCTCTGGAGTCACGTAGAACCATCACGGACCCGCTGTGTAACTTTGGGCAGATTGCTCCATCTCAGTGAGCCTCATCTTTCCTCCTTGAACTGGGAATATGTATGGTACTCACCTCTTAGGGATGTTGAGGATATTCCATTGAATAACCCATGAAAAGCACACCACATACTACCATGAAAAGCCTTAGGAAATGGGAGCTATCATTATTACTTTATCTCTCTGACTTCCTGATTCTTGGTCTATAGATCCAGCTGCAGACCTGGTTGAACCTACAGAGTGCTAATCTCAGCATCCCTCAAAGGCTTCTCCTCTTACACTGTGAGCACAAAAGCTTATTTTTACTGCAGTTTCTGCAGCACACAGTGGGTGCAGACATCTTAGTTTTAAACAATGCTATCGTTTTTTTTTAAACAATCGCTATCACCGTTTATGGAGGAAAAATACTCTCCAAACAACCAGATAACAAAATCTTTGCCACATTTGTTCAAATATGTGTGCAATGATGAATTAAGAGCCTTCATCTGTTGATTTTCTGCATTACCCACCAGTAAAGTCTACACTGTAGGTTTTTTAATAGAAAAGAGAAAAATACATGGTGTTGACAAGCAGTGTGTAGATGTGGGGAACGGGTGGTCTGTGAATAAGTGGACATGAAAATTACAAACCTAACATTTGGGGTGAATAAATATTGTGTGGGGCGAGGGGTTTGAAAAAAGGTCTTGCTCTGTCACCCAGGCTGGAGTGCAGTGGCACTGTCATGGCTCACTGAGGCCTTGGCCTCCTAGGCTCAACTAATCCTCCCACCTCAGCCTCCTGAGTAGCTGGGATTACAGGTGTGTACCACCATGCCTGGCTAATTTTTTATTTGTTTGTTTTTGCTAGAGATGGGATCTCAATATATTGCCCAGGATGGTCTCTAAACTCCTGGGCTCAAGCAATCCTCCCACCTTGGCCTCCCAAAGTGCTGGGACTATAGGTGTGAGCCACCACGCCTGGCCAATAATACTTTTAAACTTCCAAATTAGTAAGTGTTAAGAGAAAAAGGGTGGCAGAAATTGGAACTTCTGTATCACACCAGCAATCATAAAATTACTTTTCCAAAGCAGAACATATTAGACACACCTAATCCATTGCTACTTAATTTTGGGGTGCTACTTATATTTCCATGCCAGCTGCATTTAGGAAATAGCTTTAGAAAAGTTTTTCAAAATCTGCCATAGGCAAGTAGCTCTGGTTCACCAATAATAATCAACATGCTGCCTCCAAATATACTAAGTTAAAAAATGACTTGAGCCCATTTTTCCATTAAGTTGTAATAGAATATGATCCTGGCACTGTTAATCTCCATAAATTCACTGAAGAGAAAACAATTACTTTCAAACAGACTATGAGGAGACTTAATATAGGTATCAATATTCTGATTGTTATTATATGCACATAATGTCTCTAACAAAACTATAATGTGAAAATAAGCTGGATTTTTTAAAAGATGAAAATCAAATGTGGGAGGAATCAAGATTGATTATACATGTCAAGGACATCAGTTCTGCTTGAACACTGATTAAGTGATTAATGAAGTACTGCCAGAATTACTAAATCTCTTTGCAGGAAAATGTTATTATACTTCCCTTCATAATTATAAGTTTAAGAGGAGAAAAAGGATTGATTTATTAGAAGAAACTTATAAGCTAATTTCTATCCTTTTTTTTCTAAAATAAAATCCATGGAAGACAGTGGTTCTACTTTCTACTTCTGAGTTCCTTTAGGAGTAGATCATTTCAGATCCACTCTTTGGCCCCATAAGATAACGTGCACTCTTCTAAGGAGTGGGAGGAGAACATTTCATTGATCAACTGTTAAACCAAAGTTTAGGGTATTACCTTTATGACTGCATATGGAACATTCATTCTTTCAACTAGCTTTCATTGGATGCCAGCTACTTCATAGACACTGGGTGAGATGCTAGAGATAGAGAGAAATTATTTGCCTAAATATTTGTCCTTTGAAACTGTGTATATTTGTTCTGGAATCATGGGAATTTGGCTAGCTAATGAAAATAAGGGAGTTCCATCAGTTCCAAAGAAAACATTGTAATCGCATTTAAAATAAGCCCTTAATGGTGGGGCGTGATGGCTCATACCTGTAATCCCAGCACTTTGGGAGTCTAGAGCAGGGGAATCACTTGAGGTCTCTACTAAGAATACAAAAATTAGCTGGGCTTGGTGGTGCGTGCCTGTATTCCCAGCTACTCGGGAAGCTGAGGCACAAGAATCGCTTGAACCCAGGAGGTGGAGGCTGTAGTGAGCCAAGATCAAGCCACTGAGCTCCAACCTGGGGGACAGAGTGAGATTGTCTCTCAAAACAAAGAAACAAACAACAACAACAAACTGATACAATAAGCTCTTAAAAACAAGTGATAACATTTATAAGTGGGTGGTGAACAATAAGAACACAGGGACACAGGGAGGGAAAGAACACACACCGAGGCCTGTGGCCGGGGAAGGGAAAGCATCAGGATAAAGAGCTAATGCATGTGGGCTTAATATGTAGATGTTGGGATGACAGGTGCAGGAAACCACCAGGGCACACATTTCCCTATGCAACAAACCTGCACATCCTGCACATGCATCCCGGAACTTAAAATAAAATAAAATATGATTTTAAAAGATTTAAAAAACTAAGTGATAACAAATAAGAGAAAGAAAATAACCCAAAATTTAAGACACTGAACCGGCTCTTCAACTGATGTCACATGTGAGTTGGACAGGACCCCTCAGTGTCACCAGACTCTGAGCAGGGAGCGTGCACACACATACATTTGCCCACTTTCTAGGGAGGACAAAGTGGGGCAGTGCTGGAAAGAAGACAGGTGTGGCAGAGGAGACTCACTTCATCCATAAACCCCGAACCATGAACTGCAGAGCTGGATGGAACTGTAAAGATGATTTGACTGAACCAATCTTTTACTTTTTTTTTTTTCAAATTCATTTTTGTCTTAGAAGTTTTATATCTATCTACTATATTCAGTCCAGGTATAGCTTTATTTACATGCATTCATTTACAACTTAAGAAAGAAGAAAATAAACTGTTATAGATTGTCGCCAAACATTTTGAAGTAGCTGACTTGAAATTTCTGATGACAAAGATCTATCAGGTGCTTAATGTGGCATGGTTTGGGAACCCTGCAGACAGAAGGATATATATGTCATAGTGTTTGCCTGCAAGGAAGTCACATTCTCCCTGGGAATCCCTGAAATACACAGAAAATAATTATAACTTAATACCAACATATATTTTGACATAGGAGATATAAGCAAAATGGTGTGCCATGAGGTTGGAGTCTAAAGCCTGGGGCCATTATTGCAGTTTGATCTGTCTGTGCGAACAGCAGACTGGTGGTACCTACAGGAGGTTTCTCCTGAGGCCCCTCCACTTGACCTTCTGCACCCCTTCTGATCACCTCTACTTGCCTTTGGTGTTCCCTTTAGCTTTAGACAGCTCTTCTCTTAGAACTAGCTGAATGAAGGTTTGAAGTGTTAAGTGAGTAGGATAAGATTTGTACCGTTAAGCTTTTGCGAAGTTTCTGCATTTTTAACAAAAAACACTTGGAAGAAACAATAAAACAGCAATTTTAATGGTGGCATTTTAGGCAAACAAAGGACTTTCTGGTAATCAATAAATTATATCATGAAGGTGTTCACCTAATCCAACTATACACATAAAGTCAGTCTCTGTGTTGCCCCATTAAGGGAACTGGAAGGAAAAGTTCCAGTGCATGGTTCACATCAAGTGCAATGAGTAAGACAAGCCATTAGAAAGCCACAGCATGCAGGCTGCAGCCCAATTTCAATCTCCTACCCCAGTCCATAGGTTTGAAATTGCTTCTACTCCATGTACCCACAGAGCTAGTGCTGGGCTCACGCCCTTCCTGCCCTGCAGCCTCTCTTGACTCTGTCCATTTCCTTGCTGTTCTGACAGTATTTAGGTTTCAGCAGGGACACAGTCCAGAAGGAAATGGGAAGGGCATCTCTCCTCTGTAACCAATCTGAAGGTGAGCAACTTCTCTCTTGAGACGTATTGACCTTTTCCAGCTTCACAAATTTGAGTTTGTCTCTATCTGTTCCATCTAGTGAACAATGGATTCAGAGCCGATTGCATTCCTAAGATTACTCTGTAGCAGGAAGGGATACTGTAAGCTGCTGAATCAAGTCCTATTCATGGCCGAGTGATGCAGAAAATCTGGATTCTTAATATGACCTTTCAAACCAATAAGTGAGGAATTTCCCATGCTTGCAGCAATCAGCATGTGTATGGTTCTTCAAAGAATAGATCCACGGAACAAAGTGAAAAGTGGGCTAGCCCTTCCTACCTCTCCCTGCATGAAAATGTGCATTTTATCTCAAATCATCTGAGTTTTCATGCGTCTCTTAATCTGAAGCTTTTGAGTTCCTGTCAATTGCCTTCTATTAATCAGCTAAAAAGTTAACCAAATACATTTTTAAAGAAACCTCTTTGTCCTGTCTCAGAACTTCCTTCTCTTTCTCTGTCCTAGCATTGTCCTTAACTCTGAGCCTTCTTTATTCTCCTATAGCTACTGAACCTGGATAATCACCATCTCCACAGGGTCGTGGATCCCTCTTGATAGATCTTTTTACATGTTCTCTTCCCTTTTCTCTCTAACCTCCCCGAATTGCCTCTCCAAGTTCCATGAGGCACACAATAGTCTTTCTCACATGTGGGAAAAATGAAACCCAGCATAATCAGTGCCAACGGCCTGCAGTTCTGTGAGGCTTCAAATTGCCTGTTACTAACCCCTGTGCCAGGAGGGGTTTACCCTTTCAGACTGTCCTTGCCACTCCCTGGCCATTCCTGTTCCCTCCTCTGTCCTCCTGCTCTGTCCTTATGTAGCAGTTGCTGACCCTGGCAGAAAATCTCTCTTCCGTGATTCTTTGCTAGACCTCTGTATCTTACCAATGAATTTTTAAACTGAGTTGAAAACATTCTTCTTCCTTTTAGCTTTTCGTCTCTTCTCCCATTGTTTTACCTTTATTTAACTGGAAAGTACCTAACAGACATTGCTGGTGTAAAAATCGCTATTGACAGCAGCTCCGTGATTACCTTATACACTCTGTTGAAAATATACCATCTCAGTCAAAAGCGTGCCTCATTACAAAGTGCAAGTTAGGGCAAGGACAAAAAGACAGAACATTGTTAAGATGCCCTCACAAATGCCTGCATATTAAAGCCTGGAAATGATTCAAAGACTGGGTCACAAAAAACCAACAAAACCAGAACACAACTCCATCATCAACCAAAACAACTCTGGAAATGATATGGCATGACTGAAAACAAAAGTGCTTACAATGAGCTATCCATCTTAGCTGCTTTGAGAGTATGGCCATTAAAAAAAAAACAAAAAACAAAACATTTACTACAGTGCAAAGTAGAAATGTTAAAAACAAAAACAAAAACAAAAAAACAACCTTTAGTGGTAGGTAGAGTGTTAGTCCCTGTATTGATTTGCTACTAGAGTTGCCATAACAAAATATCACAAACTGAGTGGCTTCAATGACAGAAATTTCTTTTCTTATAATTCTGGAGGCTGGAAGCGTGAGATCAAGGTGTGGCAGAGTTGGTTCCTTCTGAGGGCTGTGAGGGAAGGATGGGATCCTGGATTCTCTCCTTGGCCCCTGGAGGACCACCTTTTCCCTGTGTCTCTTCACATCATCTCTCTATGCATATTTCTGTGTCCAAGTTTCCCCTTCTTATGAGTATACCACTCATAATAGACTAGGGCTACCCTAACTGCCTCATTTTAACTTGTTTACCTCTGTGAAGACCCTATCTCCAAGTAAAGTCTCATTTTTATATGAATTTGGTGGTGGTGGGAAACAAAATTCAAGTCACAACCATCCCTATCATTCTTATTCAGGCTGTCCGCATCATTTGCAGGGTCCAGGGTACAATGAAAACATGTGGTCTCAGCTGGACATGGGGAAGTCAAGTCAATGTCCCTTTCCCTTGGGCCCACAAGAGATTGCAACCTCTGAGCTATAACATGCTTGGAATATAGTGCCTGGATTGAGGATACGTGACACGTTCCCACTCAGCCCTCACAGAACCCACAGAAGTACTACCAGTCCGGTGGTGACAAATGCTGCCTTGCACTGCCCAGAAATGCCACAAGGCATCCACTCCCAGGGCCCAGGCCTCCAGTCCCCAACTTCAATGCAATCTGGTTGCCACTGTGTGCAGAAGGCAGCAGCAACTGTGGGGCAGGAGTAGGGGGGAGGCAGCTGAGAACCCATCCTGGGGAGGTAGACAGGGGACCCCAGGCAGAATTGAACAGAGGCTCCAAACCTCTGGCTTGAGTTCCATTGTTCCATTGGACATCACGCACAGCACACAATTTCAAAGATAGAAATAATTACAAATCCCAAGACCCCAAACCATAGAGCTTTAAACCCTAAGTGGAAAGAAGGCCCTTCTGACTATAGGACCCTGTGCAACTGCACTGGTTATATCCCCATGAAGCTCTCCTTGTTTGCATTTGAACAAGGTTAACATTATGGAAAAAAGACCTTGGCAAACTACAGAGCACTTCTTTTAGGGCAGAACTGCTTAAAACTAGCAGAGCATCTGCCTTGGTTTTCCCATCTGCACAACGGGTTTAATAGTAATGCTGGGGCTGGGTATGTAGTTCACATCTGTAATCCCAGCACTCTGGGAGGCCGGGGCTGGAGGACAACTTGAGACCAGGAGTTTGAGACCAGCCTGGGCAACACAGCAAGGCCCCTTCTTTACAAAAAGTTTAAATTTATAATAAAAAGAAAAAATAATAGTGCTGGCCTCACAAGACCTTGATAAGGATTATCTCAGTTATGATGATCACTTTGTAAATATTAATAAAAATAAAAGCCAATCTTAACTTTGAATACGAATGGTGCCAAAGAGTAGCAAAATGAAAAAATGTTTATAGTTAAATAATTACTTTGAGATTCCTGTTTATATTTTCATAATTGAAAAGTTCTCAAGAGCAGAATACCAAAAGCTAGAAGTGGTAACACTATTTTATTTCCATATTTCTTTGGAACTGTAGTTGTCTGGAAAGTATCATAAATTAAAAAGCCAAGTGGTTATGACTTTTCTGTTTTGTTTAGCTCTGTGTCACAGAACCCAAGTTACAGAAATTCTAATTATAATTTTCTAATTTTCTGGAGTGGCTTTATAAAATGTTTTTCCCTAAATGACTTTATATAGTGTTTATATGGTGTTCTTTTGTTTATTTTATGAACAATAATATTTCTTTTTGCTTTGATCAGTTCAAAATATAATTTATGCTCCTAGCTATGCATTGGAACATCTCCAAAAGGCTCTCAAGCATAATTTCTAAAAAGAAAAATGGAGGGAAGGGTTTATAAATGTCTTAATTCGATTACTTTGATAGATTACATGAGGATTTGCGGCATTAGAATTGAGTTCAGAAGAGGCAACACAAGGGGATCGTTTCTTCAGAAAACTTGATATAAATAAGCAGATTGTTAGGTCAAAGAAGGGGAGCTGCAGGGACAACTAAGCCATCTGTGTGGCCCCATCTTTCCTGTCATGGGCTTGGAACCTGCATTGTGTGGTATCGGTTACGGTGACAACCAACAATAGGAAAATAGTTAGAGGCTTAATGAGAAAGAGTAAATAGGACCAGGAAAACTGGACATCTATGCCGACTCACAAAGGCTTGCCAGGAAAGGAGGCAGGTAGAGCGGGTGGGATGAGAAAAGTATGAAGGGGAAGAAACGCTGAGGGATGACAAACAGAAACGGGGGAAATGGAGTCAAGACGGCTAGCATGATTCATGGCCAGGAAGGACAGCTAAACCACTCTCTGATCACACTTTTACTGAAATTCCATCTCCAGATTAGTAGAATGGCTCATTACCTAGGGACATCAGAATTGCCTAGAACAATACATAAATCAGTAGCTTCGCACATTTCTGCTTTAGGAAAATATCACTCCCACTTGTGAAAGGAGGGGTTTGGAAAAGGAGGAGTTGCGGAGAGCAAGAGGCTGGCCTCCTGTTCTTCCTGCTGTGAAAGCAAATCGTATCCTCCTGTCGTGCAGCGGGATACAGAATGAACCATACCCTGGGGTCACAAGCTATTCAGGGATCCTTTGCATTAGTGCTGAGTGCTTGATTCAAACCCCATGCCACAAGTTCCTGTGGGCTTAACCCTTCTTCATCTGTAAAAGAAGGGTATGTATTAATATTGCCTGTCTGTTTAGGTGAGGAGACAATGTGTCGATGTAAGTAAAACAACAAAGAGTAACGACTCCCCAACTGTTAGAAAATACTAGAAGCAGTAGAGGGGCATTTTTACCTTTGTATTAGGAACAGAAGCTATGTGGGAAATCTCAGGGCTACAGCTTCTCCCCTCTGCCGCCTCCAGGTAGTGGCTCTTATTGCCGTTTTTCAGAAGGTGGCACCTACACCTCTTCCTCGCCACTGGGGCCCTCGGCCCTGAACCACTCTTCCCCACGTTCACCATGGTTTGATACCAGCAGACTCTCCACTGTTCTCCACACCCCAAAGCCACTTTAGCTTCCACACAAATGACCTAACACTCTGACTCAATGCTTTCCCAACTGCAGATTGTGGCCCATTTATGGTCATGCAATCAACTGAGCGTGTTATGACTAGCTAGACAAAACAAAACAGAATGAAACAGGGGGCAATGTGGCAGCATGTCATATTAGATAAGGATATTTTTTTAAAATGAAACATTGTTTCAGTTATACATATGTAGACCTATATGCTGTGGGTTGTGACGTAAAATGTGTTTCTTATTGTGGCTTGCTGACAAAAGAGTCCCAAACTCTACTCCAACCTAGCTTTGCTCAGGACACTGGATTCCTTGACCTCTCTGTGGTGAGGACCTTCTTTTGCCTCTTCTCCACTTTGGTGACCACTCCCACAACCATATCACAGATCTGGTCACTACCAAGAATAGGTCCATCTCTAAAACTTGGATTTTGCACTCTATAACCACTACCTCTCCTATTCTGCAATTTTCCCTCATCTCCTAACCTTCACTAACTGTTTTCTTTTGTTATTGTTTTTAAATATATATTTTCCTCTTTTTAAACCCTGTTTCTTGAACAAAACTTTCTGTTCCTCAATCTTCCTATCGGGATTGACTTAGCTCAGTTTTAACTATCCAGACGGTTTCTTTGCTGTCCTCCAGAATTACCCTCTTCAAGGTGACAGGAGACCCTCTCTTCAAGGCCCAAATTGAATATGGCGCTTCTAAACTTAAACATGCGATCTGGTTCCCCTTTGTGCAAACCTACAAGGCCCTTCTCAGCAGTACCCAATTCACTGGATCAGACTTTCCGGAAGCAGGGCGCCTCCAACCAACTCTTCCTCATCTCTCTCATGTTTCCAAATATAGACATGTCACTGCTTCTTGTTTTGCCTGGGGCCCTACTCTGGTGGTCTACCCCACCCACAGCCCCAGATGAAGCAGCATCCATCCCTGTGTCCACCTCTTGCCCCTGCCATGGTCTATTAGCCAGGGGAAGGCCTTCGACTCGAGGGTAGAGCACAGGAACTGACTAGCATGCTGTGAAGAGTGTAACTGGACCCCTCTCCTAGGAAATTAAGGGACTCTTCCCAGGAAGCTAAGGGAGCTACACAGGAAAGTCCTGCTAGTCAAAGCCAAAGAAACTAGTCAACAGATAGAACAACCAAGCTGGAGACACCATAGAGCCCCAGAGACGGAGAGAAACACATAAAGTAATGCTTCATGTCAGTGGCCAGTACCTGTGTCCCAGAGATCTGGCTGCCCTGAAGAACCTGTCCTGGGTCCCCCTTGAGATCCTGGGACCATTACAACAACTCCACATTTGCTTGAGTGACCTTCAGCGGGCCTCTTTCCTTGAATCCAAAAGAGCTCAGAAGGGAACTTTCAGCTCACTGAACTTTTACTGTTGCCTGACACATGATCCTGTGCCTTTGCACATGAAATATGCATTCCCAGGAATGCTCAGTCTCCCTTTTCCTATATGGCAACTGCCTACTTATCCTTTAGGAAAACAAATGTTTTTTTATGAGCCTCCAGCTCCCCAGGCCAGCGCCTCCTCTGCATGCCTTCAGCACTTTGCTCATCCCTAGTTATCATAAGACCTCTCTTGCTGTTTTGTAATTGTTTGTGTTTCTGTATCTGTCCCTGGACTCGCAGCCTCTTGGGGCCAGTGTCATATCCTACTCATGTTTTTACCTCCCCAATCTGGAGGTGGGTAGCAGATTCTGTTGGTTCCCTCCTCACACTCCCTAACCTGGAGCTCACTCACCTGCAGACAGGCCCCGTGCACTCCCAGTGACTTTCTGTGGCTCTCTGCCTGAGAGTTTCAGGGAGACCAGGAGCACCAGGGGGTGAATGCCCCAGGAGTGACCCTTAGACAATGAGAGGTGGGAGTTGGTGGATAAATACTTCAGCTTCTTGTCTGTCGGTGGGTCCACTGAGTTCTATACAGTTCCTCAAAGGGTCCTTTGTGAAACTGAGCCCCAGTGGCCTGTGGTGGCTTTCTTCCCTCCTTGGTCTCATGTCCTCACTCCCTTACCATGCTTCCTAGAATCACCTCCTAAAAAACAACTACTTGCACCCTAATGAAAACATATCTCAGGAATTGCTTTTGGATGAGCCCAAGTAAAACAGGGAGATAAAACACATAGTGCCTGACAGAGAATGAATGACTGAGGTCATCAGCCCCTACCCCTCTTTCCATCGGCACAGCATGTCAAGAGACATCCTGTACACCCAACCCTGTTTCACTTTATTCTCCCAAGTTAGGACCTGATGGTAAGCACACTGACCACACACTCATCAGCACCCTCACCTCCCTTGGTCACTGGTCATTTGGAAGAGCCTACCCTGAGAGTCCCCAGGCACTGACACAGACTTGGGTTCTTTCCACTCCTGCTCTGGGAAGCTGAGCACTACAGAAAGAAACTCTCCTACGATATTACTTGGGGACTATTTCACATTGATCATTTTTCAACCCTCAACAAAGCTTCAAAACCATTTTACTTGCCCCCGATCATTTCCTTCAGCAATGACTATGCCCAGCTTTCACCAGGATGCTCCATCCTCTTCTTCTTTCTCCCCCCTGTCCTCTTTGTATCTGGAGTACTTGAGTGAGTGAAGTTAGCATGTCTTAGCACTTGCTAGAAGAAGGGCTCAGATTCTGATCAGGGAAAACAAACCACAATCAGGCTCCTTGGAATAACCAACCAGAACAAAGGTCCCCAAGCTTTTCTGCACCAGGCACTGGTTTCATAAAAGACAAATTTTCCACAGACCAGTGGGGTGGTGGGGTGGGGGATGGTTTTGGGATGATTCAAGTGCATTACCTTTATTGTGCACTTTATTTCTATCATTATTACATTGTAATATATAATGAAGTAATTATACAGCTCACCATAATGCAGAATCAGGGGAGCCCTGAGCTTGTTTTCCTGCAACCAGACGGTCCCATCTGGGGTGATAGGAGACACTGACAGATCATCAGGCATTAGATTATCATAAGGAGTGCAACCTAGATCCTTCGCATGTGCAGTTCACAATAGGGTTCATGTTCCTTTGAGAATCTAATGCCACCACAATCAGATCTGACAGGAGGTGGAGTTCAGGCAGTAATGTGAAGGATGGGGAGCAGCTGTACACACAGATGAAGACTCTTTTGTTCGCTTCTGCTCACCTTCTGTTGTGTGGCCCAGTTCGTAACAGGCCACAAACTGGTAGGTGGCCTGGAGGTTGGGGATGCCTGAACTAAAGGTAGGAGGAGATGAGCTTCAGACCTGCCAAGTACAGTGCTGTACACAGGGTAGTAAATAATTGTTATGGGGCTGTCAACCTGTCAAAATAGTCTGGATTAGTCAGAGGAGGAGGGCGCCATGGTGAGAGGGCAGCAAAAGGACAACACTTAGATTAGTACTATTACTAGCTCCATTTGACAGATGAGGAAACTGAGCTACTGACGGGTGAAATACTTGTCCAGGGTCACACGATGGTAAATGGCATAGTCAGGATTTGAACTCAGACCGTCTAGCTCTGAAGTCCAATAACTTAGCTACTACATGATACCGTATCTACTGACTTTTGAATACAGAATCGTATTGCCCATTTTTACACTGTTGAAAAAGACATACCCAAGACTGGGAAGAAAAAGAGGTTTAATTGAACTTACAGTTCAACATGGCTGGGGAGGCCTCAGTATCATGATGGGAAGCGAAAGGCACTTCTTCCATGGCAGCGGCAAGAGAAAAATGAGGAAGAAGCAAAAGCAGAAATCCCTGATAAACCCATCAGATCTTGTGAGACTTAGTCACTATTAAGAGACTAGCATGGGAAAGATCCCATAATTCAATTACCTCCCCCTGGGTCCTTCCCACAACACGTAGGAATTCTGGGAGATACAATTCAAGTTAAGATTTGGGTGGGGGTACAGCCAAATCATATCGAGAATTATTGATAAATCATTGGAAAATCATTACAATACAATATATCATCTGCCTCCCAAGGCTGGCATGCTTATAATACATATCAGATCTATAAATAATACATATCAAACAATTCAGATAAAAATGCTGTATGTATAATCTGCTATACATTATCACATAGCCATTATTAGTGGATTGGAAATGAAAATGAGTGTGCATTTTTCTCTCAGTTGCTCTGTGGATGTCAATCGTGGCTAAAGTGAGTCAATGTGGTACAGCGAACACAGCAGTAAACTGAGGCACCCCAAAGCATTGCTAACTACATGGCAGCCATATTTTAATTTCCACATCTGAAGAACAGAGGGCTAGAGTAGACAATGTCTCAGGTCCTTTTCAATGTTAAGATTTTGTTTTTCCATTTTGTATTGACAGTAAAAACTTGACTTCAAATCTATCTAGCTTACACTTGAAATTCTATTGATGCAGATGACTGGAGTCAGGGAGGGAGCCTGCGCGAGGATTGGTACATAACCTCTGTGCTCCTTGGAAAATGAGCAGCAGCATTTTCATATCTGAAGAATCTCTATGCCAACTATTTCAACCTTGTCAGATTTGCAAATTGCACCTGGTAGGTACAAGGGCTAGCAGATGGCTCTAATTTCAGAGTGCCCTTGACTACTAAAAAGAAGACACTGATGAGAATTTGTCTTAGGCCAGGATTTGGGTCTGCTAGATATAAAAAGGATTAGCCCTTCGCTCAGAGATCACCAGCACATACTCTGTGTGGCCCAGTCCAACTTCTGTCCTGTGGGCTGCTGCCCTGTTCTACCACCTAGTGCCCAGTCAAAACCCACATTTTAAAACGCAAAGGAATAACCACTGCATGGTAAACTTAGTGGGAAGGAATCAAACATACCACGGCATCAGATGTGCATCCACAGGAGCAATTTTTATTGAATTGACCAAGAAGGTAAGAGCATCTCTGACTTTGGTCACTTTAGAATAAGAATGGTCTTGTTCTACCTGCCCCTGATTAAGCCTCCAGGGATCTTAGAAAACACAGTCTAAAAAAGATTACCTCAAAAATGTAGACATATTCTACCGGGGAGGAAAAAATGTGAACGCAGATACTGATCACATCTTGTGTTACCCCTTCTCTCCAAACTTATCTCCAAGGCAGAGAGGGTGGAGTCTGCCTGGAGTCTCCTCCTGGCATATTTAACTCCCTCCTGTCCCCCTCCTACTTGCATATATGGACTTCTGCACTTAGGCGCAGGCTTCTCTGCCTGAGGTGGCCCATTCTCGAATGCGGACCCCTGCAGGCCGGAAATCTCCTTCCATCTCTTTACACATCCTTCTGAGTCTCATGTGTAGTAGGTGCTCAATAAGTGTTTGCTGAATTGGTCTGTGTGCGCACGTGCGTGTTTGGGGAGTAACTTAATTCTCAGGGGTCCCATGTATATAACAAACCCCATTTTTCCTCTGACAGAGACTAAGGCACAAAGGCTCCAGATCACACAGCTCATGGAGTCACTGGGGCTCCTCTCCCTCACCTGGTCTGATGTTTTCAGGCCGGGTGCGGTGGGTCAAGCCTGTAATCCCAGAACTTTGGGAGGTCGAGGTGGGCAGATGACTTAAGCCCAGGAGTTCGAGACCAGCTTGGGCAACATGGTGAAACCCTGTCTCCACCAAAAATACAAAAACTTAGCTGGGCGTGGGGGCGCGCACCTGTGGTCCCAGCTACCCGGGAGGCTGAGGTGGGAGGATCACTTGACTCCGGGAGGCAGAGGCTGCAGTGAGCCGAGATCCCGCCATTACACTACATCCTGGGCGACAGAGCAAGACTCTGTCTCAAAAAAAAAAAAAAGTTTTCCTTCAGGAAGGGGTGGACTGGGGAGGCCTGGCTTGGGGGTCACTCCGCAGGTGGCGGCGCACACTCTGAGCGCTTGTTTTGCAAGGGGATGAACTGAGCCTTTTTTTTTTTTTTTTTTTGGCCATCATTTATCCGAGATGCGATCGGTCCAAATAAGCAGCTCTCGGAAAGTTTCCGTTTTGAAACTTCTCCGACACTCCTACCCCGGGCTGGCTCCGGGTGCCAGAGCCGAGAGGAGCTGCCTGCGAGACCAAGCCCCGCCCCCCCCGCCGCCCGACTCCCGCAGGAATCAGGAGGGTGCTGGGCCGCGGGAGTGGGGTGCTGGGCCTAGACATGAGGCTGCAGGACACCACTCCCTCCCCCCATGCTCAAGACTGCTGACACATGAACCCCTACAAACGCGGCCGCCCTTGCCCGCCAGCTTGGCCCCTAGCTTCACCCCTTCTTCCTCTCCCTCGACCACCCCGACCCCCCTCCCCAACGTACCTATCCAGTCCCCGACCCTGGGAGACTCACCCCGCCACTCCAGGAGCCGCTCGGGGGTGAGCGCCGCCGCCACGTCCTCGGCGTAGCCCCTGGGCGCCCCCAGCAGCAGCAGCAGCAGCAGCAGCGACGGCGACAGCAGCATCGCTAACCACTGGGCTCGCCGGGCGCCCCTTGTCCTGGGAGCCCAGAGCCGCACCCCAAGCACCCGGCCCTGCCGCGCGGAGGCGGATCCGCAGCCTCCTCCGACCCCACCCCTCCGGGGGCCTCGACACCCCCGGGCCCTGGAGACCCGCTCCGCCACCTCTGTCGCCACAGTGAACGGACACTCGGGGCTCTGGCTGGGACGCGGGAAAGTCGAGGAGGTTTTCCCCGCCCTACCCACTGCGGCTTGGGGAAGGAGGAGGAGGAGGGGTGAGCCATCTGCCCATCCCAGAAATTCCTGCCTTTGGGGTGGGGACAGGAGCAGTGAGGCTGCCCAGCGCACACTCCCTGCTCCTCCAGCTCGCGGCCCCGCTCTCTCCTTTCAGGGGGAGGCCGAAGAGGAGTTGTGGGTGAGCGATTTGAGAATCTCCAGGACAAGGAGCCTGACATCCGGGTTTGCAAACCACCCGGATTCTGGAAAACACCGCGGGTTTGCAGCGGACAGCTTAGAGTGAACCCAGCTGCTCTGAGACCCGGGCGCTTTGGGAGCGCCCTGGACTCCTCTGAAATGTGGAGCACTGGAAACCCCTGAGGGGCCACCCCGTGGTCTACCTTCCTTGCCACAGAGTAACCCAAAGATTCTTCTATTGTTCAGCTCCTTCGGTTTTGAAATAACCTCCTCTTTACATCTCCTTTGATCCCCCAAGCTCCGCAAAGTAGCCGGGGTCCCTATTATCCCATTTTTACAGCTGAGAAACCCTGCCCAGAAAGTCGAAGTGCTTTGCCCTAGGTTACTTCCTAATCCAGCAAAAATTTCTCTGTAGTAAGTAGGACAGTCCTGGCTAGAATGTAGTCCTTCTAACTGTCCTCCTTCAAATAACCAGCAGAACACTGTAAGTGTTTAATATTCTGAGAACAGGCTTATATAAGACCTTTCCTCAGCGGGACCTTGACATTAGTCATTAAAACATAAGAGAGGGGGAGGGGAGGACAGAAAGCAGAGCCTGGAAGGAAATGCCCAGCAGGGAGGAGGATTGAAGGTCAGAGCTAAAAGTGGAAGAAGGGAAAGTGGTTGTCTTGGCCACTGCCTTAACAAAAAGTGCTCAGTCCTGCAGGAACCTCAGAGAGCCTCAGAACTGTCTGTCCGAGGACAAAAGGGGCAAGCGTTTATCCATGGACTTTATCCTTCCCTGTTGGTAAGGGAGATCCTAGGGTAATTAACTCTGCTGCACTGTTCTACAGCAGTGGTGAGTTTCAGGCATGGTCCCATGCCTTGTCTCTGAGAAGCCCTGGGTGCATAGCATGGCAAAAGGTGAGGCGCTGTCAGGTTGCTTCTCAGGGGGGTGGGGGGGGACAGCTAGGGGAGACAGGCTGCAGAGGGGGCTGGAGTAAGGTGAGTTGAGAGGATGTGAGAGGTTCCAATGTGTGTGGAGTCTATAACATATCATTACATGTAGAATTCAGCATCCCTGCTTGAAAACATGCAGAAAAGAGATACTTTAAGCCTAGTAGATTACACAGACTTCAGCTACAAACTATGTATCCATCTCTCCTATGGTCTCAGAACTACATTGCTATGGGAATATCCCCGTAGCATTATAATAGAAGATTTGGCCCTGCCTGAGCAGGTTGGCATGCATTGCAGCAGGCAAGTGCAATGCATGTGGCATAATTAGGTCATAAAATGGGACACTGATGCTAATCTCTGGTGAGGTCCAGGGCAGTGACAGTAAAGGGGAGAAAGACTAGGCTGGAGTGGGCATAGAGGCCTAAAAGTGCTCAGATAGTATGGTGGATATTGGGAGGAAGGGGCTGTTCTAGGATGGGAAGAAGTTGTGAAAAAAATATATATTATACAAAGGTTAGAGTGAGAACTGCTTGTATGGGAGAGAGTGAGGCATGCCTGGTTGAAATAAAGGGCAGCCACTGGGGCACGCTGACGAATGAGGACAGTTGCTGGGACATTGGGCTACCTCTCACTGGCTGTGCACCAGTGTGAGTTGTCCACGTGCTATGGGCCTGTTTTAGTCTCTGTATAATGAGGGGGAAAAAAGCTTCCCTCGACCCATAGCAGATACAATTCTGAAGTAGCAGAGCTAGGACTATGAGTAGGATAAGAAGGGAGAAACAAACCTTATTTCATCTTCAGAGCAATTAGTATAATGAAGAGAGGTGATGACAGCTTCCTGGCCTACCAACCCCATATTTTCTATTCAACCATTAGAATGCTCATAAAAGAGCTACTTTTTCTTTTCTTTCTTTTGCTTTTTTTTTTTTTTTTTTTTTCTTTTTTAATCTGTTGCTGAAACACTGCAGCTTTGAAATGGAAATCTGTGGTAAAGAGCTTTTTAACCTTCAAGAAAATGACCACCACCCATATCCTGGTCTCACATGTGTTTCAGGTTCATGAGGCACTGTAGGGTCATGGTTAAAAGAGGCGGCTCTGCTACTTACCAGCACACCACTTAGTTTGCCCCAGCCTCAGTTTCCTTCTATGTAAAATGGAGATAATAATGTTTGCTTCATTGTGTGGCTGCATTAAACGAGCTAATGCATGCACAGTGCTTAGCACAGTGCTAGCACACTGTAAAGTTCACCTCTGGGAGCTGTGGGTGTGTGGGGAGGGCATGAGGAGCAGAGAGCAAGAGCAAAGGAGAGCTTAGAAGCCAGGCTGCAGAGCACTGTGCTAATGGTAATTATGGCTCTGGACTCTAGCTGAGGAACACGGTAGGCAGGGCTCAGTGCCTGCTGGCCTTTGTACAGCTTCCTATTGCTTCCCTTCTCCTTTGGAATTGGAATTCATTATTTATATCTCTCACCTGAATGTGAATTCCAGGACAGCACACTTCCTGGCACTTAGTCATCTCTCAGTTTCTGCTGAATGAGCGAAGGAATGAGGGAAGAAAAGAAAAGAGGTTGAAAGAAATAAAGTCAGTCTTCACTTGACGTCATCTATAGGTTCTTAGAGACTATGATTTTAAGCAAAATGGCATATAATAAAACCAATTTTCTTTTTCTCATCAATGTCATAATGAAATCACGTTGAAGGAAACAATGTTATTTGAGGACCTGCTATATGTCATTTCACTCAAAATTGCAGTTTCCAAGAACCTGTTCATGGTGTTAAGTGAAGACTTCCTGTACAGTGTGTGGGGTCATTTGAAATCTGAGAAAAATATTAAAACTTTGAATTGTATTGATAGTGAAGAAAATGGGATTTAAAACTCAATGTATAGATTGTGGTTTGTCAAAATTAACAAATTTTTTGAGCACTGTATGAATCAGGGTATCAGCAAGAAAGGGTGAGGTCCTGGTTTGTTGAACGTTTACCCAAGGGACTGTGAACCCCCAAAATTTGAGACGGGCCTCAGTTAATTTAGAAAGTTTATTTTGCCAAGATTGAGGACACATACCCATGGCACAGCCTCAGGAGGTCCTGACGACATATGCCCAAGGTGGTCAGAGCACAGTTTGGTTTTATACGTTTTAGGGAGACATGAGACATCAATCAATGTATGTATGATGAACATTGGTTTGGTCTGGAAAGGCGGGACAACTTGAAGTGGACAGCAGGGCTTCCAGGTCATAGGTAGATAAGAGACAAGTGGTTGCATTTTTTCAAGTTACTGATTAGCCTCTCCAAAGCAGGCAATCAGATATGCGTTTATCTCAGTGAGCAGAGGGGTGACTGAATAGAATGGGAGGCAGGTTTGCTCTAAGCAGTTGCCAGTTTGACTTTTCCCTTTAGCTTAGTGATTTGGGGGACCCAAGATATTTTTCTTTCACATCTCTCCCCTTTTCTTCTAAAAATATCTTTTGAAGGCTGAGCATGGTGGCTCACACCTGTAATCACAGTACTATGGGAGCCTGAGGCAGGTGGATCACCTGAGGTCAGGAGTTCAAGACCAGCCTAGCTAACATAGTGAAACCTCGTCTCTACTAAAATACAAAAATTAGCTGGGTGTGGTGGTGCACGCCTGTAATCCTAGCTACTCGGGAGGCCAAGGCAAGAGAATTGCTTGAACCTGAGAGTTAGAGATTGCAGTGAGCCGAGATCATGCCACTGCACTCCAGCCTGTGTGACAGAGCCATTCTCCATCTCAAAAGAAAAAAAAAAAAAAAGTCTTTTGGAGAAAATTAGTCTCTGGTTCCAGGTTTTGTCTTTTTATCTGATATCTCACGGCTAGGATGATTTATTCCTAGACAGGTAGGTCCTGAGTTATTAGGAAAGCTCATTTTTAGAAGGTTGTGAAGTCTCATGTCCTATGGAGAAAATAGAGGGAGGAAGGGAGAACAACAACAATAAACAAAAGAACCATTTTGGAAAATCAATGTAGGCCACATTACTCTGAAGTCCATATATCAGTAGGCAGGTATGAAAGTGGCTTATGTATGTAAATAGGTGGTTGTTATTGTCTTCTGAAGTTCAAGTTGTCTAGCCTCAGTTTGCAGAGCTTTATGTAAGCACAGTTTTGTTTTCAGGGACTCCAAATTAGGAGAAATGGGGGAAAAAAGGCAAAAAAATTGAAAACACTGTTTTGAAAACTAATAGCCAAAAACAATTAGAATTCAGTCCAAACTGTAGAAAATAATAAAATTGAAAAATATCAGGCAAGACTAGAATCTAACAACAGGTGCACTACAGTTTTGAAACATAATTTTTCTCTCTCCAGACAAATCATGGTAGAACTGATTTGCTTTACTATACTTGTCCTAATTATTTGCATACAGTGCAGCAAGAATAATTATTTTTTGCATAGGCTTTTAAATCATCTTTGATGGGACTTTGTTCCATAGAAGGAATCTCAGATAAGACTTTTTTAAAGCTGAACCCAGTGATGAATTTGTGCCACCTAATACCTGTGAGTTGGGTGATCCTTTCCTCTTGAGGTTCCAAGATAAACTTGGAGCTCCTGGGCCTGTCAGAAAGTGAAATTCTTTACTTACCACTGTACATGGAAGGTATGAGGTCAGTTTCCCCAAGGGCTTTTATTGACTCCATAGGTCAAGTTTGATTGCTTAAAGGAATGCACACAATTAAAACCTTGGTAAAATAACCAATTTCTCCAATTGTGTCCTGTTGCAAAATGAAAATAGATTCTTATTGCACTTATGCAAATAACTGTATTGCCGTAAGTTAAGAATACCCACAAATAGTTTCCAAATTCTGGAGAAATCAGGTACAGAGAAACAAATATGCTCCAAATTGTGTTTATAGGAGTATACTAAATTGTTAAAGTTGTCAATAGCTCAAAAAAAAAGTTTCCTTGACTCTGAAAAAAACAAAACGAAGGATCAGCAACATTTAAAGCACAAATCAAAAAGATTACTTTAGTCTTCTGTCAGTTCATTTTACACAGTTAACTCCTGTTCTGCTTGATATTCATGAACATTTCAGCTCTCCATGAGAGTCCTGAAAGTTTTTTCCTCTATTCTAATGTCACAGTCTGTAAAGTTATCAAAAACCTGCATTTAAGAACACCTGTTAGAGTTTTATAGCTGATTATAAAACCACCTCGTAAAGAGGACCAAAACAAGACAACAATTATTTGTGGATGACAAAAAGTTTTAGGGCAGCCATAGTCAAAGACACAATTGATAAGGAAATGTGTTACCTCTGTGGCACACAGTAATTTAACATAACAATTATAAGTATTACTGATAATGTACAGTAAGTCATATCAGAATTATAGGAGTGCCCATGATTTTGGAACAGATACCACATATTTATATAAATACAGCCTAAAGAAAACCAAACACCATTTCATCTTTGGCAATGTTTTCTGTATAATTTTTATACCAGATAAACCAAACAATGTCATTTTTGAACTTTAAGGAACTTAATATCTTAAAAGATTGATTAGGTTAGAAAAAGACATAATTTATAATTTGATTTTGGAAAGTTCATCAAATATCAAAGGTTTAAAACTCTTGATATCACAAAATAAGATCATTCATTTAACCAAAGTGATAACTCAAGGATTTAAAAAAGGCAAAAACCTTCATTCTTTGAGAAAGGAGACTTAACGTTCCAAACAATAAGCTAATAAAAACAACATGAAGCCAATTAAATTTGGTTTTTGAAATTGTATAAACAATCTATAAAATTTTAATCTTGACCATAAGATATAACTTCCCTAAACCTTTTATAACCTTTATTGAGGAGTCAGTTAATGCTTCAAGACAACCTTGTTAATTTGACACAGGGGCCCACATGCTAGTCTTGCACCACTGTGCCTTTAACATTAATGATTAATTTATAGAGAAACAACTTATTTTATCTTTCAAAATCAGCCTTTACAATCTCATGTGCCCATATTTTCCATGACAGTCCCTGGAACTTGAGTTGAAATAGCTTTAATTTCTGGCCGTGTGTCTTAGAAATGCAGTTTATTTTGATTGACGTCTCCTACAGGGCCTGAAAATGGGGCTTTAATTGCTGTCAGTGTTTAAAATGTAGTAGGAGTTGCTGTCCTTTTTAGACTCAGGAGTCAAAGCCCTGTAACTCAGTGTCACAAGTATTTTAAAAGTGCATACAGAGAGATGAGAGATAGATGGATGTAATAACCTTCATTTAAAAATTTTAATCTCCGTTTTTTTCCTAAGCAAACCAAAACTTAAATGATAATATGACAACTTGATCATATAAAAGTTTTGGGTCTTTAAAAAATAAATCCTCTTATTGTGACTTACACAGACTATTCATGATATGCTTGGACTTTCTGATTTGTTCTGAACATCCCTCTTTCTTAAACAACCAGTCATTTTACTCTAGGACTCAATTTACCATACAAGATTCTTTCTCATATGAAATTATTTTCCTTTAAGCTTTCTTACAAAAAACCCTCTTTATTTTAATAACTTTCTTTACATCTCTTTTATTTCCTGGTTCCTTTTACCTTGTTTTATACCTGACCTTTAAATGAACTTTGAATTTGATAAAAATTGTTCACCATTTTTTTTTAAAGGACACATTTGTTTTGAATGTTTTCCTACAAATATATTTTTATTGGAAAATATCCAAATAATAAAATATCTGTTATTTAATTTGATATAACTTTAGATTCTAAATTATGATTATTTTGTCTACAAGTATTTATTCTATTACATTTACCTAATAATTTTTTTTATCATTTACCTAGATTATTTACAAAAACTGTGACTGTCATTATTTAAAGTTATAGAATCACCATTGCAAAATTGTAATTGAGGCAGTGAAAAGGATTTCACCTGACTGACTCCATCTTGCTTCTAACCTCCAAACTGTTCTGTTCATTCATGGGCATAGGTCTAACTAACTTTGGGAGGAACTTAGTTTGTAGTTTAGCTTTGAAACAAAGACTGTAACAGTCCTTTCCCAAAACAAACCTTACTGACTGTAGAATAGACCACCTAAAGCCACAAAGATTAGAAGATATGGTAATCGTACTAAATTTAAGATGTAGCATTTTTTTATTAAACCAATATCAATATCTTATTTATTAAAGATTACTCAAGCAAAGGTCATTCTGATTTGGGCTGGGTTTATAGTTTTGTAACCCCTATGCCAATATTTTGACAACTTATAGTATTTGGCAGGGATAAGTATGAAATTGCTTGATTTATAAATGTAAACAAAAATGTATGCTGGCAATTCTTAAGACATTTCTAATGATACTTTACCAATAATTTTAAAGTGAACTTATTTATTAAACATTTTACTTAAGTTACATAAGTTTGAAAAAGCATTTTACTAGTCTTTTCTTTTATCCTGATGAGGTATTTGATCCAAGTGCTTTTATTTTCTTAAGCCAATGAATTAGAGGTTTTTTATACTTTTTCAGTAGTGAAACATTGTGTACACATAAATACACAGACATATTAGGCATGCTGATAGAAATACATCTTATAGATCATAAAAACCTTTTTTATTTCTATCTTAGGCTATCAGATTCTAGATAAACTATTTCACAACCCTAGGCAGTAGTCAGCTTAATAGCCTTAAATTTGCATATTAAAGGAAACAACTCAGGTGAAAACCAAATAGCAAAATGTATGTCATAAGGTACAGAGAGAAAATATCTGGTGGTCCTAGAGGGATATTAAAGATGGATGTCAAATCAGACAAAAAATTATAGAAATCTATCATAGCAGTGTATAAGGAGACCAATTTTATCTACATAGGGACTACCTATCTTTAAACAGGATCTCTGAGCTCTGGGCAAAGCTCCCACTGAATCCTGGGTCTCCAAAAAGGAAGAATTATTATGAGTTTAGACCTTGTGATGCTTTTGCAGTGTACTTAAAAAAAATTTTTTTTCAAATAAAGACATTTCCAAGTGTCTAAACCACACTCTTCCTTAAAGAAACAGGAGTACCTCTGTGGCAACAACTATTTTAGGCAAAAAAAAAAAAAAAAAAAAAAAAAGAAAACACACACACACACAAACGAAAAACAAAACAAAACAAAAAAACTCAAACAAACAAAAAGGTAACACAATACAAAAGTAAGCAGTTAAGAGCTGAGACAAACTTGTCTGTTCTCATTATTGTGGTTCCATAAGGTAAAACAGGCTTCTCCCCTAAAGGGAGCCTGCTGCCTTCCCTATTTTCTTTATGGAGCCCCATATATGAGTGCATTTTAGGTCCACCATACAGCAGTGGGTGCAAGAGAAAGGAGAGACAACAGAAGTAAATGAAGAAAACAGAATTCAGGAAACTGAGAAGAAAAAGCTTTTGCTCAAAAAAAGACAAAGTCCTAGGAGAAAAACAAAAAGAAAAACATGAAGGCATTTTAAATACAAACACACACATATGCACACACACACACACGTTGGATGTTAGCTTTCAATTAAGCTGACTTTTAACCATTGAACTTCTTTAAAAAAAATCTTTTTAAATCCCATTACCATATTTCAGGTAGGACAAATTGCTGCGATTTCAGAAGTATAGCTATTGATGTTTCGGTTTTGCCTGGCTAGCAAAAAAGTGGTCTTGTTATGTAAGTAAAGTCACTTAGTAGTCAAAATCGAAAATCTTTCCTCTTTTTTTTTCCTTTTGCTGATCATTTTTCTCCCCCCTCCCTTTTTCTTTTTTTTTTTTTTTTTGTGGGAATTTAGCCACCTCAGAAGCCTTGTTCCCCATAATTTGGAACTTTCTTTGGATTTGATCAAGTCAGACAGAGTTGATCAAACCCAATGGGAAAAAGACCCAACAATGAAAACCGAACCAGACAACCCCCCCACAAAAAAACATGGTTAAGCAAGACAAACAATTGTACAACTTATGTGATTACTGAGTGCTCTAATGGTAAAGAGAAATTAAGACCAGTTGGTTGTTAACTTTCTCCAAGACAAAAATCCCTGTTCAGTTACTTACCTAGGGGTGGGTCTCATGCTGAAAATGTATCTCCACCATCCTAGAAGCAGAAAAAAAAAAAGAAAAAGCTTATATTCCCTGTTGGAAATGAGCTCAAACTCCATGAAGGAGTTATCTGCCTTCTATTGTCATAGAAGCAGAAAAACTTGCCTTCCTTGTTGTAAGCAAGTAAAACTCCAAAAAAAAAAAAAAAAAAAAAAAAAAAAGGGGGGGATAGAGGGGAGTTGAAAAAAAATAAACTTTAGATCTTGACCAAATTTTGGGAAATCAGGGATTCTCTGGAGGGGGTGCTCCCAGACTTCCACAAATTGTCCTATTGGTTTGAGCCATAAAGTTAGCTCATGCTGGTACCAAGCACAGAAAGGAGATTTGTTAAAGGTTAGGGACACCTCCACTCAGAATCCCTTCATGGTTACCAAAATGTGAACCCTGAAAATTTATGACAGGTCTCAGTTGATTTAGAAAGTTTATTTTGCCAAGGTTGAGGATACATGCCCATAACACAGACTCAGGAGGTCCTAGTGACATGTGCCCAAAGTGCTCAGAGCACAGTTTGGTTTTATACATTTTAGGGAGACATGAGGCATCAATCAATGTATGTATGATGAACATTTGTTTGGTCTGTAAAGGCAGGACAACTTGAAGTGGAGGAGGGGGCTTCCAGGTCATAGGTAGATAAGAGACAAATGAGTGCATTCTTTTGAGTTTCTGATTAGCCTCTCCACAGGAGGCAATTAGATATACATTTATCTCAGTGAACAGAGGGGTGACTTTGAATAGAATGGGAGGCAGGTTTACTCTAAACAGTTCCCAGTGTGACTTTTCCCTTTGGCTTATTGATTTTGGGAGCCCTAGATATTTCCCTTTCACAGGACTATTTACAAAGGTATGGGCAGAGTGAAGGGAACCAAAATAGGATGGTGAAGCACCCAGCTTCTGGCAAGAATGAAGCTGTCTTTACCACAGGTAGACCTGAAGGAACACAGGGGCAGGGAGCAGTAGCACGGGCCTAATGAAAGCTGTACCCTTGGGACAGAGGGCATCTGCCAGGACAAGAGAACAGCAACTACTACCAACTGAAGCCTGGTGGGGAGGAAGCTGAGACAGTAAATACCCTGTCTGTCTTCACCTGCTTTCTGACATCTTCCCATTGGCAGAACCCAGCTGGAATTCAGTGGGCAAAGAAGTCCACAGAAGCCAGCTTCCCAGAGTACAGAGCAGAGTGGAGGATGATAGAAAGAAAAATATTGTATGATCTCATTTATTTGCAGAATCTTACAAAATAAATTTGAATAAATAGAAATAGAGTAGAACAGTGGTTACCAGGGAGAGGAAATGGAAGAAAGTCAAGGATACAAATTTGCAGTTATGTAGGATGAGTAAGTCTGGAGAGCTAATGTATAGCATGAAGATTCTAGCTAATGATATTGTATCGTATACTGAAAAGTTGTGAAAAGAGTAGATTTTAGGTGCTATTAGTACACACACATAAAGACAACTATGGAAGGTGATGGATATGTTAATTTTTTTGGCTTTTAATCATTTCACTATGTGTATATATATGTCAAAACATTATGTTGTATACCTTAAATACATACAATAAAAATAAATTTTAAAAAGCAATAAACATACAACTACCTTATTTGTTTTCTAGGTCTGCCATAACAAAGTACCACAAACTGGGTGGCTTAAAACATTGGGAATTATTCTCTGTTTTATAGACCAGGAGTCCAAAGTCAAGTAAGCCAAAGGAATGAACTATTGATGCATGCAACAACATGACTGTGCCTCCAAATAATTCTGCTGACTGTAAGAAGCTAGACAAATAAGAGTATGTGCTTTATGACTGCATTTATAGAAAATTCTGGAAAATGTAAACTGATATGTAGTGACAGAAAAGCAGATCAGTGGTTGCCTGGGAATGGGAATGAAGGGCTAGCATGGACAGAGACTTAGCTGAGCCAAGAAGGAACGAGCAAATACTCCAGACAGACTGAATAGAGGTGAGAGTGCACATAAAAGGTGCTTGAGAGACTCTTGTAGCAGACAGATTGGATTGCATTGGGATGTTCTAGGAGCATTGAGACTAAATAGAAAAGCTGGTGCTAGATCCAAGATCATGTTAAGAACTTTATGCTGAAGCCAGGAAGAAGTCATTAAGTGGTTTCATTGCGACCAGATTTATGTTTTACATTTTAGAAAGAATGTTTCTGCTGTAGCATAGAGAATGGATGGGGTTGAGCAATTCATAAGGCTTAGGAGGCTGCTGCAGGAGCCTAGATAGAGAGAGGGCAGTTGTCTCGACTAGGAAGGAGGCAGTGGAAGGTAAAGAAATCTGAACACACATTTTGAGATACTGAAGAGGAAGGATCATCAAGATGTAGTTTTGACTGAGTGTGTTGGGGAGTAAGAGGGGAAGTTGTCAAGAATGATTTCCCATTTTATGGCCAACCTAATTGCTTCATACACTGAGAAACAGTTTGGGGAAGGTGGAGGATTTCAGTTTGGGATTTGCTGAAAGGCTGATGGGACATCCAGGTGGAGATATCCAGAGGGCAGTTGCATATTATGCGTATCAAAGTCAGAAACAGTCTGGAAGCATAGATTTGGGAGTTATCTGTGGTTAATAATTAAAGCCATGGGAGCATGTGCAATTGCCTAGGGAGTACAAGTTGAGAAGAAAGAGGAGAGGCCTGAAAGAATCATAGGAAATAACAACATATAAGGACAGCTAGGGAAGCACGCTGAGATGGAGTTAGAGAGGCAGGAGAGGCTAGGTAGAAAGTGTGGTGCTCTAGAAGTTGGGGAGAGTGTTTCAAGGAGATAACAAAAACAGCTTCATATGCTCTGGCGAGGCCAAAAGATTAAGGATAGACACATGTGCTGAATTTTGGGACAGAGAGGTAAATTATGAGCTTGGGAAGAATGCTCTTAAGGGTTGGAGGCAGGAGACATATTGGTGGTTTGAGAATGACTAGGAGCAGAGACAAGGATAGACAACTCTTTCAAGCAGTTTGTAGTTGCAAGGAGAAGGAGAAATGGCTGTATAGTCTGTGGGTATGTGATCGGGGAAGAAGGAGAATGTCTGGAGGCAGTTGCATATATGGGTACCAAAGTCAGAAACAGGCTGGGAACATAGAATGTTGTTGTTATTGTTGTCATTATTACATTGTTAGATGAGAGATTTAACATGTCTGAACCCTGATGGAAAGACTGTACTAGGGAGGGAGAAGTCAAAAATGCTTACTCTGAGGGAATTTATAAAGTAAGGTCCTTGAGAAGACCGAAGTTTCCAGATCCAAAACTAAGAGGACTCACTTTAGAAAGGAAGGTGGCACCTCTCATACAGTTGAAATGCAGGAAATAATAGTGTAGACCGAGGTAAGCCTGTAAGCTGTGGGTAGAGTTGAGAGTTCTCTCATCTGCTAGCTTCTAGTTTCCCTGAGAAGTGACAGAGGAGTTCATCAGCTAAGAATGAAGGGAGAGCTGGAGTTGGAGAGAGTGGGTGAGGCTGGCTTCAATATAAAACAGCAGAGAGAGCTGCTGGGGAGACTGGAAATCTGAAAATCACCAGGGGCCCAAATGCAGTCCAGGACCAATGAATTTATGAAGACTCACGTGTTTTCTTAATAATGTTCAGCAGTGCAGGTGTCGGCAGGAAGAAAGTGGGCACTGGGCTTCTTCCATGCTGATGTTGCCTAATCAGGATGTTACATGCAAAAGAGTTGAGGATATGGGCAAGGGAAAGGTTGTAGTTCTTGGTGGGAATCTCACCGGACTCAGCTCCATGACCACAGATGGACAGGTGGTGGCAGGCAGAGAGGGCTCTGGGGCCAGACTGCCAGGTTCAGATCATGGTTTTGTCACTCATCAGTTGTGTGACTTGGGCAAGCTGCTTGACCTTCATGTACCATAGTTGCCTCATCTGCAAAACTGAATAATAATAATAGTGCCGGCTGGTCATGGTGGCTCACGCCTATAATCTCAGGACTTTGGGAGGCTGAGGAGGGTGGATTACCTGAGGTCAGGAGTTTGAGACCAGCCTGGCCAACATGGTGAAATCTCATCTCTACTAAAAATACAATAATTAGCTGGGCATGGTGGTGGGCGCCTGTAATCCCAGCTACTTGGGAGACTGAGGCAGGAGAATCACTTGAACCCGGGAGGCAGAGGTTGCAGTGAGCTGAGATTGCAACATTGCCCTCCAGCCTGGGCAACAAGAGTGAAACTCAGTCTCAAAATAATAATAATAATAGTAATAACAACAACAACAATAACAATTGTACCTATCTCATTAGCTTGTTTTGGAGAATAAATGAGTTAATACATGGGAAGTGCTTAGAACAGTGACACATAGTAAATACTCAACAAAAGTAGCTTTTATTATTAATTGTTATTACTTAAAATAAATAAAAATATCCTGCAGGCAAATAAAGAATGAGTATTGATTTGTCTTCTTGACGGTTGGAGAGAAAAGCCGTATGACATTGTCCTCATTTCTTCCTAATAGCTGCCATTTATTGAGAGGTTGGTATGTGCCAGGCTTTATGCATTGTGCTCACAGTGCGGTGGTTAAAAGGTCATATTGCCTAGTTTGGAATCTTCTCTGGGACCTATGCTAAGTCACGGCACTTTGCTCAGCCTCAGTTTCTTTTGTGTAAATTAGGGTAGTAGAATATTCACTCCATAACATAATACATGGACAGCACTCATAACCTGGCAAATAATGAGTGCTCACAAAATGTAGCTAGGGTTGCTAGGTAATACTGACAACAGCAACACCATGAAGTTTGTATTTTTAAAATCACTGGATACTGATAAGGACACTGCAAGAGGTTAAGTGACGCATTGTTAAATCTCTATCCTGAGTTATTCATTAACTACATGTAATAAGCTATTTCATTAAGAGGCAACTGTACTACAGATAAAAGAGAACATTGGTTTATATAAGACAGGAGTTTTCTAACCTATTTAATATGTATATTTAGCAGCTATCTCCCAGCTACTTATTAAACACTTCTGGATGTGTTCAAAATATTGTTTTATGTTGCGATTTTGCAGAACCGTATTTTAACTAATAACATCCACAGCGGCTTGAGTACTGAGAGGTGAAAAGAAGTGAAAATTTACTGGGCTACAGGCCAATTTCAGTAGTGAATTAATGAACTAGCTGCTCACCTTAGTCTAAGCAGCAATTTATATCAATTTAATTCAATTAATGGCTTTCCCCGTGTGTGGTTCTTAGCCAGAAAGAAAGTTTCACTTACCCAGAAGTTCCATTTGAGCTTCTGTCTTGATTGGGCTTGCACAGGGTCTCTTTCTTCCCCTGTCAGTGAGCTAAGCCTAATTTCTGCGTGCTCACGCCTTCACTTCTGCTTCCTATATGTAACTTTGTTGAGGCGATGCAGAGGAAGCAGGCAAAGGGGCACACATTGTTAAAAGAAAGAGGCAATCACCCTGGAGAGAATGTGCACCTGCAGCATATGTTTCTGAAACCTACGAAGGCCCTGTAATGCTCAGCCCTCACTGTGGCCAGAGTCACCTGGGAGTTTTAAAATCAGGGCTCTCAGCCCCTCAGAGATTCTGATTCAGTTGATTTTGGGTAGGACTAGGCAACAGTATTTTTTTTGAAAAGCTCCCAAAGTGATGGATTCTAATATGCAGCTAGAGTGGAGAAGGGCTGGGTCTGTGCAGAGAACCCATTCTGGGTTCTGAATAGAAAAGGGCAGGAGGTAATGCTTGGGACATGGAAAGAAAGGGAAATCAACAATAAGTTGTTCAGTTGGGGGAGAGAAGGCTGGTTTTAGAAAACAATTTCCAATCGGCTGTGTTGTAATTACAGAGAGAATGGGGAGCAAGGCACAGGAAGCCACAGCAGACATATGGCTGTCATGGAGTGTGTTGCTGCCTGACTCTAGGAACCCCAATTTGGGAACCAAAGCTACTGAAGCATCTTCCCAGGCATTGCATCTCTAGTTAACATCCTTTGAACTCTATAACCGTCCTGGAACTCAAGGGGAAAGGCTGGAGAGTTAAACTAATATTTACTTAACATCTATTAATCATTTTCTAGGGATTTAAATATTCTATATCAGTTAAGATTCAGGAAAGCGTATAAAAGTTTTTATAATTACCAATGTCCCTTATAAATAAAAATAACAAAATTAAGGTCTGTCATCTTTTGGTTTCATCCAAACTATCCACCAATAAATGGAAGCGGAGTCTGTGAATGTATTCACATCTGGAAGGAAGAGGTAAGGGGAGAAAAAGGAGGCAGACAGAGAGCAGGTTGGACTAGGTGGATGAAAATGCCTTCTTCCATTATTTCTTAGCTATGTTACCTGGGTCAAATTACATAATCTTGCTGTTTCTTCCTCTATATACGGGACAATAAAAACCTGTCTTGCAAGGTTATTGTAAGGTGAGAAATGAAGTGAGCCAAACACCTGGCACAAGTAGGTCCCCCAGAAGTACAGCCACAGTCACTCTGAGGGAAGGAGGCTGGTCCTAGAGGATCAGGGACAGCAAGCCTGCATGATCATACTTATCTTGCTTGCTTGGAGGGTTGGATACTTTGTCAAACTTTATTTCTAGGCAATTCAAAATGCTAAAGCTCAGGGTAGTGGAGATAATGGGGATTTGGCATGAGGTAATCATGGGACTGTGAAAAGAAACTTGTGGACAAAGGTCTTCACCGAACTTTCCAAGTAAAACTGGTTAAATATTAAAGTTCACTGTG
Source organism: Piliocolobus tephrosceles (assembly GCF_002776525.5). Lineage (NCBI taxonomy): Eukaryota > Metazoa > Chordata > Mammalia > Primates > Cercopithecidae > Piliocolobus > Piliocolobus tephrosceles. The sequence goes on from NC_045444.1 coordinate 45,817,863, forward strand.
ACTTTCTGAGAAGAAGATTTATAAAGCTAAGTGAATTGAGCACTAAGAAATTGGCAAGCCTGTTTTATATTGCTTAGCTCTCTTAAGAATCATTTGAGGCATGCTGTATGGTTTTTCCTTAGCTTAACATGTTTTCTGGGTTAAAACAGGAATTCCAATGTTGCCATGTGCAAATTTTATAAAAGGTGAAGATGTGGATGGACAAGTGATCAGGAATCTATGACTATAACTTAATTTTTTTCGTGTGTTATGTTTATCAATTAATATATAGTTTTGTTCCCGCATAATGGCTTCATTTACATTTGATGCTGGAAAAAAGCAAGTTATTAATATAGGGCCAGAAACCTCAGCTTTTGATGCTAGAATTGATAGATTAAATAAAATTTTAATATTCCTAGTGAATCCAGGGAATTATAAAATTATATAAGTCCCTTGTTATAGCTTTAATGGGGCATAAATGACATATAATGGACTGTACACATTTAAAGTATACAGTCTGAGAGTTTTTGACATACTTTTACACCCATGAAAGCATTACCATAATCGAGGTAGTGGCCATACCTACCATTCCTGCAAGCTTCTTGTGTTCTTTGGTAAGTCCTCTGTTTTACCCCTTCCCACCCCAGCTCCCAGTCAATTATTGAGCTGCTTTCTGTCACTATAGATTTGTTTGCAATTTCCAGAATTTTATGTAAGTGAAATCATACAATGCATATTCCTTTTTTTTTTTTTTTTTTGGTCTGACTTCCTTCACTCAGCATATTTTGAGATACACCCATGTTACACTCATCAATAGTTCAATCTTTTTTATTGCTGAGTTGTAGTTCATGGCATGAATGTACCACAATTTGTTTACTCATCATCTGTTGATGGATATTTGGGTTGTTTCCACTTTGGGCCTATTACACATACAGCCGATATGAACATTCGTGTATAAATCCTTGTATGGACATGCCATTTTATTTTTCTTGTGTAAATACCTACGAGTGGAATGAGAGGATCACACAGAAGTTATACTTTAACTTTTTACATTCTCACCAGCAGTGTGTGAGTTCTAGTTCCTCCACATCCTTGCTGTTCTGAGTTGAACTGTGTCCCCTCAAAAGATGCTGAAGTCCTAACCTCCAGTACCTGTAAATGTGACCTTATTTAGGAGTAGGGTCTTTGCAGAAGATCAAGTTAAGGTGAGGTCATTAGGGTGAGCCATAATCTGATATGCCTGGTGTCCCTACAAAGAGGGGAAATTTGGACATAGGGACAGACATACACCTGAAGAGAACACCATGTGAATATGAAGTCAGAGGTTGGGGTGATGCATCTATAAGCCTAGGAGAGCCAAAGACTGCCAGGAAACCACCAGAAGCTAGGAGACAGGCATGGAACAGATTCTCCCTCATGACTCCCGGAAGGAACCCACCCTGTCAATGTCTTGATCTCAAATGTGTGGCCTCCAGTACTGTGAGACAATACATTTATACTGTTCCAGCCACCTAGTTTGTGGAAATTTGTTAGGGGAGTCCTAAGATATGAATACACTTAACAACATTTAGTATGGTTGATCTTTTAAATTTTCACCCTTCCAATAGGAAGACAGTGGATTTCACTGTGGTTTAAATTTCTGTTTATCTAATAACTAATGATTTTGAAAATCATTTCATGTGCTTATTTGATATCTGCATGTTAAATAATGGTGGAATACATGTTCAAATTCTTTGTCTCTTTTTTCTTCTCCATTGGGTTGTCTTCTTCTTATTGAGTTTTGAGAAATTTTTATGTATTCTAAATACAAGTTCCTTATCAGATATATAATTTGTTAATATTTTCTCCCAGCCTGTGGCTTATATTTGTGTTGTCTTAATATTGTGGTTTTTTTTTTTTTAGACATAGTCTCACTTTTTCACTCAGGCTGGAGTACAGTGACACAATCTTGGCTTGCTGCAACCTCCACCTCCCGGGTTCAAGTGATTCTCCTGCCTCAGCCTCCTCAGTAGCTGGAACTTCAGGTGTACACAACCACACCTGGCTAGTTTTTGTGTTTTTAGTAGAGACAGGGTTTTTGTCATGTTGGTCAGGCTGGTCTCAAACTCCTGACCTAAGGTGATCTGCCCACTTTGGTGCCAAAGTGCTGGGATTACAGGCGTGAGCCACTGTGCCCATCAATATTGGTTTTTTGAAGAATGTAAGTTTTAGATTTTGGTGGTTCACCTTATCAATAAGTTCTTTTATGGATCCTTGAATCTAAGGAATCTTTGACTAACTCAAGGTCACAAATATATTCTGTTTTCTTCTAAATGCCATTATGCTTTTAGATTTTACTTTTAGGTGTGTGGTTCATTTGGTGTTGATGTTTATGCATGCTGTGAAGTTTTTTTTAAAAAATATGAATATTCAATTGTTCCAACATATTTATTGGATAGACCATCCTTTCAAAGCAGCATCACTGTCTGGGGTAAATACCTAAGATTTGTTGTCTCATGGCCACAGAAAACTAGGACAGAGATACATAAAATGTGAAGTTCAGAGGAGAATTTTAATAGGTGAAAGAAAGAGAAGAGCTCTCTCCTGGAGAGGTGTCCCCAGTGGGTTTTCCGGTCCACAGCGAAATGGAAAGGGTTTTATAGATGAGCTTGAGGAGGTGGTGTCTGATTTACATAGGGCAACAAATATTGGTTGAACCAGGTGTGCTATTTGCCTAAGGTGTGAAAATCTGGTTAGGGCTAGGTGTGCCATTTGCATTAAGTGCAAAAATCTGGCCACCCCCTAATGTTTTATTAGGGTGGCCACCCACCCTAATCTTTTGTTATGCAGATGGATTCTCTGCCTGGCTGGCACCATGTTGCCTGCCTCTTTACTGTCCACATGGTGGCAAAGAAAAGGGAAGATGGAGCCTCCGTGTTGAACATACCTGGCCCCCAGGTAGACCTTTTCTATTGGCACAGCTGCTGACATTCACCTGTGCAAGCTTCCAGCTTGATAATCTACGTCTTAGGTTATCAGCTTGTCTTAGATTATAAGCAGCTAGATTATCTATGTCTGCAGCTCGATTTTTCAGGCTGCTCTTTATTAGAAAAGGAATGGTTTTGAGGCTGCTTTTTCTATTAAAAGGGAAATTCTGCTGAGGACTCTGTTGCCCTTACTATCTGCCTAAAGAATTTCTTTCTAGATCCTGTATCATAATCCCCCCTCAGGAGTGGTAGCTCTAACTGCTATTAGGGGGTGTTGGACAATGACTCTTTCTGGCTACTTCCTGCTGAAAAGCGGCATCGTGTGGGGAACAGCAGTTAAGGCTCCTCCTGGGGTCAGTCTAAGGACCCTCAGAAGAATGGTGTGTCCATGCATGGTTTCATCACAGCACTGTATGAAGTTTAATAGCTTCTAGGTGAGAAGAGATAAATTTTACAAGACGGTTTGTTGTAAATATATGTTCAATATAGGGTTTTAATATGAGTATTACGATTACCTCTATTTGGCCAGTCTCAGTGGCTCACACCTGTAATCCCAGCACTTTTGGAGACCGAGGTGGGCAGATCACCTGAGGTCAGGAATTCAAGATCAGCCAGCTAACATGGCGAAACCCTATCTCTACTAACAATACAAAAATTAGCCAGGCATGGTGGCAGGTGCCTGTAATCCCAGCTACTCAGGAGGCTGAGGCAGGAGAATCACTTGCACCCATGAGGTGGAGGTTGCAGTGAGTTGAGATCATGCCACTGCACGACAGAATGAGACTTTGTCTCAAAAAAAAAAAAAAAAAAAATCCACTATTAGTGCAGGTATTAGAGGCCATAACCATGACAGCAGAGTTTGTTTGATACCTCTTAGTCACTTTGACGGGTTGTAATGCTGGTTTGACTCTACCAGATTTCACTGTACTTCACTAGAAGCACTAATATAGAAGCAACATTTTTCCTTTTAGGAAAAGTGACATTGGATTGGGTGACCAGAGTAATCTTAGTGTTAACTTTGGCTAAATCTTTCCTGTAATTATCATTCCTGTTATAAAGATGATAACTAGGCAGAATATCACAGCAATTAGAATTTTCCATCCAGAATTCCACTTTGCAGGTTCCACAGTGTATATTCCTAATGCAAATAGTAGAGTGAGTATAGCAATCCTACAAGTGTGGTGAAATAAATAATTTCCACGTAAAATTTTACACACTAAGATATAGAATTTCCCTTTAAGGGTCAAAAAGGAATTCTAATATCTGATAGCAAATCTTGAGAGGAACAGTAGAAATGACTAAAAATAGAGAAGGTAGGCGTGGGACTGAGTAGGTTGAGTAGCCCCCACTCATTTACTTATCTTTTACGATTTTCGGCTTAAGATCTCCTATTTCTTCACATTAACATCCAGGACGTTCCTCTGGGCTGTCTGGGGCTTTCCAGCTGTCCAGCTTTCCAGGATTTGACTCAAATGTAATTTATCCAGGAGTCCATACCCGTAACTTTTACTGTCTCGACTTTTACCGTCGAGGGTGTTGAAAGAAGAGCAGTGTAGAGTCCTTCCCAGCTTGGGCTTAGAGAAGGAGAGCAAGAAGGGAGAGCTTTCACCAATACCAAATCTCCTGGGTTCATAAAGGTGGTCCTATTTCTTGGGGTTGGGTTTCTGCTAGTTGTATTAATTCCTATTGGAAGTGAGCCAGAGAGGTTACATGCTTAACCATTTGAGAGGCTTCCTGGTCTAATAGACCAGGAAAAGCTGTCCATACAGCATTTTGAAAGGGCTTAGATCTAACTTTAAAAGGGTATTTCTCACCCACAGTAAAGCCATGGGAAGAAGAGTGACCCAAGGAAGGTGAGTTTCTTGGGACAGTTTTCTGAGTTGTCTTTTGATGACATCATTTGTTTTCTCTACCTTTCCTGAGGACTGGGGTCTCCAAGCACAATGGAGATGATATTGTGTATCTAGTGCCTTTGAGACCCCCTGTGCGATGGCTGCCTTAATTGAGGGGTCTTTGTCACTTTTGAGGTATTTAGGTAGGCCAAAGTGGGGAGTTATCTCATTCACTAACACTTTTATTACCTCAGAGGTCTTTTCTGTACAGCATAGAAATGCCTCTACCCAGTTAGTGAAAGTATCTACCCATACCTGGAGGTATTGGATGCCCTTCATCTTTGGCATACGGGTAAAGTCTATCTGCCAGTCCTCCCTGGGATAGCTGCTCATACTTTGGGTTTGAGGAGGAAGGAGCCAACTGTTGAGGGGATTATTTTTAAGGCAGACTTCACAAGCATTAACAACCTATTTGACTGTTTTTAATAAGTTCTCTCCTGAAAACAATCTCTGGGCACACTGATAAATTTTATCCTTTATCAAGTGAAAAGCTTGGTGAAGAATTTTAGGGACTTTTCACAAGCTGGAGGGTGGCAAGTGGAGTTTATCCTCCTCTGACTGTAGCCATCCTAAGGGCTGGAAAGTGTATCCTCGAGAGATGGCCCATTCTCTCTCTGCAGCGGAGTGCTGAAGCTGAATTTATCTTATGGAGCCTTCCCAGATTAGAGGGGCTTCAAGTGTGTGGATGCCCTGAGGCTTCATTGCTGCTGACTTGGCTGCCTGATCAGCTAGCTTGTTTCATTTGGCTATTATATCTATTCCCTTCTGATGTCCCTTACCATGCATCATTGCTATCTCTCGTGGAAGAAAAACTGAGGATAATAACCTGTTAATTTCCTGGTGATATTGTGTAGGGGATCCATGAGCAGTAAGCATGAGCATGGAGAACTAGGAAAGCATACTTGGAGTCAGCTAACTTTTCTTTGCTTAATTCAAGTGCCCTTGTAAGAACTATCAGTTGAGCTAGTTGAGCACTTGTGCCTGGAGAGAGAGGCACACTTTCAATACCATCATTCAGAGTGACAACTGCATATCCTGCCTTATGAACTCCTTGCTCTACAAAGGAACTTCCATCCGTGAAGAGGGTCCAGTCTGGATTTTCTACGGAGTTTCCCCGATATCCTCCCTGGCTTCATAGGTCTGTACCATCACTTGCTCACAGTTACGTTCCGTTTTCTCAGGGAGGAAAGTGGCCGGATTTAAGCAAGAACAAGTTTTCAATTGGGTTGTAGATCCTTCTAACAGCAAATCCTGATATTTAAGGAGCTGGCTGACTGTTAGCCAAAGGCTTCCCCTGGAAGACAGCCATCTTGCTACATTATGTGGGGCCATTTCCCAGGCCCCACATAACTTTAAGCCATTTCCCAGGGTTAATTTGGTGGCCTCTGGTACCAGTCAGGCCACCGTGGCAACTGCTCGGAGGTATGCTGGCCATCCTTTAGCCACCAAATTAAGTTCCTTACTCAGGTAGTTCAGTGGCTGTTGAGCTGGTCCTTGGGCCTGTGTTAAAACTCCTAAGGCCATTCCCTTCCTTTATGATACATAAAGATTGAAGGCCCTCCCTGTGGGAAGGCTGAGGGCTGGTGCCCTAACTAAGGCTTGTTTTCACTGGTTAAAGGCCTTTTGAGCTTCAGGTTCCTAGGTTAGGAAATAAGTTTCAGCTGCTTGAGTTTCTGTTATGAAGTGACATAAGGGAAGTGCTATCTCACCATACCCAGGTATCCATAGTCTGCAAAATTCCATAGTGTCCCCAAATCCTCTTAGTTGCTTGAGGGTTTTAGGGAGGGGAAAGGAGGAAATAATCCTTTCTTCCCCTAATTCTCTGGTCCCTTCAGTCAATACCAAACCCAGGTACTTCACTGAGGTTTGGCCAAACTGGACCTTAGATTTTGAATCCTTACATTCTGTGTCAGCTAAGAAATTAAGAAGAGCTTCAGTGCCTTCTTGAGAAGCTTCCTCAACTGGGGCACAGACCAATATGTCATCTATATATTGCAAGAACTGAACTGAGGATGGGAAACCTTGGAAAGGTCCTTTGACCCTGCCTGTCTTAGTAAGTAACAACTATCTCAAAATCCCCAAGGCAGCACCATCCATGTTAACTGGGTGGTTTGGCTGGAGGGATCTTTGAAGGAAAACAAGTATTGAGAGTCAGGATGTAACAGTATACAGAAAAAGGCATCCTTTAGCTCTAGGACTGTGAATAACTTAGTTCCCTCAGGTATTTGAGTTAGCAAGGTATAGGGATTAGAGACCAGCAGATGAATTGAGACTATGGCCTCATTAATGAGGCAGAGGTCCTGAACTAGTCTTCATTCCCCATTGGGTTTCTACACTCCTAATATTGGGGTGTTGCAGAAACTGTTACAGGGTTTGAGGAGGCCCTGCATCTTCAGGCTATTAATAATGGCTTCTAGCCCTTTCTTAGCCTCTGGCTTTGGGGGATATTGACTCTGGTTAGGAAAAGAAGTGGGATCCTGAAGATGGATATTGACTGGCCTAGCGGTTATAGCTCCACCTATTCTTCCTTGAGTTGCCCATACTTCTGGATTAATATTAGCTTCCACCACGGGGAGACAAAGAGTGTCCTGGGGCTCTCAGGATGCTGGCCCCCATGTGAGCTAAAATGTCTCTACCTAATAAAGGAGTGAGATTTTCTAGCATGATTAAGAAGGCACATGTAAATAATGGGTTCCCACCAACTACAACTAAGGGATTGAGAAAAATTTCAGGTTAGAACCTTTCCTGAGATGCCCATATGGTTGTGCTACAGGAAGAAAGGAGGTCTGGATCAGAGAGGAGAAGAGAGAGACTGGCTCCAGTGTCCAGAAGGAAGTCCACCCTCCTTCCTTCAATTTCCAGAATTACCCAGGGCTCCTGTGCAGTGATGGCAGTTTGAGTTGCTGGAGCTAAGAGTTCAAGCCCTGGGAGCATCAGTCCTGTTGGACCATCTGTGAGACTGGTTCTGAACCCAATGACCTTCATTTCTGGGGGCAGTCTGATCTCCAGTGGTCCCACCACAGGCTGAACAGAGTTGAGGTGGCTTCTTCTTGCTGCCTGGGCACTCCTTCTTAAAGTGCCCTGACTTGCCACACTGGTAGCAACCAGTGGATGCACCTCAGGGATCCTGGACTTTGCAAGCCGACAAAGCAGTTACTAGAGCCTCAGTCCTTCTCTTGTGTTTTCACTCTTTCTCTTGGGCCTCCTTCTGATCCCTCTTATGAAAGGCGGAGGTGGCTACCCTTAGGAGGTTTTCCAAGGTGCTATCTGGCCCTATACCTGCTTCTGCAGTTTCTTCCTAATATTGGGAGCTGCCTGTGTAATAAACATTTCCTTTACAATTAGCTGTTTCTTGACTGAATCAGGGGATAAGGAGGTATTTTTATTAGTGCCTCTCTCAGCCTTTCCATAAAGGGTGTGGAATTCACATCTGGCTTTTGGTCTATCATAGATAGTTTAGTGTAATTAAGAAGTTTGGCCCTAGTTTTTCATAGGTCTCCAATATGCACGTTAAAAAGTGTTTCCTTTTCCAGATGAGTTCATGTCCTTTGCAGGGACATGGACGAAGCTGGAAACCATCATTCTTAGCAAACTATCACAAGGACAGAAAACCAAACATCGCATATCGTTACTCATAGGTGGGAATTGAACAGAAATCACTTGGACACAGGGTGGGGAACATCACACACTGGGGCCTGTTGGGGGCTGGGGGGCTGGGGGAGGGATAGCATTAGGAGAAATTCCTAATATAAATGATGAGTTGATGGGTGCAGCAAACCAACATGGCACATGTATACCAGTGTATCAAACCTGCACGTTATGCACATGTACCCTAGAACTTATAATAATAAAATAATATTTTTATTATTAATTAATAAATTATATATACAATTAATATAATTTTATAATAATAAAAAAGTGTTTCCTTTTCCATTCATCTGTGGAGTCATTGGGGCTCCATTCAGGTTTGTCAAGAGGTATTGCTTCTCTTCCTACTGGGAATAATGGTTTCCCTATTTCTTCACCTTGACTATGTTCTTTTCCTTTTTGGCCTGCTGTAGGAGACATATTGCTTCCCTCCAAACTTCTCTGCTGCCTGCAGAGCTGCCTGTTTTCAGCTGTGGTTAGGGTTTGGCTTAGGAGCAGCATAACATCCCTCCATGAGAGGTCAAACACCTGAGTTAAATTTTGGGAAGCTTCTATATACATATCAGGGTTGTCATAAAATGAGCCTAAGTCTCTCTTTATTTGCCTATTTCACTTATGTGTGATGAGAAGGTAACATGAATCCTAGTGGCATTACCTCCATTGGGCATTTCCTGTAGGGTTAAGAGTGAAGTTGGGAGGGTGGAGAGTTTTGGAGATGGTGGAACTGGAGGAGCTGATGGCACAGTTGGAGGGGGCCCCAAATAAGGGGGACAAGAAGGGCCTGGACACTCAATGTCTGCCTCAGATAGTTCCCCTGGAAGTTGCTTCTCTAATTTTGTGGAACCATTCCCTATGGGCCTGCCTGCTATGACTGCTAAAAGAGCTGGGTAGATTGTGCCATGCATGCAAAAATCTAGTAAGAAGGCTATATCTTTGTGCAAAAGCAGAGTTTCAAAAGAGTGCAGGCTGAAGATGGTCTGTTACTCATCTAGAAAGCAAAGTGAGAAAAAAAGTGTCCCTTTAGTCTCTTTCCTTTCCTTTGGATTAGCCCAAGGTGGAGGGGAAGATAGGGGAGGCATCCCCTCAACTGTTTTCCCTCCATGGTTCCCTGAGCCCCAGCATCCATTAAAGGTGCCGCCCATGGATGCAGGCATGATCCTCAGCCATGGAAATGGAGGAACTGAGTGATTGGGATTAGTCATGCTCACCCCACCCATGTGACTAGTTCTCCACTTCCCTTTGACTTCCTAGACCTGTGTGACCTGTGTCACTCCCCAGTAAATGGATCTTGGGTAAGACTATGTAACAGTTGCATTTGGCAAGGCCTTTTAATGGAGGGAGTCCTGGACTAAAACATTTATTTTTCAGCAGCTCTGGTTAAGTTCCAGACATAAAATCCCCTTACTATTTAAGTACCATTCTAATTGGAGGCAGAAGAGGTGACTTAAAAGAACATAGGGACTGAATGGCAGTCTTTCTGATAATGGGACAGTATCAAGACTAGAATTTTGTTTTGGAGAACCTTTTCCTCCCCATTGTTGAGTTTTCCTGTTCACAGAAGGGACATAAAGCCTGGTCTCTGGTAGAGGAGTGCCAAAAGGGAGGACAATTGGGGAACTAGAGTGTTTCATCAAACAGCTGACAATGTGCCTCATGGGGAGGAGTCCTATTCAACTAGGTGGTACTGTTGGCCTTAAAATACCACGTCTTCTCCAGACCAAGGGTAAACAGAGAGACACTCACTGGAGGGGATGGCGGGGAGAAGGGGAAGAAGACCCCATATTTCTAGAAAATTGCAAAAACAGCAATCCCTTGAGCTATATTCCTGGTTACTATGGCATTTCCTGATCTTGACTAACAGGATTACTTCCCTGAATTGTAAAAATTCCCACAGCATTGCATACAGAGAGTGCATAGGAGACACGGTGGTTGCAGACAGAAAAGGAGGAAAATTGTGATATGAAAAGCTTGGAGATCCTGTTTCCAATGCCCTTCAGGCTGTCAGAGGCTGGGGTTAGTCCAGAAGGCTTCACATAACACCAGGGTGTGACCCTGGCCAGGAACCCTCAGTTACCTCTGAACTTCTTCCAGCCTCATGTGACAGCTAGGCTCTCTGTGAAAAGCAACTGTTTCAAAACAAAGCCAACATTCCCAGCACCCTGAGGGCACTGAGGAATTCACTAAGTTCTCCTGGCAAGCCTGCCCCCAGTTTTGTAAGGCTGGCAGCCACACTAACTGTTTTTAAATGACTGAAGGGGGCCCAGTGTTTGCTTTGATTTTAAAATGGAAGATGGAGGCCTCAAAATGAGAAGAAAGGGTTGGGGTCTGCTCCTATACTCACCCTTCTGATGAATCTACCCGGATGGGCCCCCAAAATGAAGCAGTGCCATTGTCTGGGGTAAATATCCAAGATTCGTTGTCTTATGGCCATGGAAAACTAGGACACGGACACGCAAAGAATGAGGAAGAGAGCGGAAGTTTAATCGGTGAAAGAAAGAGAAAAGCTCTGTCCTGCAGAGAGAGGGGTCAGAGCATATTTTCTGGTCCCAGGCAAAATGCAAGGGGTTTTATAGATGAGCTTGAGGAGGTGGTGTCTGATTTACATAGAACATGAAAGATTAGTCAGACCAGGTGTGCCATTTGCATAGCATATGAAAATCTGGCTGTCTCCCTCCTAATCTTTTCTTATGCAGATGAGTTATCTGCCTGGTTGGCACCATGTTGCCTGCTTCTTTGCTGTACACATGGTGACAAAGAAAAGGGAAGATGGAGCCTCCATGTTGAACATAACTGGCCCCCAGGTAGCCCTTTTCCATTGGCACAGCTGCTGGCATTCACCTGTGCAAGCTTCCAGCTTGTTTATCTATGTCTGTAGCTCAATTTTTCACACTACTCTTTGTTAGAAAAATAATGATTTTGGGTTACTCTTTTTGTTAAAAGGGAAATTCTGCCGAGGACTCTCTTGCCCTTCTAGCTGCCTAAATAATTTCTTTCTAGGTCCTGTGTCAGTTTTTCCATTGAATTGCTTTGCACCTTGATAAAAAAAAAATGAGTTATCTATATATGTCTATTTCTGGACTCTCTTTTCTGTTCCACTAAATTATTTATCTTTACATCAGTACCATATTGTTTTGATTATGGTAGTGTTCTCATAAGTTTTGAGGTCAGGTAGTGTTAGCCTTCTAATTTTGTTCTTTTTCAGAATTGTTTTGGCTGTTGAAGATCCTTTGGATTCTGATTTGAGCTTCACAACCAATTTGCCAATTTCTACAAAAGCGTTACCGGGATTTTGATTGGGATTGCATGGAATTAAGGATCAATTTGGGGAAAATTGACATCTTAACAATATTGAGTGTTTTGACCCAATGAACAAGAAATATCTATCCATTTATTTAGTCACCAACTTTTCTCAGCAATGTTTCGTAGTTTCTAATTTATAGATCTTTTATATTTTTTGTCATATTTATTCCAAAATATTTCATATTTTTGATGGTCTTATAAGAAGCATTCTTTTTTAAATTTTCCAGTTGTTTGCTGTGAATGTATAGAAATACAATTGATTTTGTAGGTTAATCTTATATCCTGAAATCTTGCTATCCTCATTTATTAGTTACAGTAGTTTTGTAGATTCTGTTGGAGTTTCTGCATAGATGACCTTGTCATCTATGAATATAGACAGCTTTATGTCTTTCTTTCTAATCTATTTTATTTATTGCCTGATTGTACCAGCTAGAACCTCCAGTAGTAGCTAGGATAGTTAGCATGTTAACCCTAAAGTTTTGTAGCTGTCCTTTATCAACTTAAGGAGGGTCCTTTCTATTCCTAGTTTGATGAGAAGTTTTATCAGGAATGGATGTTGGATTTTGTCAAATGCTGCTTCTGCATCTATGAGATGATCATATGAATTTTCTTTTCAGTTTGTTAATATGGTGAATTATGTTATTGATTTTGTATATTAAACAAACCCTGCATTTCTGGAATAAACTCCATTTGGTCCAGGGTCTACTTTTACCTTTCCTTTTCTAAGCTCCATGAAGACCTTTGCTTTCTACTGACACTGTCTTTCCTCAGACTGTACGGTAGAAAATGTCAATTGTCTTGGGGCTTTCTTGTGGAAAATCACATCTCAATCCCATTCTTGTTGCCTTAATTATATTTGTGGGTTTCCAAATCTCCCTAAATCTCTTATTCAAAGATGGTCTCTTGGGTTGTTTCTGAAAATGGTTAATGACCTCCTTTTGAGCTGACTTTTCACTCTCTGAGTGATTTTGCTTTCAGAGTACTTTAATTGCCAAATCAGGGTGGTACACTTCTACTTTACAGGCTGGATAAAGGCATGCCATGCTTAAACCAAGTCACAGGTGGCGTCACGGTACTTTCTAAAACATTCCACTCCCTTAGTGTGATGAAATACTCTGCCTTCTGGAATTTTTCCCTGCTCCTTTGTCCTTAATTATATTCCCAGAGACGGTTGTGTGACTCACCTGTGTGAGCTACAGAAAATCTATGCATCTCTTTTTAGTAAATTTCTGTTTTGACTTGTGCATTCTAGTCAGGTAAATTCCTGTTTGTTAGTAAGAGTGGTTATTTTCAGAAAGGCTAAACCCAAATCTGAACTGGTCCTGGCTTGTTTGAGTTTCTTAAAAAATGAGATCTGGAATCTGTCACTTATGCTTGTTATTTATCATAATAGTTGTGGCTTTGTTATTTCCATCAGTACTCTTATTTTTGCCTGTAGGTCCTCACGACCTACGTCATTCCTCCACTCCTGCTTCCTTATTTTCCCACCGCCATCCTACTTCCCAGAAAAACTTGAGATTTGTTTGGTGTACTGTCCCTCTGGGATGACTGGCTAGGGAAAGGACTGAATAAGCTACATGATTGTAAAATTACTCTTAGAATTCAGCAATGACCTTTAAGGGTCTACAGATGTTAATTTGAGAAATGTTACTTTAAATTGGTTTTCCTTTGTCTACCTTCATATCAAATATTTCTGTCCTTTGAGTCCCATACCTTTCCAAGTGTCAGTGCCCAGTGGGAATTAACAGTCTTAACATTCAGACCTGAATTTTGTGGCCTGTGTTACTTACTGCAGTCCTTGGAAGATTTGAGGGGCCCCTTCCAGTGCTCACACTCACCTCTAGTATCTGGAGATACTCAGGGGGCACCTCACATGCCCTCATGGCAGCTTGTCAGTGCTCCTTTAGGCAGCTACTTCCTTGGCAGTCTCCATAGCTCCATGCCCAGGCTCAGAACGCTGCCCCACCTTTCATGGCATGTGCTGAGCGTCTGCCTTTAGGCCCCTCCCAAGGTTCCAGTGGCCCACTGTGTTCCCTGTGCCTGCCTGTCTCTAGGCTTCTGCTCAACCTGCAGCACTGGCAGGTCCCTGCTCCACTGAAGCCACTCAACTCCAGTCCACAGCTTGATGCTCTGCCTTCTGAGCTGATAGACTCATCTTATTTTTAGCCATTTGGAAGCAGGTCTCCTCTTCTGTACTCTACTTGTCTCAAAAGGGACCCACATTAGTATTGCTTGGGTCCCAAGAGTTCAGTAGGTCAGATTTTAGTTTATATATAGTTCTTTTGAGGTGTAGTTTAAGGAACTGCCACCATATTTACCCAGAACCAGCGTTCTCCTCTTACAATATGACCCTTGTTCTGAGTTATCTAACTCTGAGGTCCCCAACATTTTTGGCACCAGGAACCAGTTTCACGGAAGACAGTTTTTCCACAGACTGGCCAAGGGGATGGTTTCAGGATGATTCAAGTGCATCACATTAATTGTGCACTTTATTTCTACTATTATTACATTGTAATATGTAATTATACAGTTCACTATACTGTAGAATCAGTGGGATACCTGAGCTTGTTCTCCTGCAACTAGGTGGTCCCATCTGGCAGTGATGGGAGACAGTGACAGATCATCAGGCATTAGATTCTCATAAGGAGTGTACAACCTAGATCCCTCACATATGCAGTTCACAATAGGGTTCCTACTCCTATGAGAATCTAATGCTGCTACTGATCTGACAGGAGGTCGAGCTCAGGCAGTAATGCAAGCAATGGGGAGTGGCTGTAAATACAGATGAAGCTTTTTTAGCTTGCCTGCCACTCACCTCCTTCTGTGCAGCCTGGGGATTGGGAACCCCTGATCTAACTCATGGTATTAATGTTATTGTTTTTCATGCACCTAATGGTTCTTTGAAACTTGTCTTCTGTTGTACCTTCCCCCTTCACCAGTTCTTCAATCATACCTAGACCCCCAACCTTGGGTACTCTGCTTTTTTTCTAAGAGGATGATTATGAGAGGCACTCAGTTAATGAATGAAGCTACCATTTATTGAGCATATTAGGTCAAATACTTGAAAATGTTATTTCATTTAATCCTCACAATGACTCTAGGGAATCGGTGAGGATATATGCAGTAGTCATAGAACACAGAACCAAGCTGAGAACAGGAGTGTCCGTCAGATTGCTCTCTCTCCCCTGTGAACTTGGTATGTGAAGTTAAGACATGCATATTTATAACCTGTTACTAAATTATCTAATTCTAAAGCTAATTATCTAAATCTTAGACTAATTCTAAGCCAAGGAATTAAAATGATAACTTTGTGCTGAGAAAGTTGCTCTGCAACTATAGGATGAAATTATATTGGGTGCTTCCCTGGGTTTCTCTGGAACTGGAACTATTTTCAGGTTGTTGAATGAATTATAAAATTTTATTAAAGCGTGTGTTGGTTGTCTCTACAAATGGATATTAAATTTGATTAAATCAAACACTGACTGAACATGTGTGGCTAAGACCAAGGAATCCTCAGAGAGAAACATCATATATTTTATTTTTTGCCTCTATGACAAGTTCCTATCTTTTATTATTCTCAGTGTTTTCAATCTTCTTTTATTTATATCTTTTATCTCCAATTCCATCACTTTGATAAACAAAGGTTCCAAAATATGATATACTTCTAGAAATCGATGAAATGGATATTCAATGTACTAAAACTAAGCAAGCAAAATACATTTAACAGTTTATTTCATTTAAATTTTTATTATCTCACTAATAGTATTTTATAGAGAATATAGTAAAGTGTAGTTATTTCTTATAGGAGATGAACAACTAAAAGAGGCATAATTTTTTATTTTAAAAGAAAAACATGGAGCAAAAATAGTTATTAATGAAAGAGAAAATTATGAAAAAACTGTTGTTTATTGATAGCATTAAAATGTGTGTGTATATGTGCGTTTTGTTAAGACATTTCATAAAGGTAATTACACCTTGAATTCAGAGTACTTTATGTAATGTAGCCTAAGAAGATCTCTTAAAAAACTACTAAATGGTAACCATTTTCAATTTTAAAAAGACTTATCCCAATTTGTATCTCCAGTAGCTTGTTCTGGGGGGAGAAAAAACAAGAAAGTAAAGACAAGGGCTTCAGAATTACCCATATTGGAGAACTTTCCTTGCATGGTCATTAATATTTTCTGGCTACATTTGCCATCACCCACACCCTCATTCTTACCCTTGTCTCCATCTTCTAATTAATCATCTAGCAAAGCAGGGCATCCTGGCTTTGGCACATTGTCCACTTTTTCCTCCAATTCTTTCATGTCAAGCAGGCAGGGCCCCTTCTGCTGAGTATTTGCTTCCACTAGTACCAGCCCCCAAAGGGAAGAAAGGGAACCATCAGGACAGCAGTGTGTGAGCTCTGCAAGGATATTGTGGGAAGAGGACTTTCAGACAACACTTCTACCCATGTGAGCATAAAAGAGCAGCATTTCTAGAAAACGTCAGTATGGATATGGAAGATTTTGCTGCCAAGAACAGATTCCTTGACATGCTGAGACCCCTACCTCAAAACAACCTCGATTTCCCCACCCCTAGGACTCATGATATTGAGATAAAACTTCACACATATGTGCATAGTAGCAGTCCCCATCTGATTTAAAGAGTGGTAGACAGGGCTATTGAATGAGAACTGAGCAGAACATTTCCCCACCCCAGTTCTCAGGTGTATTAATTTAACTCTCAGGCAGTTAGGTCCACATGGATCAGTGCAAATCCATGACTATATCTGGAAAAGCAACTTAAGATGTTTAGTACCAAGGGGCAGAGAGTAGCACCTCTCATTTTATACAAAAGAAGGGACAAAGCCAAGGTGAGCTCTAGAAGAGACTATCACTATAAAACAGGGTTTAAGACTGAGGATTTTGGAGTGAGAGGTGCTCAGGTTCAAATCCCACCTTTGTAATTTACAGACTCAGTAACTCTGGGCAAATTCCTTAAGCTTTTTGAGGCTCAGTTTCTAAAGAATAGGGGAAACATTTAAATATGATATATGATAAGATGCATGTATTGTTTGTTTATTATTTATCTGCTATAACCAGCATTATGCAAAGCATATTATATATATGATCATATTTAGTCAGGGACTGAAGTATGCTTTGCATAATGCTGGTTATAGCAGATAAACAATAAATGGTGCCTTTTGTCATTATTATGTCTTTAACTGGGCATTTATAAGATGGTATAGCATAGTGGTTAGGAGCATGCATTCCAAATCTAGGTTGCTTGGATTCAAATATTTTCACCTTGACCAAACTCTAGCCAGTCTCCTCTGACCTCTCTTTTCAACTAGGCTTCACCTTTGGCCTATAAAGACTTAAAAGGGCAGGGCACAATGGCTCACACCTGTAATCCCAGCACTTTGGGAGGCTGAAGTGGGTGGATTACTTCCCTCCTGGAGTATGGAACCAGCCTGGGCAACATGGGTAAAACCCCATCTCTGCAAAAAATACAAAAATTCGTGAGGTTTGGTGGTGCATGCCTGTTGTCTCAGCTACTTGGGAGGCTGAGGTGGGATGATCATTTGAGCCCAGGAGGTGGAGGTTGCAGTGAGCTGAGATAGCACCACTGCACTCCAGCCTGGGCAACAGAGAGAGACTCTGTTAAAAAAAAAAAAAAAAAAAAAAAGACTTGAACAAAACACTAACACCATTTTTAGTAACTCAAGTCTGCATCCCTAAGATGACCCTGACCTTACCCCTCTTCAAGTGCCTGTCCGACAAAACTCAAGGCTACCAAAAGAATTTACTGTTTGTTCCAGCCTATGCCTGAAGATAGGACTTGTCCTCCAGCCTCTGTGGGAGAGTAGAAGCCTAACTTCCATAAATACCAGTTAATAAACTCAGACGGATTTCACATGGACCAAACCTCCTTCTCACTTTTTGTAATTTTTCACTTCTCCGACTCTCCCGAGCCTCCACTCACTCCCCACTGGATTTCCTCTTCTCCCTTTAAAATGCCCAGTAACTGAGGTGGAGCAAGATAGCGGAAGGGACATCAAATTGAAAAACTGTCCACACAAAAAATGCATCTACATAAGAACAAACATCAGGTGAGTGATCACAGTACCTGGTTTTAAGCTCATATCATTGAAAGAAGAAGTGAAGAGAGTAGAAAAGACAGTCTTGAATTGCTAATGCCATCCCTGTCCCATATCCTGGCAGCAGCCTCATGGTACAGACACAGAATCTGTACATTTGGGGGTAGGAGAGTGCAGTGATTGTGGAACTTTGCATTGGAACTCAGTGCTTCCTGTCACAGTGGAAATCAATGCAGTGCAGAATTCAGCTGCCGTCTATGGAAGGAGCATTTACATCAGCTCTAGACAGAGGGGAACTGCCCATGCCAGCACTCAGAACCTGAGTTCCAGCAAGCACTACCACCTTAGGCTAAAGTGCTCTGGGACCCTAAATAACCTTGAAAGGCAGTCTACACAACAAGGACTGCAGTTTCTGGGCAAGTCCTAGAGCTGGACTGGGCTCAGGGCCAGGGGACTTGGGGGACATACAATTCAATGATATATCAGCTGGAATAGCCAAGGGAGTGCTTGTGCCACCCCTCCCCCAAACTCAGGCAGTGTAGCTCACAGCTCCAGGAGAGACTCCTTACCTCTGCTTGAGGAGATAAGGAAGGATAAAGATAATTTTGTCTCGCAACATATATATCAGCACAGCTATGATAGGATAGAGTACTAGGCAGAGTTGTGAGGCCCTCATTCCAGGCCCTAGCTCCTGACCACCATTTCTAGACACACCCTGGGCCAGAAGGGTACCTGTTGCCTTGAAGGGAAAGACCCAATCCTTGAAGGATTCATCAACTGCTGACTAAAGAGATTTTGGGCCTTGAATTATCAACAGTGGCAGCCAGGCAGCACTTGCCATGGACACTGGGTAAGGCTCAAAGTCGTGTTAGCTTCAAGTGTGACTCAACACATTCCCAGCCATAATGACAGGATCAAATTCACACATAACAGTATTAACCTTAAATGTAAATGGGCTAAATGCTCCAATTAAAAAACACAGACTGGCAATTGGATAAAGAGTCAAGACCCATCAGTGTACTGTATTCAGAAGACCCATCTCACGTGCAGAGACACACATAGGCTCAGAATAAAGGGATGGAGGAAGATCTACCAAGCAAATGGAAAACAAAAAAAAGCCAGAGTTGCAATCCTAGTCTCTGATAAAACAGACTTTAAACCAACAAAGATCAAAAGAGACAAAGAAGGTCATTACATAATGGTAAAGGGATCAATTCAACAAGAAGAGCTAACTATCCTAAATATATATGCACCCAATACAGGTGTACCCAGATTCATAAAGCAAGTCCTTAGAGACCTATAAAGAGACTTAGATTCCCACACAATAATAATGGGAGATTTTAACACCCCACTATCAACATTAGACAAATCAATGAGACAGAAAGTTAACAAGGATATGCAGGAATTGAACTCAGCTCTGCACCAAGCAGACCTAATAGACATCTACAGAACTCTCCACGACAAATCAAGAGAATATACATTCTTCTCAGCATCACATTGCACTTATTCCAAAACTGACCACATGGTTGGAAGTAAAGCACTCCTCAGCAAATGTAAAAGAACAGAAATTATAACAAATTGTCTCTCAGACCACAGTGCAATCAAACTAGAACTCAGGATTAAGAAACTCACTCAAAACCGCTCAACTACATGAAAACTGAACAACCTGCTCCTGAATGACTACTGGGTACTTAACGAAATGAAGGCAGAAATAAAGATGTTCTCTGAAACCAAAGAGAACAAAGACACAGCATACAAGAATGTCAGGGACACATTTAAAGCAGTGTGTAGAGGAAAATTTGTAACACTAAATGCCCACAAGAGAGAGCAGGAAAGATCTAAAATTGACACCTTCACAACACAATTAAAAGAACTAGAGAAGCAAGAGCAAACATATTCAAAAGCTAGCAGAAGGCAAGAAATAACTAAGATCAGAGCAGAACTGAAGGAGATAGAGACATAAAAAAAACCCTTCAAATAATCAATGAATCCAGGAGCTGGTGTTTTGGAAAGATCAGCAAAACTGATAGACTGCTAGCAAGACTAATAAAGAAGAAAAGAGAGAAGAATCAAATAGATGCAATAAAAAATGATAAAGGGAATATGACCACTGATCCCCCAGAAATAAAAACTACCATCAGAGAATACTGTAAACACCTCTACGCAAATAAACCAGAAAATCTAGAAGAAATGGATAAATTCCTGGACACATACACCCTCCCGAGACTAAACCAAGAAGAAGTTGAATCTCTGAATAGAACAATAACAGGCTCTGAAATTGAGGCAAAATTAATAGCTTACCAACCAAAAAAAGTCCAGGACCAGATGGATTCATAGCCGAATTCTACTAGAGGTACAAGGAGGAGCTGGTACCATTCCTTCTGAAACTATTCCAATCAATAGAAAAAGAGGGAATCCTCCCTAATTCATTTTATGAGGCCGGCATCATCCTGATACCAAAGCCTGGCAGAGACACAACAAAAAAAGAGAATTTTAGACCAATATCCCTGATGAACATCAATGCAAAAATCCTCAATAAAATACTGGCAAACTTAATCCAGCAGCACATCAAAAAGTCAATCCACCATGATCAAGTGGGCTTCATGCCTGGGATGCAAGACTGGTTCAGCATGTGCAAATCAATAAACGTAATCCAGCATATAAACAGAACCAAAGACAAAAACCACATGATTATCTCAATAGATGCAGAAAAGGCCTTCGAAAAAAATTCAACAGGCCTTCATCTTAAAAACTCTCAATAAATTAGGTATTGATGGGACGTATATCACAATAATAAGAGCTATTTATGACAAACCCACAGCCAATATCATATTGAATGAGCAAAAACTGGAAGCATTCCCTTTGGAAACTGGCACAAGACAGGAATGCCCTCTCTCACCACTCCTATTCAACATAGTGCTGGAAGTTCTGGCCAGGGCAATCAGGCAGGAGAAAGAAATAAATGGTATTCGATTAGGAAAAGAGGAAGTCAAATTGTCCCTGTTTGCAGATGACATGATTGTATATCTAGAAAACCCCATCATCTCAGCCCAAAATCTTAAGCTGATAAGCAACTTCAGCAAAGTCAGGATACAAAATTAACGTGCAAAAATCACAAGCATCCTTATACACAAATAACAGACAGAGAGCCAAATCATGAGTGAACTCCCATTCACGATTGCTTCAAATAGAACAAAATACCTAGGAATCCAACTTACAAGGGATGTGAAGGACCTCTTCAAGGAGAACTACAAACCATTGCTCAGTGAAATAAAAGAGGACACAAATAAATGGAAGAACATTCCATGCTCATGGATAGGAAGAATCAATATTGTGAAAATGGTCATACTGCCCAAGGTAATTTATAGATTCAATGCCATCCCCATCAAGCTACCAATGACTTTCTTCACAGAATTGGAAAAAACTACTTTAACATTCATATGGAACCAAAAAAAAAGCCTGCATAGCCAAGTCAGTCCTAAGCCAAAAGAACAAAGCTGGAGGCATCATGCGACCTGACTTCAAACTATACTGCAAGGCTACAGTAACCAAAACAGCATGGTACTGGTACCAAAACAGAGATATAGACCAATGGAACAGAACAGAGCCCTCAGAAATAACACCACACATCTACAACCATCGGATCTTTGACAAACCTGACAAAAACAAGAAATGGGGAAAGGATTCCCTATTTAATAAATGGTGCTGGGAAAACTGGCTAGCCATAAGTAGAAAGCTAAAACTGGATCCTTTCCTTATACCCTATGCAAAAATTAATTCAACATGGATTAGAAACTTAAATGTTAGACCTAAAACTATAAAAACCCTAGAAGAAAACCTACGCAATACCATTCAGGACATAGGCATGGGCAAGGACTTCATGTCTAAAACACCAAAAGCAATGGCAACAAAAGCCAAAATTGACAAATGGGATCCAATTAAACTAAAGAGCTTCTGCACAGCAAAAGAAACTACCATCAGAGTGAACAGGCAACCTATAGAATGGGAGAAAATTTTTGCAATCTACTCATCTGACAAAGGGCTAATTTCCAGAACCTACAAAGAACTCAAACAAATTTACAAGAAAAAAACAAACAACCCCATCAAAAAGTGGGCAAAGGACATGAACAGACACTTCTCAAAAGAAGACATCTATGCAGCTAAGAGACACATAAAAAAATGCTCATCATCACTGGCCATCACAGAAATGCAAATCAAAACCACAATGAGATACCATCTCACACCAGTTAGAATGGCAATCATTAAAAAGTCAGGAAACAACAGGTGTTGGAGAGGATGTGGAGAAATAGGAACACTTTTACACTGTTGGTGGGACTGTAAACTAGTTCAACCATTGTGGAAGACAGTGTGGCAATTCCTCAAGGATCTAGAACTAGAAATACCATTTGACTCAGCCATCCCATTACTGGGAATATACCCAAAGGACTATAAATCATGCTGCTATGAAGACACATGCACATGTATGTTTATTGTGGCACTATTCACAATAGCAAAAACTTGGAACCAACCCAAATGTCCGTCAACGATAGACTAGATTAAGAAAATGTGACACATATACACCATGGAATACTATGCAGCCATAAAAAGGAATGAGTTCATGTCCTTTGTAGGGACATGGATGAAGCTGTGGATGAAGCTGGAAACCATCATTCTCAGCAAACTATCGCAAGGACAGAAAACCAAACACCACATTTTCTCACTCATAGGTGGGAATTGAACAATGAGAACACTTGGACACAGGAAGGGGAATATCACACACTGGGGCCTGTTGTGTGGTGATGAGGGGGAAGGATAGCATTAGGAGATATACGTAATGTAAATGATGAGTTAATGGGTGCAGCACACCAACATGGCATATGTATACATATGTAACAAACCTGCACATTGTGCACATGTACCGTAGAACTTAAAGTACAATAATAATCATAAAAATGCGAAAGAGAGTTCTTCAATCTCAAAGTAAAGGATGTTGATAAGCAACAAAAAATTGTTTAAACATACAAAACTTGCTGGTAAGAGTAAACACATAGAAAAACAGAAAATTGTAATACTGTAATTGTGGTGTGTAAACTAGTCATATCTTGAGTAGAAAGACTAAAAGATGAATAATCAAAAATAATAACTACAACTTTTCAAGACAGAGATAGTACAATAAGATAAAAATAGAAACAACACAAAACTAGAAAAAAGGGGAAACAAAGTCAAAATATAGAGATTTTTAAATTAGTTTTCTTTTTGTTAATTAGTTTGTTTATGCAATCAATGTTAAATTCTTGTCAGTTTAAAATAATGGGTTATAAGATATTATTTGCAAGTCTCATGATAATCTCAAAAAAAAAAAATACAACAGGTACACAAAAAATCAAAAGCAAGAAGTTTATACCACCAGAGAAAATCATCTTCACCAAAGGGAAGACAGGAAGGAAGAGAAGACTACAAAACAAGTAACAGGCCGGGTACGGTGGCTCACGCCTGTAATCCCAGCACTTTGGGAGGCCGAGGTGGGCGGATCACGAGGTCAGGAGATCGAGACCATCCTAGCTAACACGGTGAAACCCCGTCTCTACTAAAAATACAAAAAAAAAAAAAAAAAATAGCCAGGCGTGGTGGTGGGTGCCTGTAGTCCCAGCTGCTCGGGAGGCTGAGGCAGGAGAATGGCGTGAACCTAGGAGGCGGAGCTTGCAGTGAGCCAAGATCACGCCACTGCACTCCAGCCTGGGAGACAAAGCAAGACTCCGTCTCAAAAAAAAAAAAAAAAAAAAGTAACAAAATAATAGCAGCAAGTCCTTACTTAATAATAACATTGAATGTTAAGTGGACTAACCTCACCTCACACTTCACCTATAAAACATACATAGACTAAAAATAAAGGGATGAAAAATGTTATCCCATGCAAATGAGAACCAAAAAGACAAAAACAATAAAAAGGGACAACGAAGATCATTATAAAATAATAAAGGGATCAATTTAGCAAAAGATATAACAATTATAAATATACATACACCCAACACTGGAGCACCCAGATATATAAAGCAAATACTATTAGAACTAAAGAGAAAGATAGATCCCAATACAATAATACCTGGAGACTTCAACACCCCACTTTCAACATCGGATGGATCTTCCAGACAGAAAGTCAACAAAGAAACATTAGACTTAATTTTCACTATAGACCAAGTGGACCTAATAGATGTACAGAACATTTCATCCAATGGCTGCAGAATACACATTCTTTTCTTCAACACATGGATTATCCTCAAGGACAGACTACATGTTAGGCCACAAAACAAGTCTCACAACATTAAAAAAAAATTACATCAAATATCTTCTCTGACCACAGTGGAATAACACTAAAAATCAGTAACAAGAGGAATTTTAGGAACTATATAAACACATGGGAATTAAATAATATGCTCCTGAATGACCAGTGAGTTAATGAAGAAATTAAGAAGGAAATTGAAACTTTTCTTGAAAGAATTGATAGCAGAAACACAACATATCAAAACCTGATACGGTTTGTATCTGTGTCTCCACCCAAATCTCATGTTGAATTGTAATCCTCAATGTTGAAAGTGGAGCCCAATGGGAGGTGATTGGCTCATGGGGGCAACAAAAGCACTACTAAGAGGAAAGCTTATGGTTACAAGTGCCTACATCAAAAAAGTGGAAAAACTTCAATAAACAACCAACCCAGTGATGCATCTCAAAGTACTGGAAAAGCAAGAGCAAACCAAACTCAAAATTAGAAGAAAAGGAATAATAAAGATCAGAGCAGAAACAAATGAAATTGAAACGAAGAAAACAACAGAAAAGATCAACAAAATGAGAGATTTTTTTTTGTCAAAGATAAAAAAAACTGGCAAACCTCTAGCCAGACTAAGAAAAAAAGAGAAAAGACCCAAAATAAATAAAATCAGAGATGAAAAAGGAGACATTACAGCCAATACTGCAGAAATTCAAAGGATCATTAGAGGCTACTATGAGTAACTATGTGCCAATAAATTGGAAACCCTAGAAGAAATGGATACATTCCTAGACACATACAATCTACCAAGATTGAACCACGAAGGAATTCAAAACCTGAACAGACCAATTACAAGTAACAAGATTGAAGCCATAATAAAAAGTATCTCAGCAAAGAAAAGCCTGTGATCCAATGGCTTCACTGCTGAATTTTACCAAACATTAAAAATCCCAAAAACCTAATACCAATCTTACTCAAACTATGTCAAAAAATAGAGGAAGAGGGAATCCTTCCAACCTCATTCTATCAGGTCAGTATTAATTTGATCCCCAAATCAAAGCACATCAAAAAAAGAAAACAACAAGCCAATATCTTTGATTAACATTGATGTGAAAATCCTCAACAAAATAATAGCAGATAGAATTCAACAACACATTAGAAAGATTATTCATCATGACCAAGTGGAATTTATCCCATGGATGCAAGGATGGTTTAACATATGTACATTGGTCAATGCAATACACTATATCAACAGAATGAAGGACAAAAACCATATGACCATTTCAATTGATGCTGGAAAAGCATTTAATAAAATTCAACATCCCTTCATGATAAAAATCTCAAAAAGTTTTGTATAGAAGGAACATACCTCAACACAATAAATATCATATATGACAGACCCACAGCTAGTATCACACTTAATGGAGAATAACTGAAAACCTTTCCTCTAAGATATGGAACATGACAAGGATGCCCACTTTCACCACTGTAATTTAACATATTACTGGAAGTCCTAGCTGGAGAAATGAGACAAGAGAAAGAAATAAAGGACCATCAAATTGGAAGGGGAGAAGTCAAATTATCCTGTCTGCAGATTATATGATCTTATATTTGAAAAAACTTAAAGACTCCATCAAAGAACTAGTAGAACTGATACATTCAGTAAAGTGTCAGGATACAAAGTCAACATACAAAAATCAGTATGCCAACATACAAAAATCTATATGCCAACAGCAAGCAATCTGAAAAAGAAATAAATAGCTACAAATAAAATTTGATAGTGAATGAGTGAGTAATCATGAGAGCTGGTTGTCTTAAAAGTGGCACCTCCCCACTCCCTGCTCCTGCCATGTAAGATGTCTGCTTTGCTTTCTGCCATGAGTAAGAGCTCCCTCAGGCCTCCTCAGAAGCAGAGGTGCCCATGATTCCTGTACAGGCTGCATAACTGTGAGGCAATTTAACTTCTTTTCTTTATAAATTACCCAATCTCAGCATTTCTTTACAGAAATGTGAGAATGAACTAATACATGAACCCAGAAACAAATCCATACATCTAGAGTGAAATCATTTTCAACAAAGCTGCCAAGAACATTGTCGACAAAAGAACAGATTCTTCAAAATAAATGGTGCTGGGAAAATTCGACATCTAAATGCAGAAGAATGAAACTAGACCCCTATCTCTTGCCATGTACCAAAATCTCAGATATTTCTCTACAGAAATGTGAGAATGAACTAATACATGATCCAGAAACAAATCCATACATCTAGAGTGAAATCATTTTCGACAAAGCTGCCAAGAACATTGTTGACAAAAGAACAGTCTCTTCAAAATAAATGGTGCTGGGAAAATTTGACATCAAAAATCAAATCAAAATGGATTAAAGACTTAAATCTAAGATCTCAGACTATGAAAATACCACAAGAAAACGTTGGGGAAACTCTCCAAGACATTGGAATGGGGAAAGATTTCTTGAGTAATACTCCACAAACACAGGCATCTAAAGCAAAAATGGACAAATGGGGAACACATCAAGTTAAAAGGCATGGTGGCTCATGCCTGTAATCCCAGCACTTTGGGAAGCCGAGGCTGACAGAGATCACCTGAGGTCAGGAGTTCAAGACCAGCCTGGCCAACAGGGTGAAACCCTGTCTCTACTAAAATACAAAAATTAGCAGGGCATGGTAGCATGAGCCTGTAATCCCAGCTACTTGGGAGGCTGAGGCAGGAGAATTGCTTGAACCTGGGAGGCGGAGGTTGCAGTGAGCCAAGTTTGTGCCACTGCACTCCAGCCTGGGCAACAGAGCAAGACCCTGTGTCAAAAAAATAAAAATAAAAAAATAAAAAAATAAAAGAAAAGCTTCTGCACAACAAAGGAAACAATCAACAAAGTGAAGAGACAAGCTACAATATGGAAGAAAATTTTTGCAAACTATCCATCTGACAAGGGATTCATAACCCGATTATATAAGGAGCTCAAACAACTCTATGGGGAAAAAAATCTGATTTTAAAATGGACAAAAGATCTGAATAAACATTTCTCAAAAAAAAGACATGCAAATGGCAAACAGGTATATGAAGATGTGCTCAACATCACTGATCATCAGAGAGATGCAGATCAAAACTACAATGAAATGCCATCTCACCCCAGTTAAAATGGCTTTTATCTAAAAGACAGGCCACAAGTGCTGGCAAGGATGTGGAGAAAAGGGGACCCTCATGTGCTGTTGGTGGGAATGTAAATTGGTACAACCACTATGGAGAACAGTTTGAAGGTTCCTCAAACAACTAAAAATAGAGCTACATATGATCCAGCAATCCTACTCTTAGGTATATGCCCAAAAGAAAGGAAATGAGTATATCAAAGAGATATTTGCACTCCCATGTTTATTGTAGCACTGTTCACAATAGCCAAGATTTGGAAGCAACCTGTGTCCATCAACAGATGGATGGCTAAGGAAGACATGGTACATACACTTAATGGAGTAGTATATTCAGCCATAAAAGGAATGAGATCCTGTCATTTGCAACAACATGGATGGAACTGGAGGTCATTATGTTAAGTAAGCCAGGCACAGAAACACAAACTTCATATGTTCTCATTTATTTATGGGAGCTAAAAAGTAAAGCAATTGAACTCATGGAGACAGAAAGTAAAAGGATGGTTACCAGAGGCTGGGAAGGGCAGTAGAGGGGGCAGGGAGAGGAAGGAGTGACGGTTAATGAGTACAAACAATACAGTTAGATAGAATGAATAAGATGTAGTATTTGATAGCACCACAGGGTGACTATGGTGAACCATAATTTATTGTACATTTCAAAATAACTAAAAGAGTATAATTGGATTGTTTGTAACACAAAGAAAGACTAAATGCTTGAGGTGATGGGTACCCCATTTACCCTGATATGATTATTACTCACTGTATGCCTGTATCAAAACATCTCCTGTACACCCTAAATATATACCTCTACTATGTACCCACAAAAACTTAAAATTATAAAAATAAAGTAAAATAAAATAAAATGCTCAGTAAGCATAGTGTCTGGCTTTGTTTATCTTTGACACTTCAAAGTCTGTTAGGCTGTGTGACTTGGGGACTTTACTTAACATCTCTGTGCCTCAGTTTCCTCACTTGTAAAATAGGAGATAAAAATAATACCCCCCCATAGGTTTGTTGTGAGCTCTGAATGAGTTAACATGTATAATGTACTTAGAACAGTAGGTGCTACCTTAAGTTAAATTAGGTTTAGCTTAAATCTGCCTCTTGGTAAATTTGGCCTGAAGGTTTCTCTGTACATAACGATGTAACCTAACGGTGTGGAAACAGACTGTAACTTACTCTTGTAATGAGTAGCCAAGTCTCAGCCCATCACAGAAGCCATACTTCAACCACTTGTAGGTGGTCACCTGTTCAAATCGTGTTCAAATAGGGCAAATGCAGGGCTGTAACCAATCTGGTTGTTTCTGCCTGTCACTTCTGTTTTCTGTATCTCGCTTTCCCTTTTCTGTCCATAGATCCTCTCTGACCACACAGAACTGCCAGAGTCACTCTGAACCTACTCTGGTTGAGGAACTGCCCGATTTGTGACTTGCTCAATTAAACTCTATTAAAATTAATTCATCTAATGTTTTTCTTTAAACCCTAATTTTTTTGAGCTTTTGATTTTTTTTCTTTTTTATTATTATTATTATGCTTCAAGTTCTAGGGTACATGTGCACAACTTGCAGTTAACCCTAATTTTTATTAGCAATGCAAGCTCTTTAATGCTAGTAAGATATAGCTATTGAAACAAGAAACATATATGTATGTATTTACGTATACACATACACACTCATCTATATCATGTATAGCAAAGTCAACTGGATTAAAAAAATAAACTTTTCATTGGGCCAGTTATTGACAAACAACAGAGTTCCTTGATACGAGAGCTTCAGATATTGACTTGGAACAGGATTGATTGATATGAAAGACCATAAATGTAAATGTATTTTAGGCCAGAAAAGTAAATACTATTTGAGCAGTAAGTTCTTTCATAAAATACATACCTGGAAATTGCAAAGGTCAGATTAAAATTTCAAACTGAACTAGATCCTCTGTGGGATTTGTGAAGTCTTGCCATGTCAATGACACCAAAGAGTGGCGAGTGGGGTAGTGGTGGTCAAATCTGTGCCTTTGACTGCCAGGCATCTCCCAGGGCCTAGCTCCAGGAGAGCTCATGAGATGCAAAACTTCTGGAGTGCCATGCTGCTCCCTTGCTGGTTGTGAAACCAAATGAGAAAGATAGAAGATCAAGTTTTCTACCCTTTGCCCAGTCTAGAGTGATTCACTTTTGGATTCACTTTCCTGGGAGGCGGAAATTGCAGTGAGCTGAGATCATGCCACTGCACTCCATTTTGGGTGACAGAGTGAGACTCTGTCTCAAAAAATAAATAAATAAAAATAAAAGAAATTCGACTCTAAGGGCGCACCCTCACAGGGCATTGTGTCGTTTTTTGTCCTGCTTTATTTTCTGTTAGTTCTTAGGACTGTTAGACAGTCTTAGTCCGGGCTCCTTATATAATAAGAACCCAAGCAAGGTTATGTGCTAATGTTTTATTGGGGGGTGCTATCCCAGCGAAAAAGGGCAGGGAGGCAGCTAATGAGGGAATGGAGATACAAGATGAGGCATTGGGAAGCTGGCCACCGCTTCCGCAGAAGACATTGCTGGTGGCTCAGCTCCCGTTCATCTACTGGTTCCTTCCCATCTCTGTCTCTTATGGATCTACATTCCTTCTTCAGAGTGTTGACTCCTTGAACCTTCCTGTTGTGTTATGTGGTCCCTTGGGGCAGCAGCTAGGGAAGCCATTCTGGACTTGGGCACAGGAATTGCAGCAGCTCCTCAACCTGTGAGGAATTAGGAAGAAGTTGGGGTTTTACTACCAAGGGAACTGTGCAGGGGTAACTCCCGGCATAGGCCTGGAAAGCAGGTGGGGCCAAGTGGATCTGGGGTCTGCACAAACTGGGTCCAGGACCCTAATAATGTATATTTACTGGTTTATTATTTTCTGTCTCATTCGGAAGCATAGAGATTACTTGTTTTGCTCATTGTTCACTATATCCATAATCATAAGAACAGTGTCTGGCATATGCAAGGCATTCAATAAATATTTGTTGAATGAATTTATTGAGTTGCTACTGTGTCAAGAATTGTGATAGCTGCTAGAAGACACAAGAATTCCACCTCCCAGATGGAAAAATTAAGAAGAGAAGGGACTTTCTTGGTGCTGTTCAAAATGGGAGCAGTTTCTCTATTTTCAGACATTTGGCCTTTAGTTTACAAAAGACAGTGTGTTTCAGAATATAAGTACTCTCGGTTTGACTTTGCCTGTCGTTTTGTAAGAAATGGGCCTTTAAAAAGGGATTAAATAGACTCCTTTTGCCAGCATTTGGTCTCTCTGTGCTTAATTTTCCCGATTCAGAAGATAAGCATGGCACCATGATACCTAACAAATGGATGTGCAGAAGAATACACTCCCTGACTGCGTGAGTGTGCTCAGGCTGCTGCAGCAGACACCACAGACTAGGGGGCTTCCACAACAGGAATTTATTTTCCCTCAGTTCTGGGGGCCAGGAGTCCAGGGTCCAGGTGGCAATTGGGTTGGTTTCTTATGAGGCCTCTCTCCTTGGCTTGTAGTTGGCCACCCTCTCCCTGTATCTTCACATGGTTTTCCTTATGTCTGAGTCCTAACTTCCGCTTCTTATAAGGACACCAGTCATACCGGACCAGGGCCCAACTCCATCACCTTATTTTAATTTAATTATCTCTCTTTTTCTTTTTTGAGATGGAGTCTCAGTCTGTCACCCAGGTTGGAGTGCAATGGCCTGGTCTCGGCCCACTGCAACCTCTACTTCCTGGCTTCAAGCAATTCTCCTGCCTCAGCCTCCCGAGTAGCTGGGACTACAGGTGCCTGCCACCGCACCTGGCTAATTTTTGTATTTTTAGTAGAGACAGGGTTTCACTATGTTGGCCATGCTGGTCTCGAACTCCTGACCTTGTGATCTGTCTGCCTCAGCCTCCCCAAGTGCTGGGATTATAGGCATGAGCCACCATGCCCAGCCTTTAATTATCTCTTTAAAGGCTCTATTTCTAAGCACGACTACAGTCTCAGATATTGGGGGTTAAGACTTCAATACATGAATTTTGGGGGGACAGGGGCTATTGGGGGTGGAAGATGATACATTTCAGTTCATAGCACTAACCCTAAAGAACTTGACTTTACAAAATGGTGATGTCCAGGCCCACTCCCTGCTGTCTCTTGCCTTCCGTGACTGCCTCCTTTTGCTCTTCTCCTTGGCTCCAGACCAAAACCAGCAAGGCAGTCAGAACAGGTCACAGAGGAATCCAGAAATCCAAGAAGAGGGTTTTGTACCAAGCAAATAAAAGAAACTATCATCCCTCTGAGGTTCCTTGTTTAAATTACCATGTTTATTTACATCAACACAAAATACAATAATAAACACGACAAAACCATTTTATCTTCAGGTAACATAACTCTTCAGTGAACAGAAGTACTACTGTTAATGTTTTGGCCTTTCCAAGGTCCCGCCTGGAGTCAAAACAGTATTCAGAGAAAGAGCAGATTCTTCTCTACCTTCCCTAAAACACACACAAAGGTAACTTCTATTTTCTAAAATCCCATTCCAATAATAATAATAATAATAATAAAATGCAATACTAAGTCCATGTAGAGGAGAGGATTGCTGTTGTGTCATCAGCGTTGCAACCTTATGTTGCTGTAGATTTCCCCCAGGTTCTGTGCATCAGTCAGGAACATAAAGGGTATATTAGCCCTTCGGATTTTCAAGGTGATTGTTCAGTAATTCTTTCATCTAGCCGTGTACTCTGTAAAGGTCTGATTTACCTGAGTTATTTAAAAACCAGCAATAAAAGAGTCTCCAAGTGATCAAATGTATACGGATCTATCTTGTAGAATTGAAGAAACTTATAGATTTTGCTGTGACAATTCAATGGACAACCACGAAGCCTCCACTACATAATGAACTATTCACCTAGTAAAAGCTTCACATTACAATTTAATCAAAGGTCATAAACATTGCGCAAAAGTACAATATCTTATCTGTATGCCAGTAGTTTAAATGCTATTTGCTTAGTCTCAAATACATTTTCAAACAAATGACAGTTATTGCTTAACTAACACAATCTTTCTATTATTTCACTGACAAAAGAGGCAGTTTCCTGCAGTGGAAAGAGAAGATGGCTTGGAGTTAGAAGATCTAGATTCTGAACCCAGCTCTACTCACTCTGAGCCATTGTTTCCTTATGAGGATCAAGTGAGATCAAAGTGCTTTGTAAAGGAGTAATAACCATAAGAAATAATATTCTAGAGTCCATCTCTTCCATCAACTGATGGATCCCTAATTTGCACATGTATTTTGCAAGTAAAATCTTACCTCTTAAAGTAAATGTATGATGCATATTCACCACATGCAGCTGAAATGTGCAAGTTGGGTTACATAGATGGGAAAAGAGTATGTATTAAAAAGCCTTTAAGACTTGTATACTTTTGATGTACTTGATTTAGAGCCATTTAAAATTTTATTGTGTTTGTGGCTCACGCCTGTAATCCCAGCACTTTGGGAGGCCGAGGCGGGCGGATCACAAGGTCAGGAGATAGAGACCACAGTGAAATCCCGTCTCTACTAAAAATACAAAAATGTAGCCGGGCGCGGTGGCGGGCGCTTGTAGTCCCAGCGAGTCCCACTGCCTCAGGAGGCTGAGGCAGGAGAACGGAGTGATCCCGGGAGGCGGAGCTTGCAGTGAGTCGAGATCGCGCCTCTGCACTCCAGCTGGGGGACAGAGCGAGACTCCATCTCAAAAAAAAAAAAAAAAAAAAAATGTATTGTGTTTAACACATGTTCCTTTTATATTATAGGAGTGCTCTTTGAATAAGCTAACCATTTAAAGTATTTTTTTTTTAAAGAAACTTTTCTGTGACAATTACAGGGTTTAAAAGACTGTGCAACTGAGTGAAATGGATTGAGAAATATGGGGGAAGTAACAGTTTGAAAACTCAGGGTCAAAAAGGAAACTGAGTGTAGAATATCGTTTTTCAGGTAATTTAAAAATAAGCTAAATGATAGGGTTGTTATCTTTTTATTTTTATAGGTGACTTCTTAATTTATAAATTACTTATTCCTCATTTGTAAAACAAATAAAATATTTGTGTACTTAACGTTTAGGTGTGTATAAATTCACAAAAATTATTAACACTTAATGTTCAACCTTATATTTGGGGTATCTTCAGAAGAATTGCAACCTCTTTGCTGAAGTAAAATCAGAAACTCATTTTTCAGAGATTTCAAAAAATTATCCTTTAAGAGAGGGCATATTTCCTACAGGTTTAGAATTAATTGGCAAGTATAGATATACAATGTGAGTATGTGGGCTTTGTGACTTTGCTGAGACAAAGAACTCAGATAGCTGCATTCCTGAAACAAATGAGCCTCTAATTTCAAACATTTTTCAAATGCAAATCAGGCCCCCATGAATCATTTTGATGATTTTTTGAAGCATTAATGCAACAGAGTTAGTATTCCTCAAATGATCCCCAAAGTCACCTCTTTGCTAAGGATATTTCTCTTCTTGATTATTTTGAACCTGCCAACGGTCTCTCACCTTCATGTAGAGGATAACTTATCTGCAAATGTCCTATTATTATCTTAAACCAACCTCATTTTGAAGCAACAAAGAGAAAAAAATTAAATAGTGCATTAACATTTCATACCAGTGAAACAGACTTTTTTCATGCATAAAGTAGTTCTATCCATCTGTGGAAAGGTCCACCTTTTGTTTTTCCCTGTGTTTATAAGTTACATTTTTAAAAGTACTCGTGGAGCCTCTGTAGAGTGGATTGGTTCCCTGAAAAAAAAAAGATTCAAGTGAAAGTATGTACATTTTGTTATTATACTGTATTAATACAGTATATTAACTGCAAATGGAAGAGCAGAGTCAAGCTCAATCTTGGAAACTATTAGAACAATTTTGATTAACTTGGTATTTCATAGATTTAGTGTTTTGCAATTTACACATTTTCATTTTGTTAAATATACAGAACACGTCCCATATGTATATTCTAAAAATCTTACCTCTTTTGGTAATGCACAAATTTACAGATAGAAAACAAGGCTTCAGCTATTGTGCTCACTGCTGTTTTCCCAGCACTGTGTCCCTGGCCCAGAGCAGGTGCTCAGTATGTATGGAATGAGTGGCATGAACAGTGATAGATGAACCAAAAGTGAAATCAAAGCCAAAAAAGTGAAAAACAGGAAAAGCGAAACTGGTAGAAACATACAAAAATGAACGACACAGTATCTGCCTTTAACAAACGTGTTACTGATGAGAGGCATCAAACAAGGGCACAAATAAACATGCTGAGATCAGATCAGATCAAAACTCTGGGTAGCCAAAGAACCAGCTGTCTTTTGCTTACTATGTAAAACAGTGTGTAAGACAACCACAAGAGACTGTTATGGAGGACCCTGGGGTCATGAAAGAGTGGCAATCCAAAGGCAGGCCAGGAAAAATGACTTTGCCTTGGGTACAGTGGGGAGGTTGGGTGTGGGACTTCTGGGTAGCTCACCTGTGCTGCTTGGGCTGTAGATGTGCCTCCAGGTGCCAATAGCAGTGGTGCTGTAGCCAAAAGGACCAGAAGGTCCAGAAGGATCAAGCCTCTTTAGTTGTTCCAGGCAGGAGGAAGATATTTGGGTAAGGTACGGTTTCTTCTCTCCCACTTTCCAAGGTTGACCACACAGGCTATGGCAACAGACAGTCTGGGTCCAAAGCTAGCTCCACCACATGACCGTACTGAAGCCACTCTGAGCCTTGGTGTCCATATCTGTGCCTACCTTATCCAGGTAAAGTATTTTAGCACTGTGTGTAGCACATAGCAAATGCTCCATAAATGCTGCCTCTTCTCATTAGTTCCTATTTATAGTTTTTCTTCACATTTGGAATTTCCTTTTCTTTTAGGTTTTACAGAGGATTATTAAGATATTTTCCCCCAGGGCTTTGGTACACTTAACATTTCTAAGCCCATTACTGAGTATGTATGGAATCCAGGTACTGCCTCTGACCTTCTAAGTTAAAATCTTATGCTTTGATCACCTCATTCCATGAATTATAGCTATGGTAACAATTTCTAGGGGTGGATTTGAAAAAGAACATGATTGTCTTTGCTTGCTCAGTACATTTCTTTCAGCTCTTAGAAGAATTGAATAAAACTGGAAACACTCCCTGGTCTTTCCCACTCATTGGCCTCAGTGCCCTCATTGTGAGTGGGAATCACAGCTGCACCCATTTCTATGTTGTCCAGAGCCAGTGGCCTGACCTCTGGTCAGTGGCGTGTTACCTTTGCTATGTGCCTTTAAAGAGATATGCTATTTCTATAATAAAGCCAAACAGAAAAGAGGTTCCTTTGCTGATGGTGGATGATGGGTGAAAGCTAAGTTGATATAGTGCTTCTATTCCTGAGAGCAGCCTGGTTAATTCTGAGGGACCTCCAGATCTTATCTAGTCCTGCTGCCCTAAGAATTTGAGATTTTGAAGGCAAAGGGCAGACTGATGTGAATTTAGATGTAGATGGAGTCTCATTTGCAAATAAAAATCATGCATGGAATTCTATTAAATTTGAGAGACTAGAATCTAGTTGGTTACAGGAGAATGAGGGACTCAATTGAAGAAGCAAGATGGAAAAAAGTAAGAGGTTTAGGCCAGCAATGACAGGGTAAGCCTGTCCTGGAGGAAGTTCTCGCTTCCTCCAGGAAGCTCCCACCTTTTTGAACAGAAAAGACACTTTGAAAGAGGACACAGGTTGTGAGCAGGGCCAGCTTAGAGCTCTGTAGGACCAGGTACTTGTTTGTAGGTGCACCCTATATCATGTCAAACATATTGCAATACACCCATATCCCACACTTGAGTGTGACTTGAGTTGCAACTGACAAGATAACACAATGTTATTTAGTAGATATTTAGTTGAATGTTTAATTTTTATGGCAGAATTTTCATTCTGTATTTTAAAGCAACTTCTGTATTTTAAAGCAACATTCTGTATTTTAAAGCAACTTCATTCATTCAGGTCTGCAATATTTTGGGAGTCCCTTGCAAAACTGGTTTAGGGCCAAGACATTGCTTATAGGGAGTGATGGGTAAAGCAGACTTCACTAGAGTAAGACGGTAAGGTGGAAGTGTAAAAGTGGATGAAGAGCAAGTACATATTGCTGTTGTGTGTGGTAGGGTATTTTCTGGCCTTAGCTGAAGATCAGAGGTCAGGATAATGCACTCACGTTGGGTTTTGTTCCAGGAGGAGGTGTGGAAATGTCCACACTACCTCCTCTAGTGCTCTTCTGACTGTAACCTCTCTACACAGACTTTCCAGGAGAAATGCAGGCTTGAGTCCTCTCTATTTCAGGTGAGTGTGCAATCCACTGCTCAGAAAAGGTCAGTTTTCCCCTAACCATCTGGGGTGACCAGGCTGATTCCCCCAGGAGTCTGGGAGTGCTAATTTAGGCTTGGATTTTGCAAATGCAATAGCACATTTTTCAAGATTGAAAAAGTGGTAATAGGAAAACTCTGTCATGACCCACAGCTTCCTTAATGATCGACCAACTGCCAAACGCAGACCTGATTTGCTTAGCACAGTACAAAATCAATCCATGACTGCAAGAAATGTCAGGCTGAACATTTTTTTTTTTGCCTCAAGTTAATGACTTGTCATCCTAGAAAAAAATGTCTAATCAAAAATGAATTTAAATATGTTTCATTTGTGTTTTCATAAAGAATATGTGGGGGTGGGCATTATTTTTAAAAGCATGATAAAAAGATAACCTTTCTTTATAGCTGCTCTGAAAGGTTTTAGGAGGTAGGAGTGGAGATCTTTCTGTCTTAAGCCCTGTCACTTTATGAGTCCAATGCAGTCCTATGGCCAGGAGGCCTGACTGTCCCGATTGTCCCTGGAGGGCACTGGGTTTCCAAGACCAGTCAAATTCACTTCTTCAAGAAGAACTAGGTTTCAGAGAAAACACTCAATTAAATTGAAGACTTCTAAACGTGTACAGTAAGTGACAATTTTTTCCAGTAGGATGTTACTGAAATTTAAACTGAATTATTTGAGTTAAACCTTTTTTGCATCCAAGTGAATAATTACTATCCAGTCATTATCTAGTCAGGAACATCAAACATTTGTTATTCAAAGAAACTCAATTTAATAAGGGAATAATATTTTCCATTTATGCTTTTTTTTTTTCTGTTTAATGCATGTTTGGGTCGCATGTTAGACGAAGAAACAGCAAAAATTCAGTATTTGAATTTCAGTCATGTTCTACATCCTGAGGGAGAACGATTCATGTTTTTGGGGAAATTAACTGTTAATTAAAATGTTATTTTAAAGATATTAATCACTTGTCAGTATTTATGCCTCTGTATGAGAACATTGAAATGTGCTGGTTAGTAGATACACATCACGTAATTGCCCGAGTGCGTGTTTGTGGAACACCTGCTTATTATTTCTAGGAGGGTCAACCAAAGGCTGTGCTTAGGAGAACAATGAATAATTAGGCTTCAGCTTAACTATGCACCAAAAGTTAGGGAAGTCCCTTAACTTCTCTGAGCCTCAGTTTAGCTCTTCAAAATGGAAATGCCAGGATTATATCATGGGGCTTGCTGCTATTGTCCTTTGTGGCAACTTAATCACATTCTTTTACCAGGTTGCCCTTCTAACCATCACAAGGCATTTGTTGGAGAGTTGATAAAAGTCAAAAATAAACACCTGTGGCCAGGGGTCAGGTGACGTGAACTGTCCTACAACTTTGGGCTTATTAGTACTGTGTTCTAAGTCACCAAGCCAACCTATCTGTTTACCTTTACATTGTTAGGAATGAGTAAATTATATCTTCTCCTGAGGAATTTTGCTTAATTATGGAAAACACATACATTCACAAAAAGAGGAAAGCTATATAACAAACCTCCAAAGACCTATCACTCAGACTCAACAGTTATCACAATTCTGCCACGCCTGCTTCAACTATCCCTCCATCCCACTCTCTTGGCTGAATTATTTCAAAGCGAACCCCAGCTTTCATCTCCTTTCACTTCTTCAGTATGCATCTCTAAAAAATATGGATATTTTCTAGCAATGTCACCATGCCATTATCATACCTAATCAAATTATACTTATTTGCTATCATTCTAATACCCAGCATGTATTAATCTTTTCTCAGTCGTTTCATGTATTTATTATTTATTTTGGAGACTGGGTCTCACTCTGTCGCCCAGGCTGGAATGCAATGGCATGATCGTGGCTCACTGCAGCCTTGACCTCATGGCGTAAGTGATCCTCCTGCCTTAGCCTCCCAAGTAGCTGGGACTACAGGTGTGCACCACCATGCCTGGCTAATGTTTGTATTTCTTTCTGTAGGGACGGGGTTTTGCCATGTTGCCCAACTCGAACTCCTGAGCTCAAGTGGTCCAATCCTCCTGTCTTGGCCTCCCAAAGTTCTAAGATTACAAGTGTGAGTCACCATGCCTAGCCTTTCTCCAGTTGTTTTAAAAATGTATTTTTATGGGAGGACTGTTCAAATCATGATCCAAACAAGATCCAAATTTCATTTGGCTGTTGTATCTAGCACATTTTTAATGGGAAGATAAAGTAGATAAAAATTTTCACTGTTGATTTTCCTGTACCTTAT
Organism: Piliocolobus tephrosceles; assembly: GCF_002776525.5. NCBI lineage: Eukaryota > Metazoa > Chordata > Mammalia > Primates > Cercopithecidae > Piliocolobus > Piliocolobus tephrosceles. The sequence continues at coordinate 45,856,737 of NC_045444.1, forward strand.
ATTATGATTAATTTACAATAAGTGCATACAACATAAACATCCCTTATCAAGATAAATTTATCAAAAATGGAAAATTCCATTTGCTTTAGGAATTGAAGGCATTGCTATAAAAATTGTTAACATCAAATTATTTGCGTGGACAAATCCAAAGGAGCATTGTGTCTGCCTGCATTTTCTCCAGTGATATCATTGTTGTTAGAATCAGCAATGTAAGATAATTGCTGTTAGATACCTGGACACACCATTAGAGGTAGAGAGATGAAATTAAAACCATGAAATTGTTTCTATGGGTCTCTAGAAATGTAATTATCTCTCCCGTGGAAAAGAAACACAGAAAACTATAGTCCTGCCTTCTGCTTGCCTCTTGTGAAGAGAAGGCACTTAAATTATTCCTACTGAGTTTATGTATTTAAAGGTTAATACTTTTGGGCTTTTCTTCAGGTCTCTGTTTAAAATTTATGTTATTCAGAAAAAATAACTGCATGGCATTTAAAAAATCATCTCAATTTTGCTTTGTAACCGATTAGATCAGTAACAAGTATTTCCATAGAAATTGGCATGAATTATCATACTACTTATGAACATTATTCCATTCATTATAACATAACCAATTTATGGAAATGTTTAGATACAGCACCTGTGCTTTATCAAATGGGGCCTGAGGGATAATTCCTAGTGGTGAGGAAGCACTGGTAAAAATATACTTCCCTGATGTCCCTAAGCAGCTGTCTCAGGAGCCTCATGAGACTCTTCATCGTGGTGGAAATCCCCACTGCACTGAGACAAATCTATGCTATGAGGGTCGTCTGGGTCCAGATAATGGATAGAGGTTCCTTTGCCCCCGAAGCAGAACAGAAATCAAAGCTGTTGGGGTCATGGCAAGAGTGGGAGAGAAAAAATGTGACACCTGCACTCTCAGAACAGAAGAAAGCTGAGCCCCTCAGTCTCTTCCACCAGCCTCTTTCTCCCCTAGACAGGGAGTAGCCCTAAGTTTCCACATACCGTTTGCCACTTGGCTTTTGATCGTTCTGCTTCAAATTTGGCAACTTCTTTACGATCATGAAATGACACCAGCAGCTTCCAGATGCACAGCAGGACAACCCCGATGAGAAGAATAGCCAGGGAAACCCCCAACATGATCATGGGAATGTTTGGAGGCTTTGGACAATCTGCAGAAATAAAGAAAATTATAAGAAGGTGGTAAAATCAACATTTTGACATTAGAAAGGCATTTCGTGTTGGATTTTCCATCTACTTTTTCTGCAGCAGAGGATAAATATTGACACCATCTTTGCTTTGCTTAAATTTTAAAAATGAGTTACTTGTTGAAGGATAGCCCTGCATTCCTTCAAAGTAGAACAAAAGATAAAGGAAGAATTTAGTTATTCAAAGTAAATGTATATAGACTTGATGGCTGACTCTAAAAGAGAATCCAAAAAAGTGATAATTAATGCACATGGAATATTTAAAGGATTAAGAAAAAAGACTAGTTTAATCACTAAAAATGGTCTCTTCTGAGTCCATGATAAAGTAGAAATGGAGTGTGTATGTGTGTGTGTGTGTGTGTGTGTGCTGCATGAGATCAGTTTTTTTATGGACCTTCTTGAATCATGGGGAGTCTAGAAGACTACATTAAAATTTATATAAAACCTATCCCTTGAAAAAATTACTATTTCCTTCTTTCTTTATAGACAGAAGACAATGATGGATTTCAGTTCTATTTTGTTGAACCCTAATGCAGTAGTCTGGTTTTGGGGAAGTTCCTGGACTAAATTCAGGAGAGGTGGATTCAATTCCCATCTGATGTACAGTAGCTTTGTGAATGTGATCCAGTCCGTTGACCTCTCTGAGCCCCAGGCCCTTCACCTGTACAACAAAGTTCAGTGTTCCCTTAACTTTTCTGATAACAATAAGCTGAAGTGTTCTTGCTTACTAACACGGCTTCCTAGACCCTTTCCCCAATATTCTGATTCAGTGGGTCTTGGATAAGGCCACTGATTTTGTATTATTAAATATTCTAAATGATTCTTATTTTCAAGCAAGTTTGGGAAATTAGATGTTCTGTAGGGTCCTTTCAACTTGAATATTCTCTGAAATATTATTTTGACTCTATTGATATTAATGTAATTTTGCCATTATACAGTACCTTTCCTAATTCACAGCAGAATGACTAATAGTCCTTGCAATATGCCTAAGAGATGATACATTTCTTAATGAAACATTATAATTATGCTCTCCTCTTACTTTCATGGAAAAAAAAAATCCCACATAACATTATCGCTAGATATCTGCATCCCTCTGCAAGAAATGAGGCAAAATCCATGGTATCTGGGGAGGAAATGAATGATGCTTAGCTTATCCTAAGTCTTACTGCTTTTAGAGATTTAATAAGGAGAGTTATACACATATGACTAGTCATGCTGTCTTTAAGGTAAGGATCTGGAGTCGATGTGAATCTGAGTAGGACTAATTACCCACTAACAGCATGATGCCTGGCCTCACACACTTTTGTTCTTTGGCCAAGAAACCATGTAAAGAGATTATGCATAAATAATAAAAGGAGCTAATGACATATCTATTACTGTATGAAGATCTAAAGACTATATTCTCACATAGCAAATGAACCATAGCTGCCTCTAATAGGTTAGCACGTTCCTACAAATAAAGCAGCAGGCTTGTGTCATGAGAATATATACTGGCTACATCTTTGGCTAAGAAATGCCTGCGGTGGGGCATAGTATGCTCCTGCTCGAAGCAAGATGAAGCTTGCTACAATCCTGCACCTAGACATGAATTAGGAGAGTTCTCCAGAAGGGACTAAAGAAGAAATGGGTGCGGTCTGACAGAGATAATTAAGAACTGAAAGTCTCAGAAATTGTACATTTCTCAATTAAAGATTTTGGTCCAAGTGCCAGAGCAGGTCTTACACAATAGAGATCTTCACTTTTCATACTCAGATGTTTCTTGAGTTGCTCAGACTGCAAATGGATTTCTACATGGAAGAAGAGGGTCACCTCTATCACTGTGTGCAATGTGGCCTATTGAGTCCTGGTTGGTGCAGCACCTACTTCTAAGATCCTGAATATCTAACTCTGCTACATGCGTTGTGCAATCTGGTAGCTCAATGTGCCTATTGAGTGCTTGAAATGTGAGTTTTCCCAAGTAGCTTATGCTGTAAGGGTGAAATAAACACTGATTTTGAACACTTGGTATGAAAAAAATGTAAAAAATCTCAGCTTTTATATTGATTACATGTTGAAATGACAATATTTTCGATAACATGGTAAATGAAATTCATTTTACCTGTTTCTTTGACTTTTTCATGTAATTATTAGAAAATTTTAAATTACATATAGGGTTTGCCTACCAGTTCTGTTGGATGCTGCTGATCTAACATCCTTTTATGATTCAGATATGTATGATGATTGTATAGCCAGCAGGAGGCAATAGAGCACAGTGGTTCAGAGCATGAGCTCCAGGCCAGGCTGCCAGAGCTCCTCCACCAGCTCTGGCACGTACTTACTGCCAGACCTAGCAAATTATTTAATGTCTCTATGCCTCAATTTCCTTACCTTTAAAATGAAAATAATAGTGGTACCTGTTTTATATGGTTGTTAAGAATATTAAGCGAATTATGTAAAATATATAGAACATCTGGCAAATGGTATTAGTAAGGGCTCAAAAAATGAGAGCTGCTATAATAATTAATATTACTATTGTTACAGCAAATACAGCACTCTTTCCCCTTTTCTATCCTCATCACCTCAAGGACCTGGAGCCTCTAAGTTGGAACCTGTGGGTATAGCATCTACCCTGGCTGGTACTTTCCAGCCAGGAAGCCTTCCTGACTATCATTCCTTGACTCTGTTGCGGCTCTTATGCTCTGGAAGTCCCTCCAGATGGTGGGGGCAAGAAAGAAGATGAAAGAAATCTGTGTCTACAAGCACCTGTGTCTACAAGCACCCTGGTGGCGACCCTTCACCCAGCTCTTTTTTTTTTTCAATTTGCTTAGAGGACCCTGGGGATCAGCCCCTTTCTCTCTTCTCAGTTTGCCTCTTCTACCGAAGCCTCCACCAGGCCACCCTGGGATTTTCTAGTCTGAAAGCTGTGAGACGGGAGACAGGAGGGACTATGGACTTCTGGGGACAGGTTCTGCTCTGCTGACCCCTGGAAGCGCCAGGCCTACCCAACCATGCGGACATTTGTTGAGGAAGAGGGAGCCTGGAAGCTGTCAGGTGACTCTTGTTAAGCCTCAGGAAGGTAATTTTTCCTCTACTTTTCCCTACTACAAAAGCATGGGGATAATAACACACCATAATAAAAAGCATCAGGGCATCTGTGCGTGCTCTGCAGAGTGGCATGTTGCAGTGCCACTCGTATTGTGTGGAAGAATAAAAGAACAGACAACAGCTCAGTAATGAGGAGGCATTTAGCCCAAGGCATGTTTCCCCCCTCAAAAAAAATCACCAACTAGATACAAAAGTCTCTGAATTAAAAGCAGGACTTATTCTGGAAATTTGTTTTTGTTGTTTGAAACTTGTTTTTTTCAATAGAATCAATATGATAAGGGATGGCTTTGATTTCAAGATAACTTGCTAAAGCCACTGACACAGTCACAGAGGGTTGGGAGTGTAGCTGGAGAATGTTATTTTATAAGGCAGATAATGAGCAGGCAGGCTTTTCTTGGTATTATAAAGTAATTCTTGCTTGTACGGCAGGATTCTCCTTATGTTTCTCTAATGAACGGCCATAAGACTCATTTTATGTATGCATTTCAAAGGAGTTGATTTACATGAGTTTTCCAGAGCAAGTCTCCAGGGGCACTGAGCATACCTGAGCTTCAAGGCCAAGTTCACAATCATCTTCAGATTCCTTGGATTGTGCCAACCTCTATCTCTCCCTTGCCCTCAGCAACTGCAATGTGACATTTTTCTGATCATGTTTTCTTGATTGGGGTATAATTGTCTTGAACCTGCTTTTTGGTTCCCTTGACATTGCTGTGGTTTTTATGTTCTAAAGTGACGCCAATTTGATACTTTTGGTTTCAAGTTCAGGACCTAATATTTTATCAGCATATCAATAAGGAAGCACGTACAACAAAACACACCTATCTGCCTTATGGCCTGGCCCTGTTGCTGTTGTCTGGGGCAGAACTTAGGCTCCAACCTTTTGTGGGGAGGAGGAGGTTGCAAACAAGGTCTGATGAGGTCTGATTTAATGTAGCTGTCATATCTGCAGGAATGGTTTAGGGAGGAACACGTCACTGATTAAAGACAGAAAATATGAGGCACCTGTGAGTGCCTCGTATTTACCTGTGAGCAAATGAGAATGCAGTCCGTGTTAGGGCTGTCGCTCACAAGGAGATCTTGGGACCATTTGTATCAGGCTTGCCAGGGTAGTTGTTAAAATGCAGAGCCCTGGGCCACACATCAGATGGTGTTGACTCAGGATATAGGCATTTTTAACAAGTTCTCCAAGGGAGAACTAACATTCACTAACATTTGAATCCCTCTCAATCAAAGGATGAATACCTTCTCACCTACTTTCTTCTCTACTAAATATAAACTTCTCTCTCCCCTTCACTGAATACAAAATGTGTAAAGTTTTCCCAGGTCCAAAACTGACTCTATGAGTTGGTGTGGATGAAAATCCACAGGAGCAATGGACACCTTGACATCCTTTTAGATGACATCCTTCCTCATTTGCTGCTTAATGTCTTTTCTGATTCAGCATTATCATTTGATGACCCATTACTGTGAGTTAGGTATTGCCACTATTTTATGTGCATTATTCCACTTAATCCTTGAGTCAACACTTAGAAAAAGTACTATTATCTGTTCCATTTTACAGATGAGGAAATAGAGACTTAGAGACTCAAGTGTCTTCTAGAATGTCACTCAGCTATTCAATAATGGAGAGGGATTTGAACCAAGGTTTGCCTGATTCACACTCTTTTAAAAAAAATGGGCACACTCCTCTATGTTACCATTTCCTGAAGATAGACCTTTTGCTTACATTTCATTGAATTCACTTACCTTTCTACAATTCATCAGTCAGCTTTCAGGAGGGTGATGACTGCTGCAACTCCAAGTCATCTTAGCTTTTTTTTTTTTTTAGGCAGAGTCTCACTCTGTGCAGTGGCGCAATCTTGGCTCACTGCAACCTACACCTCCCGGGCTCAAGCAGTTCTTCTGCCTCAGCCTCCCAAGTAGCTGGGATTCTAGGTGCAGACCACCACGCCCAGCTAATTTTTGTAATCTTAGTAGAGACAGGGTTTCATCATGTTGGCCAGGTTGGTCTCCAACTCCTGACCTCAAGTGAACTGCCCACCGCAGGCTCCCAAAGTGCTGGGATTACAGGTGTGAGCCACTGTGCCTGACCCTTATCTGGTCTTAATAAGAGACACTGGAACATACTGAATCTTCTAACTGGCATCTTTCAATCCTTGGGAAACTTTAAGAAACTTCATCAAAAATTTGGAAATGTCTTTCCTGGCATGCTACCCAGAGCTATTTTCTGGTTGTTTTCTCTTCTCCTGTGTAGTGTCATTTGCCATGGCAATGGAAAGAAAACCACTCACCTTTTTCACTGATGCTGTGAATGATGCTTTTCCCCTCATTATCTGTAGTTATCAGGAATGTAATAAGACATTCATTTTCTCCTTGCAGAGAGCAGGAAACAGAACCATCCTTTGAGAAATCTGTAAATAAAGGAGTCATTCATTAGGTTAAAAAGATTCCAAAAGAGATTATTTTTAAAACAAAGTGGTACTGAGTTTTAATATGTAAATTAGAGTTTTCAATATTGCAGAATGAGAATAGGAAAGGCATAGGGTTTTTTTTTCTCATGAAGTGAAGTTTTAGTTTTTACTCACGTTCCAGAAGAACAGTTTCAGATGTGGTCAATCAGGACTGACCACAAAATGCACCTATCAAACGGATATGGGCAGGATTGCAACAGGCTGAATGTACTTCAAGGCAGGTACCCACAGCTGCCTTGGGAATAGAATGGCCCTGATTATGGTAATGAGGGGGCTATAGGTTCTTCTTTGCTGGGAGCATGAAGGATGTCTAGATTACATTTCTGCACAGTTCAAACTGATACTGATACTTTTAAAGGGGCCTTTCTCACAATGGCATAGTCAAGATGCTGGCCATGTATTATGGTAACAGTAACATAAATTAATATCAGGAAACTGAAACTGAAGCGTTATGTAGCTCAGGGACCAGAAGGATAAAGGTAAATGAATCTACAGTGACAGTTGGTCTATCATTCAGTAGAGCTCCTTTCTTAATTTGAAAAAAAAAAAAATCCAGTTTTCCTCAAATATTTTCCAAGTGGGAATTCTTCCTTATTGAGCTCATTCAAGAGGCAGAAAGTGAATGTCATGACAGAAATTAAAAGTAAAGTAAAATGGCCAGAGATGCCAGTACTATCTACCAGAAATTTTAGTAGTCCAGGACCTATGCCAAAATTATGTGGCATTCTCCTGATTAAGAAAACCAAACAAATTTGCTTAACTGTTCTCCTATCTTTTAAGTTGGAGACTTTTCAGTGATGGTTACAAACACTGTTTTTCAGAAACCTGTAAGTAGAAGTCCTTTTGCTCTTATTCTAAACTTTTAGGACATGGGTCCAAAGTTAGTGTGTTACGCTACAATGGATCAGAACATTAAAACTGGGGCTGTCCTTGATAATCTTGAACATACTCCTACTGGACTTAAAATCTCTCTCATTAGCTTAACAATAAAAACATGAATAAAGCAGAATCGAATGTGTTCTCTGATTCTAACAAAAATTAAATAATAGTCAGTTTTTGGTAGAAAAATGCCATAGCCATAGATAGAAATATTAAGTTGCTGTTTGCTGTCATCACATTTTGTTTGAGATGAAAAACCCGACAGTGTCTGTGAGAAGTATGCTTTGGATTATCTATGAAAACAGGAACCAGCAAGCCATTTAGCATTATAAATAAGATTTTGGATGATAGATTTAAGTGTACAAACTGTTTTTGAACCCATTAGTAATATCTATTACATGGGAATATTAAGAAATCTAATTACAAATCATCCTAGTCTAGACACTGCCACATGATTATGGTCATCTAAGTCACCTGGGAGTTTTGAAAATATATATTCCGGGTACCCACCCTTGGGTACTCTGATTTGAGAGGTTGGTTGTACAGGAACTTATACACTTAGTGAGTTGTTTAATAAGTATTTAATCTCCTGTTTTTTTAAAAAAGGAGATTCTGATTAAGAGATTTGTTGAGATGTGTGTTATTTCATATGTTTGATTGCAAATGGTACTGCATATTTAATTCATACATTGGCCATTTTATTTAGCCTTTACCACACCTCCTGTTAACTTGCCACTCCAATTAACTAGGGTTCATGAAATCTTGGGGACTATGCGTTTTCTCATTGGAGTGTTTTCTTGCTTCTTTCCCCCTCTCTGTGGGAACAGTGCAGGGTCACTCTCCTTGCCTTGAACATATTTAATGAAACATTTTATTCTGAGGTAGGAAATATGTGAACTGCTTATCATACTCCTTTCAGTAATATTAACCATGTTTTTAAAATTTTTCTTTCAAATGGCTGCACTGAAGCCTAGAGAGAGGCTTACTTGACCTGGCCGGGGTTATTTAAGTGTTAATGGAATGGCAGAATGTGATCTTTGAGTCACAACTTCCATCTTGCTTTAATTACTTCACCACTCCTTTTCATGACTGTTACGGCTCTAGATGTAGCCTGTTCCATAGTGTTTGGATATTGAAATAGTATTATCAAATGTGCAACGACAGATTTGCATAATTCGCTGCGTAATTTCTTTTGTTGTTCATAGAAAATGGACCTCTCTTTTTTCCCTTCCTTTGTGAATGTCTACAGTGCTGCTCTAGAATAATAGAATGAAAATAAGATGCCAAGCAGTCCATGGAACCATACTCAGAGAAGGAAGAAATGTGAAAAAAGGGGTGAGGAGGTGGGCCTGGGAAGGTCGGGGGAGGGTGTGAAAAATATAAAGCATCTGCACCACTGAGTCAAGATGGCCATATGTTGTAAGACCTCAGCTCTAGGATTAATTAGCAGTTTTCAAAAAGCAAAAACAAAAACAAACAACAACAACATTTCCCAAGGAAAACATAAGGGGTTTATGATCAGGTAAGTTTGGGAATCCTTTATTGCAATTCCTCCCCTTGTCATTCCTGATGATTCACAATGCACATTTAATTTAAATGCATAACAACTCTCAGAAGTCCTGCAAGAAAACAAGAAACCCAGTTTCCTATTTCTAAGATTTATATTACCAGCGGTGCCTTTTTCCATGTAATGCTTTCATATCTAAAGTTGCATGGAATATACTTTGAGAAACAATTCTCTGAGTACATATATGGTAGGGTAAATAAAAATATGACTCTCAAGCTGGGCACTGTGGTGCATGTCTGTAATCCCAGCACTTTGGGAGCCTGAGGCGGACAAGATGACTTGAGCTCAGGAGTTCGAGGCCAGCCTGGCCAACATGGCAAAACCCCATTTCTGCAAAAACTACAAAAAATTATGCTGTGTATGGTGGCATGCGCCTGTAGTCCCAGGTACTCATGAGGCTGAACCTGGAAGGTTGAGAATGCAGTGAGCCTTGATCTTGCCACTACGCTCCAGCCAGGGAGAGACACTGTGGCGTTGTCCCCAAAAAACAAACAGAAAAAAAGACTCTCAGTAAAATGGGATGAATAAGGTTAATAACATCTCTTTTGATGTGCCCACCCACAGCACAATTGAGGACAATTCGTACAGATTATACGTAGTTATGCGAATTTTATTTTACTCCTATTTTCTTTTAAATAGCTGCACTGAAGCATAGAGAGAGGCTTACTTGACCTGGCCAGGGTTATTAAAATAAAATTCCCCTCGTTGGGGAAAGGGTAGGTTGTTAAAAGACAAATATGATGTGATCATTTCAAGGTAGTATGATCAGTAACATAACTGGGTGAGTAACTTGAAATAAAGCTTATAAAAATGCTCATTAGAAAAGTGGCTTTTAAACACATAGTCTGAATTAAAAACATTATTTCTCTCAAATTCATCCAGATTAGTGCTTTAAATGGTATTAGTAATCCAAGTTTTATTTTCAATTGTTGAGTTAGAAATAGTTGTATCTCCCTATTTTGAAATAATTTAGTCAAATATACAAAAAGACTAAAGTAAATATTTTAAATACCACTGGAGCCCTAGTCTTCCTCTTCAATCTCAGCATTTATGATAATCTACTGGAAAAAACCTGTGTACTTAAATATAGTAAGTACCTTGTTCTTGCCAGTATGATTTACATGTATGTAAGGTTTACTCCTTTTTTCCTCAACACATTAGATTTCCCATGTTGCTAGTGAATTGAGGCTTAGCGATTTGCAGAGCATTTTCTGCAATTTTTACGCATTTCTCAGAAACACTTAGTAAATATCCCCAGTGCTTGCTGTGAAATGAGCCCAGAAGGTGATGCTAGGGCTTTGCACCAGGTACTAATGTGGGAAGTCCACAGAGGCTGCCTGCTCAGTGTTTTCATGTATCTCGCCTTTGGTAGTAGTGTAAGGCGCACACCATCTTGTCCAATTTACTGCTATTTGGCATGTTTATCTTTGGTCACAAGAAAAGCATTGGTGAGGGGTTTTATGAGCACATATCATGACCCTCCATATAGGGTAATCCAATTGAGCACATATCATGACCCTCCATATAGGGTAATCCAATTGAGCACATATCATGACCCTCCATATAGGGTAATCCAATTGTGCATAGTGAGAACTCTCAATTTTGAGACAATGTAAGTAATCTTCAAAACAATATAAAGTTCATTAACTCATTCCATGCTGGAAATGGATTAATTTCCATATTCTAATTCCATCTATTCAAGAGACATATCCTGGAGGGTCGTACATTGTTAGCTTGATTATTTCACTTCACCTGAGCCACATCTTGGTCACATCTCTAACGTGTGCAGAGTAGCAATTCTACCCTGAGCAGCATGATAATGCAGCGAGTTCAGGATAATACAAAATTAAATTCTCCCAGGTTGTTTCTGTTGGAAGAGTCAGTCATCATCTTTCTTTTAAACTCCACAAATTATTGTTTAAAAGGTATTGCCAGTTAAAAAACAAGCTATTTAAATATTTGAAGTGAAACCTTGCCACTAGACTCTGATTCTAAGTAATTAAATTTAAAATGACAGATGAAAGCAAGAGAAGTTTGCCTAGCAGTGAAAGAGAATAGGTCCTTCTTATATATTGGGGGTGAGGCAACAGAAAATTGAGGATGGTCATTGTAATGCCCATTTTTGGAAGGTTGGGAATAAAAGTATATGGAGGGGAGGAAAAATGGCCACTAACCAGAAACCACCCAGTACTTGGGAGCCACCATCTGGAACACTGATTTACAGTTGGCTTTATCTTATCTTGAAATAAAGCAATTGGATGAAAAGGGTGAATTCAAGTTTGGGGGCTAACATTTAGCCATTTCTTCAATTTTTCTCCCTTTCTAGTTTGAAAAATATAGCATTCTGGAATTCTCTACAGTTGAATTTGTTAAGCAGTGGTGAACTTGGCAACAGAGCTGAAGTCAAATAGAACAGCCACAACTTTGAAATGCTTGTGGCCTGAGCCATCAAGTTTCTAGTCTTATAGGATGCATTTACTCTTAAAAAAATGAATGTCAGTGAGCTAATGCTCTGGTACAAATAAGGCCAAGCTACTAAATAGCCCTCAATTCACAGAGGGTCAAGAACTATGCCTCTCAAGAACTACTAAGGAGATAAAAAACAATTTAAGACAAGCAGAACCTTCTTCTTCACTGATGGTCGCACCAGCTAGTTTGCACTTGTCCACACATTCTTCTCGGGCTTGGCCAGCTGCTGACAGGTGGCACTCAATGCAGCTCCTGTGGACAGTATCCAACAGTGTATCAGTTCATGCTGGTGGAAAATAGATTTGCAGCTTGAATATTGCTTTACTGCTCTTGTTGCAGTTTGTGCTATAGGGGTATCTCATAGATGTCATTATCTTTTGTTATTTTCAAAAAGATAGTTGGGTAATGCCCAAATGAACACTGAATTATTCTGAGTTCCACTCAGTAATCAATGTTCTCTGAACCAGTCTTGATAATAGCTACCATTTTCATTTACTTGTTCCATGATTGTTCCTGACTGGTTAAGTAAACAAACAATCAAAGAAAATAAATTGATTTAGCTGTTTTCATTTTACTTTTTCCTACAGAGAGCTTATGTTCCTAAAATACAATTAGAGACTAGGAGAAGTTTTGAATTTCTTAACAGAAATGGTCTATACCTTAACCAGAATTCCAAGAATGATTAGTGGACTTTGTATACGTCTTATATGATAATTTTCACAATTCACTTTTCTGTAACTCTTTTGAATAAGTGTAAGTCTTAATGAAAGTGTGGATTAGAGCCTGGATCTCAAAAGCTGTGGATTACAGCCTGGATCCTCATTAATACAGGCTTTTAAATGAAAGATCACTATTTATAGAAAAGTACATTTCCAAGAACATCGTCTAAGAATTAAGCTAATCTAAAGACATCTATGGAGCAAAGTAAAATTTAGACCCTGAATTAATCTTGTGCTGAAAATCACTTTACAAATAGATTGTGCTTGTTGTAATTCCAAAACAGCAAAAGTTTTCTTACTGTGGACACACCTGCTGTCTCTCTCTCCTCTGGCCATGGAAATGTATGTTCTGCCAAGTGCTTGAAACACCCAACCGGCACCCATAACTCAGCAAAACTCGGCTGAAACTACACTTCCTTAGGCAAACCTTCACTAAACCTTAGACCAAACCTCCACTAAACCTTCCCTCACAGTGGAAGCCTCAGGATTTTTCCACAGGAAGGGCAACCTATTAGGCAGTGGGGAAGGTTTTACTGTGAAGTTGCCTTGGCATTGCAAATACATTGGATTTATCTGGATCGTATATTTATTTGGAGTGGCTTTGAAGGGGTCTGGTGATTGTGGAAGCTCTTAAAATCTCTTCATCTTTGTGCATCTCACTGATGGCTGCACTAGCTAGTCTGGTAGCCTTATCCCCTGCTGCAGAGTTCCATAGCACTCTCTATTTCCCCTATTAAAACTGTCAGCCTAGATAGCATTGCAATCACTTTAAAAGATGTCTATCTTTTCCACTAGACTCCCAGCACCTGTGAAGGCAGGGGCTGCAGCTGTTTCAGTTATCGTTGCATTGCCCATGACGTAACACGATTCTTGGCATATAGTAGGCACTTAATATCTACTTGATAAATGAATACATGCATGAATAAATGGAAAAATGGACTCATCTCAAAACTAACAGAAATCCCAAGGAGGCCACTCTACCTGATTCCCCAAATTCAAACGGCTTTTATTATTAATTTCCCATCTTGTAATTCAGATTTAAGATTGAATCATGTTTATAGAGAAGATGAAACAGAAAAGTAATAGAAGAAACATCTTGAAGGGACATTTTACATTAGATCCTGTTCAAATCATCCTAATCATGTCCTCATGCTTCTCCTGGCATGCGTCTTGTCTTAGTTTGCCAGTGACAGTGGCAGAGAAGTTTTGACACCTGAATGGTGAGTAACCACTGAGTGAAAAATTGCTTTTCTCACTCTGTTTATGTCAGAAATGCAAATGTCACATTTTGGGCATCAGAGTTCATGAAAATCTGAAATGCTGAAGCATATTTGCTGCATAACACATTATCCACTGCAATATCATAATAGCCATTTTGGAGGCTCGCTTCACTTGACCTACAAATGTGGCCCCAATTTCATTAAGAAATTGTGAGGTTTTATTGTTGTTATTGTGCATGTGGTATAAAAGAAAACACAATACACAGTAGCTGTGTATAATGGCAACCAAAGAAAGGTGCCAAAGAGCATGGGTGGTAAAGAAGCAGTAGAGAATTGAAAGCTAAGATCATCTTTCTGCCTCTTTGCCTCTGTCAGTCTATAGATAGGAATGAATCAGTAAGGTCAGGCTATAAACTTCCAGATAAGAAAGAAGCTTGTCTGTTTCCCCTGAAAAGCTACTGACTGCATGTGGGTGTCATCCGTCTACCTCCAGGGCATTCCTTCTGTGTGGCTGCTATTGTAATGGAGAGGTGATCTGATGTTATCAGTGTGGGACATCAGCTCGGTTTCCCCACGCTACTCTCTAGCAGAAATGTGACATTGTGATTCTGGATAATCAGGACTGAGAAAGAGGTAAGCTAGAGACTGATGTTCCAGGCTGAAGATCACAGAGGCCCTGTGGGTTTGTGTGTGTTTTGATGGATGTTTGGAGACCAAACCAGCAAATACAATCTGAGGTCTGAGTTTACAAAATGTCATTGTAAATTTGATCACTATAAACCTATCCACAAAAGGAATGGAGGAAAGCAGAGACGTTACCGTTTAGAGTTACAGGGGTCACCACAGGTAGGACATCGTTCACAGGTTGGTCCTGAGGCTCCCGGGTTTGCGCAAACACACTTCCCACAAACGCAGTCCCCGCGCCCGCTGCAGAGAACTCCGTCTTCAGAGATGCAGGAGTCCGTGCTGGTGGTGCAGTTGCAGTACTCGCCAGTCCAGCCGCTCCTGCATACACACTCACCACAGTCACAGTCGCCATTGTCTGTAAAACAAAATGCTCTATGCTTCTCACAGCCCAAAAACACTTGCAGATTTGAGGGGGTGAGTGGCATCTTTTCTCTTTGTCTTTAAGCACCATCATCGAAAGACAAGATAAAAATGAGAAAAAGTGTGTGTGTTGGAGGGGTGCAGTATGAGTGTAAATACATTCTATCAAATGTGTCTTGCTAATTGTGCATACTTAGATCTGGTCTTGCTAACTGAAGATCCACTTGCTTACTTTATGGTTGTAAACCATAAATAAAAATATAAGCCCCTCAGCCAATTGAATGGACCCCTCCTCTCAGCCAACGGCATTCTAAAATAAACCTGAAACACTAGTCCAGGCTGTGATGAGAGTGGGTGGTCCGACATGCCTTATTATACCCTCCTCCCTTTGGAATTCAGGCACAACTGATCAGCATTAACAAAAAAAAGGAAACCTTAAGACTGACAAAGTAGACTTTTTGTAGCAATAAGATGCCAACATAATAGATAGCAGGTCCTGAAAGTAATCAAAGTACTTTACCCCAAAGTATATTTATTTGACATATTTTGAAATGGCTTGACCAAGTTCTCTTGTGGGGAACATCTACATTCTACAGAGAATCCCCTTCTCTTTCCAGATCTTCTTCCTGATCCAAGAGAGAATTAACTAAGAATCTGGAACCTTTTTAAAGTCTTCTAGGAAACGTTTGCAATCTGTTCTCTCTGAAGCCTGCTACATGGACGCTTCATCTGCATAATACGAACCCTGTTCTCCACAACCCCTTATCTTAACCCAGGTACTCCCTTCTATTGATTCTAGGTCGTTAGATAAACTCTTTCAGCCAATCACCAACCACTATGACCTGAAAGCCCTGCCCATCCCCTTTGAGTTGTCCCACCTTTCTGAACAGAACCAATGTACATCTTACATGTATTGATTGATGTCTTATGTCTCCCTAAAATGCATAAAACCAAGCTGTGCCCTGACCACCTCAGGCACAGGTCCTTAGGATCTCCTGTGGCTGTGTCACGGGCCATGGTCACTCATATTTGGCTCAGAATAAATCTCTTCAAATATTTTATAGTTTGACTCTTTTCATCCACATATTACATGAAATAGAATTTGTAATCAGACCAAATGAGGTAATCCAGAAAGCATGTAAAAGATATTTGATGTGAACACGTGTCTCTATGCATATTTATTTATTTATTTTTATTTTTTGCTTTTAGTTAAGATGCCATAGGATAATGATGCAAGACAGACCTGGATTAAAGCCCACCCCTCTATATCACTCAAGTTGTGTGATCGTGAGTGCTTCATCTATAAAACAGACGGAATAAAGTCTACTTTCAATGCTTGTGACTGGATGAGATAATGTATATATCTCCTAATTTTGCATTCACCAGTTAGAAATCCCATAGGCATACGCTGAGTGCTCAAAAAATTCACTACTTAACACACTTTAATTGAGCATATACTATGTGCCAAAGATTGTATTAGGTATGAGGATTATAAAATTAAATAAGACAAGGTCATCGAACTTATAATTTAGTGTAGGAGGCAGGCTAATGAATACTACTACTAATAAATATACATAGGGGAATAGTTTCCAAATTAGACTGGAGATTTGAGGGTTCCAAAGGAAGTGATGCTTGAGCTGAATTTGAAAGATACAGGTAGACAATACAAAAAAAAAGGTTCTATGCATTTCAGGAATGCATGTGGGATCATTCGACCTGCTTAACACCCACAGAACTTTCCTATGGATAGAGCCAAAGGTGCATATGGAGTGTGGCAGGTGGGGAAACGGAAAGGACAACAAAAAGTCAGAAGTCAGACCATGAAAAGCCTTATTGGCTAAAGGAAGAGCTTCTATCCTGAAAGTTTTGTCTAGACATTTTTTAGCATCAGCAGACAGGTCAAGCTACAGATAGAAAAATCAGGAATAGAGGCAAGAAGATATGAGACCATGAACCAAGGCAGTGCCCATGGGAGCAGCGAGGAAAGAATATATATTTGGGCATGGAATGCTCAGGGTGTGGGTGCGATTGGTGCCAGGCGGAGGGTTGAGGGAAGAGACAGAGGGATGGAATTCTCCCCAGGTGACTAGACTGAGCAGCTAGATGGATGGTGTGGCTTTTCACTGAACTGGAGTGGAAGCTAGCTCACGGTCACTGCCGTATCACCAATACCTGGCACAGAGTAGAACCTAATTATTAAAGCAGAGGAGGAGAAGCAGCTTTGGGTGGGGAAGATGATGAGTTCACTTTTGGCCCTGAGGAGCTCAAGGGGCCTGTGGGACATCCCAGTAGGAGTTTGAATGTATATATGGACCTGAAGTTTGGGGTTTGGGATCCATTAGGGAAAGGTGGTAGTTGAAGTTTTCGTGGATCAGGTCATCTAGGGCAAGTAGGCAGAGTGAGAAAAACTCTGGAGAGCTTCAGGACTTAAAATGTGATCAGAAAAAAAGGATCCCTACAGAAGAGACCAAGAGGTAGGAGGGGAACAGAAGTGATATTGCAGAGGGGTGGGGCAGAGACTGTTAAAGAGGGAGGTACCTGGACACTTTTGCTGTAGACAAGTAACCCATCTAATCCTAAAGAGCCCCTTTGGATATGGCCACTTAATGATGTATGAAATACTTCAAAAATGATTTTAAAAATGTTTAAAATAATGGACTGTGTGTTATTTCCATAATATTATTCTGGGTGCCTACCATGCGTAAGACACTAACATAGGTGTTGGATGTTCCAAACAAATAACATTTATTTGCAAACTCTTGTAACTGATACTTTTCTTGAAAAAAAAAAAAAAAGAAAGAAAGAAAGAAAGAAGTGTGCATTAGGCATTTTGCCTCATAAGTTTTGCTCTTCCAGCAAAATTTGGGATTACCTAAGACAGTATATAACAGTGTTTAGAATGGCACCTGACCCATAAATAAGCACTGTACAAGTGTTAGTTACTGGCATTATTTCTAAAAACTATCCAGTAGGAAGAATTTGTAAACAAAATTATCTATCAGTATTAAAATTCCTATACTTTTACTGAAAACAAAGTGGATGTAGAAAAAAAATCACAAGTGAAACAGGATTCTACTTGTAGGAGACACTGCCAAGTTCACTGCAGGAGGAAGAATTGTGGACTTCGTCTTGTAAACTTTGGTCTAGCAAGTGCCTTACTTTTCTATCTTGATGACTGGGCTCTAAGGAACTTGGAGCAGGAGCGTCCTGGGCTTAATTCCTTGGTCAAAAATCACCAAACAAAGATGATAGCCACAAAGATTTTGAAGTTGGATTCTGATTTCTCTAGGTATGTGTGTGCATATGTGTATATATATGTGTGTGTGTATATATATGTATATGTGTGCATACACACACACACAGTCATGTGTCTTTTAACAATGGGCATATGTAATGAGAAATGCATCATTAGGTGATTTCATCATTGTGTAAACATCATAGAGTATACTTACAGAAACTTAGATGGTAAACCTACTGCACACCTAGGTTATATGGTATAGCCTATTGCTCCTAGGCTATAAACCTATACAATATGTTACTGTACTGGATACTGGGGGCAATTGTAACACCATGGTGAGCATTTGTGTATCTAGACATCGAAAAGGTACAGTAAAAATACAGTATTATAAAATTATGGGACAATGATTGTATACGTGCTGTGTTGTTGACAACATCGTCATTATGTGGTGGATGACTAATGTGTATATACATATATATTCTCTTTCTCTATATATTCTCTATATACTCTCTATATATACACATACACACATGTATGTATAGATGCTTCTGGACTTATGATAGGATTATGTCTGTATAAATTCATTGTAAAATGTAAAATTATGGGTTTATCCAGACATAACATCACTGTAAGTTGAGCAACATACTAAATTTATATCACTTTCACACCATCTTAAAGTGTGTGTTTGTGTGCATTGTCTAATGAAAGATGAGTTGAAATTTACCTGGATTCATGATATTAAGATATGTTTCAACTGCATTTCATAACCTATGCAATTGATATTGACATAATTAATTCAAAGCAAAGAATAATTAAATGATTTGGGCCAAAGGCATTAATTTCATTTTTACCTGTAAATGATCTTCTAAACTACAGTATCTTTTTGTTTCTTCCTCAACAAAAGGGGAAACTTACTTTTATAACAGGAAGAAATTCCATATTACAGTTGATTCTGGAAAATTAATGTGATTTACAAATATTAAATAAAAGATGCATTTCCAAATGCTTTCAGAATGCTCAAGTACATCATTGCATGTAGGAAGTACTTGGCAGAAATTTAGAAAATCCTTCCTGGAGCAGTAGAAAAGGACCATCATGGCAAAAACATGGAGCTCCTTTCAGAATTTAGAAGCCCTCCTCTCTGCTGGCCTTCCAGAGCCACTGACCTGGTTTCCAAAGTTGCTAATTGATATCCTCAAACAACCAATTGTCTAGAGTACTGGTTCATACAACAACAACAGCAGCAGCAACAACAACAAGAACAACAAAACTTTCATATTGGTTTCATGGAGGAACAAAATGATAACCAAAGATCAAGAAAAAATTACCATGGTATTTCAGAGGGATGGATCTTTCTGGAATGCTATTGACAGTAACTGTAAGTGCATAATGGCAGCAAGTGTTTCTCTAATGCCATTTGCCTGTTAGTTTCCATCTCTTAGAATCAAAATATAGGAGACTAATGGAATTTGGGCAAGGAAAAAAATCAATGGAGCTCTGTATCTTTGAGTGCTTACAGACGGATGAAAGAAGCTGTATGAAAAAGAATATTTCGATAATAGCTCTTCAGAAAAGTGGCACATTGCTGAGTATATTAGTTATAAACTGGAGATCCACACAAGTTGTGAGCTGTAGCATGTTTGATCCTCAGTTGCAAATAAAACTACAGCAGCAGTAGAGTGTCTATTCCAACGCCAGGCACAATTTTTGTTCCTGCACTAAGCACAATGCCAGCCACATAGTAGGTACTCCATAACCATTTGTTAACCATTTGTTATAATTGCATTTACTTTCATGATACCTTTTGAAAGAAAAGTTACTAATTATAGAGCAACATCCTTTGTGATGTTACTAAAAATAGAGAAACAGGAATGGCTGAAGGAAATTGGCATTGGTGAAGTTTTCTGAATCTAGCTAAATAAATCGTATTTCTTAAATAGAATTTCTGTAGCAATTACTGTATCTGACTCAAAGAGAGGCACTGTTGTCAGACCTTCCTAGCTACAATCCACAGATCAAGTCAACTCTTTTTTAGTTTATTTCTGTTCCTCATGCATGGTACAAAATAAAGTGAAAGACCATCAAGGAAAGCTCTGTTGCTAAACACAGTTCAGAATTTTATACTGCCTTAGATCTCTTTGATCCAAGATTTAAAGGGTGAAATATAGGTCATGTTAGTATCCCTATTATATTTTGTTAGATTACACTTAGGGCTTTTTGAAAGGTAATTTCAAGTGTTTTGAACATGTATTTTATTACAAGATTTCTATTAGACATGCAATATGGGATTCTGCCCAATATATCCTCTCTGTGATGTGGTGACGGCCTTTGGCTGGCTTCTTGTCACCTTCAGATTGTGCCCCATCTGCATCATGTGGAAAGAGGACTGATGTGGGTTTGGAAACATACCTATTAAACCAGGAAATCAACCTTTGGATGAAAAGGGAGAGAAATGTGTCTCGATCAGAACAGACCATAAATTTTTCACTCTCTGGAGGGAAAAAGGCATATATTCTCAGAAGAACTTAATGGTTGCAACAGCAGCAGCAAAGAAATGAAAGGTAGGTACACGTCTAAGGGTATCAAATGGTTTTCAGAAAGCTTGGAATTCTTTGATGCTTCTTTCTTTCAGGTCTTTTTCCCCCCCAAATTAGTCTTTTTTATATGTTCCTAACACTGTCTTTTAAAAACATAACTTGCTTAGTTTTCTGTAAAGATAATGGCTTTCTGATTTGAATAGCTGTCTGCTTACATAGTGTGAAGAACAGAGACACTGAAGCTTAAATTCAGCATTCAGTTAATATTTCAATCTATAAGACAAATTTATATTGTTTAAGAGTATATTAGGCTGGGCGCGGTGGCTCAAACCTGTAATCCCAGCACTTTGGGAGGCCGAGACGGGCGGATCACGAGGTCAGGAGATTGAGACCATCCTGGCTAACATGGTGAAACCCCGTCTCTACTAAAAAATACAAAAAACTAGCCGGGAGAGGTGGTGGGCGCCTGTAGTCCCACCTACTCAGGAGGCTGAGGCAGGAGAATGGTGTAAACCCGGGGGTGGGGTGGAGCTTGCGGAGAGCTGAGATCCGGCCACTGCACTCCAGCCTGGGCGACAGAGCAGATTCCGTCTCAAAAAAAAAAAAAAAAAAAAAGAGTATATTAACATATTTGTAATTCTTTTCTGAATAGATTACACACATATATGTGTATATATATAAAAGAATGATTTTACACCAGTCATATGCAATATATCCTTAAACTATAGTGATTTTACATCTACATAGGATATTAAAACATGCATATTTCTGTTTTAAATTTTTCTCAAATTTCTCAAGATATTCCAAGTAATTTTCCATCCTTGTCCGTCCTGCAGCCTTTTCACATATGCACTTACTCATCTTTCTTATGCCCAGTGCCTAACCTAGTATGTGTCACATAGTAGGTGTTTAATAAATATTTGTGGAATGAGTGAAGTCCCTGAAAGCACATTTAATATATTTTTGTGCTCTTTATCCTTGGTAGCATGCTCATTTAGCAGTTTATCTAGTTTTCACTTTTCCAAAGTCATATACATTTAAAAGGTCAGTCAGACACAGCAGCTTGGTCCAGAAAAACCTGGAAAGCAATGGAGTTCCTATTACAGGCATTTGTGTAGAGTCCGGGTGACAGCCAGAGAGAAGGCACTTTAATCTTTCATCTACGCTTAGGGAAACAAAATAGACATAAGCTCAGTTGGCAGAAATCTCACCCCAAGTGAATGTTAGACCCAGAAAACCTACAAGAGAAGATTCAGTTACCTGTGGTCTAAGGCTGATCAGCAAATATTTATTGAGCACCTACTATGCCCAGGAAACTGTGCAAGGTGCAGAGGATGCCAACCCCTTGCTGATACTTGAGCAGCCACAGGGTAAGATGAATTTCGACATAGCCTACCTCCGCAGAGCAGCCCTTTGTGTCTCACGCAGGAAAAATTGTCACACTGGCAATAAGGCCCATAAATGTTTCCATAGGGAGACAAGTGGCAGATACACTGCCCACAGTAGCAGTCACCCCTTCCACTGCAGGAGGGATGATCTGGGGCCTCCTTGCAGGAATCTGTGCTCAGCATGTCCTCGCCACACTCACAGCGAGGCCCCATGTGGCCAGGGTGGCAGGCACACACCCCACACTGGAAGGAGCCGTTCCCGTGGTGACATTTGGAGCTGTTCACTTCCACTTCTTTCTGACAGTCGCAGTTGCATTCTGGACTGACAAGTAATTCCAGGGCGTCCCCCAGCCCCACAGGCTTTATGATAATGTGCCTGTTTCTTCTCTCACAGTTTGGGATATTCACAGTCACGTTGAAGGAAGCCTGGAAAAGAAAATACTAATTATCTCCCTCCATCCACCAAAATGCATGAGGTGAAACAAGGCTTCACGGAAATCAGCTTTGCCAAAAGCATTTACTAGAAAATCTTTGAAAATTGCTTTTAAAATTCTTGAAAGAAATCCAACTTCAGTGAGCTCAGCTAACTTCTGACCCATCCAGCTATTTATTCAGACGATCTATTGGCCAGCTACTTACTGTGTCTCCCACTTTCATGTGAGAGCATTTCTTTTGGTGTTGGAAGAATGTACCGTTGTTACAGATGGCTGTAAATGACAAGTTGAGTCCTTCAGTGTCTCCTAATACTTCCAGTTCCACCTCAGACCGCAGTTCCTTTAGTTACAATATAAAGAGTTCAGTGAAGTCACAACCCCAAAAATATAGCCAGAAGAAGAAACTGTGAACCATGTTCATTGAACTACAAATGAATAAAACTAAATTGGGTGTCAAAAGGAATTCAGTATATTACCAATCAAAAGCAAGAAAGTGAGCAATCATATATACATTTTATATATTATCAAATCTAAGGTGCCAACAATTATAAGATACACCATTATCTTATGACATTAAACTATGACAAAATACCTCAAGATGGTTCTGCACAACATATGAATCAGTCCTATCCATCTACCATTGCTTTGAAAATTATTTTATCCATTCTGAAGGATTCGGCAAATTCTCCTGCCCTGAGTTGCGCAGAATGGCATATAAAAGGCAATTCTTTTGCTTATATCTCAGTAACAAAATTTAACAACAGCTTCCTTTATGTGTATCACGATTTCTTAGCTCCCATAAACCAGCTGTTTGTTGCTTTGCAAAGAATCCAGAATTTAAGTCATTCCTCCACCAATGAATATTTGCTTCATTGATATCAAATTTATACCCTGCTGCTCTGTTTTGGTACATTTCTGCATACAGGATAAACTTTTCATTTCAATATCGAATCATAGTACACACTTTTAAAGATATGTTAAAACAGCAATTAAACTTAATACTTAAGTAGCAACAATGCCTTTAACTAACTGAAGTGAGTACAATCACAATTGTCCATGAAAACTACATCATGACTGCTGCCTGGCACCACAATGGTGATTGTAACTCACCTTCGGTTGTAAGATGGAGCTCAATTTTAGAGATGTTAAAATGTGGGGGGGAAAGTGTGCCTTAAAATCAATATTGGAATGTATTTAGTACCTATTGCACATTTAGTGTAAAGTTAGGTCTGGGGAATACTATAAGAAAGCTTTCTGGCCTCAGGAAGTTTATTATCTTACTTTCTTTATTCCTTGTTCACTTATAAAACAAAAGTCTGTATTGTAGGTGAAGCAAACCAAATTATGAAAAATAGAAAAACAGAATAAAACCAATTTTAAAATACTATAAATAAATTTATACTTCAGTTAATCCAAAAGTTTTAAGTCCACATATCTATTTTCTTGTTGGCATTTTAAAAGCAAATTCAGCTTCAAATTTCCCTTAAGTGTAATTTTTAAAAATTTGTTTTATTTTAAATTTGTGTGGGTATGTAATAGGTGTATATATTTATGGAGAAATGAGATGCTTTGATACCTTATGTGTAATTTCGCCAAATGTATAGTAAAATGACCCTGCCTTCCTCCAAAATCTGCTTACACCGAAATAATGAGATTAAAATAGAAGCAATGTTGGAGATAAAGTTGGGAGCTAAATAAAAATTAAGGGATATGAGCTAGAAGACGGTGACAGCAATTATAAGGACTAGTGGATGACATGATCTGATCTAAGTAAAGGAAATTTCAGCATTACTATCATTTAACAGCATATTGCAAATTTAACCACGAATATTTTAGTCTGAATTTCCCAAAGAAAGGACATAAGTGCTTATTTGTATTTTTCATCATTTCTTTCATTCATTTTTTTGAGCATCTCTCACGAACCAGGAAAAACAAAAGAAACCAAGTCAATTCCCTCCTGGGATTTAAACACCGGCAGAGGAACTTATCCTTGGGATTGCTGATATTTTGGTAGCCTTTATTATACGATTAGGGAAGAAAGGACATTAGCGAATGATCATCAGATAAGTACACATTGGTATTTAAGTTTTTTTAAAATATCAATGTGGCACTGTAAATTACTGAGCTGAAGTTTGTAGCCACAAAGTTATAAACACAAATTGTCTACCTCTGCCCTACTAGAGGTCAGTCAGAAGCGTTTTACGTTTTCTTTCAAAGTATTCTCTTTCCTTCTCTCTCTTTTTATAGACTAGAAAGAAATTCAGCCTATGGTTCCTCATATTTTTAAATTCTTTTTAGTATATGTTTAAAAATAACAGTAGAAAAATAATTTGAACTAGTGCCAGGATCCATTACAGACTTTGCCTTGTGAATCATAAAGTTCCAATAATAACTCCAGTGCAAGATGGTTTCATTTAAGAATAATAGACACTTCTTAGTATTTCTGAGATAGTAAAACAAGGACAGAAGACTTACTTCAAATGTTTAATGCCTTGATTTCAACTATCCTGTAAGTTACGTAAGTATTTGAGATCATAAAGTGAGCCGTAACCTCTGGCAGAGCAAGCAGACGCATGGGGGCTGCTCTCGCTGGAGGGGGAAATATTTTTGACAGTTCAGTGTTTTCTAATCTGCTTAGTTTCTCTGAAGATATTAGTGGCCAACACTGTTGAGAGTATTGGGTTTGAAAACACGGAGTGCATTCTGATACAGTGAAGGATTGCTGTGTGATTTTATTTGATTCTACAAATTAAAACTTTAATTACTGCATGAGAGGGAGGAAGGTTTTTATAGCGTTTTGTGGACGAGCATTCCTGTCTGGAAGAATTTCAAGCATGAGCTAATGTGGTGATTAATTTGATGTGACCTAAGAAAACTGAAATTTCTGAGGCTATCAGTAAAACAAACCAAACCAAACCAAACCATCATCCTATAATTTTAATGGACACATCTATATTTTATTTTCTGAATAAATGAAATACTTGAGAAAGAATATCTTGCTTCTCTTCCTTCAGGGTAGTTTCAAAATTGGTGGGCCAACGTCAAAATTATTGGGCACTTTTTTTTCTTTCCGAAATATGTAGCTCTCATTTCCCCTAAAGTCCTTCAAAGACGTCTGTGAGAGGAATCTGGATAGGCCTATTTTTAAAAACTTTCCATGTTGATTCTGATATGTCATTTTATTTAAGGAATGCTGGTTCAGTACATGCTAAATGTTGGCGTATATTACATATGGGCCATTTTTTTGGTAATTTTAAAACATCAAAAGTCAGGAGAATTGTTATTCACTTGTTCTTACATAGTTGCTGTTTAGAGTAAATACTAGAGCTTTACTCCTTACTAAAAATTTTCCTTTTTTTTCATTCCTATTCTAATTTATGGCTTCTTCTTTCTTTCTCTGCATGTGTATTTCTTTGTCAATAAAGGCAAAAAAGGGGGGGGGGATGATATTTAGGAACCAAAATTAAAAATAATTGACAACCGGCCATCCATTGTTGACTAACGGAATTATGAAATGGAGACAAAGAATGAGAACGTAACAGCACCATAGGTATATGTTCTAATTTTAAGGGAGGAATTCTGTCCTCAGGTACTAATTCCTAAAGTCAAAGCAAAAATTTACACACCTACTCATAAACCAGTGGAAAATGTTCCTAGTTCCCAAAAGTATAGAAACTAAAAAGTGGCATTCCTTGTGTACTGGTGTTTTGGTGCACAGCCAGCACTTGTATTTTTGCTTGAGTTATGACCTAGTATCGTCAAGCTTGTGGAGTTAGCTCTCTACATAACTCTGTCACTCACTG
This sequence comes from Piliocolobus tephrosceles, assembly GCF_002776525.5. NCBI lineage: Eukaryota > Metazoa > Chordata > Mammalia > Primates > Cercopithecidae > Piliocolobus > Piliocolobus tephrosceles. The sequence goes on from NC_045444.1 coordinate 45,882,798, forward strand.
GCAATTTAAACTTCATTTTTTTCAGACAGGAGAGCTTAATTGTATGACTCATGGAGGCTTTAAAATTTTGCTGGCAACAATGTTGCTGTTGCTTATTATTATAAAAACAACCTCAACTTTATGATCAGTTTTATGATTTTTCTATCTTCAGCTCCACCTTCCAGGAAGAAGATCAGCAAGCAAAATGAACAAAATTTATATTTTGATTGCATTCATGCAGAGACGTTTTTTGGATAAGCACTCTCTCTACCAACAAGAAACTAACATTTAACTGCCTAAATCACATCTTAGTTTTTGAATACCAAAGAAATGCAAAAAAGATGCCAGCTGTAAAATATCCTACTTCATAAGCTGAGATGATCAGCTGGAGAATGTTTCCGGAGTCCTTCTGAAGTAGCCCTACTGTAGCTCCAGGAATAAGTTTTGCGTAATTCTGTAAACAGAAAAAGAGTAAGTCAATCTTTGTTTCCTCACGGTAATGGAGAAAAGTGTGGGTTTGAGCCTGCTGGCTATGACTGCCTCTATTTAACTGGCTGGGGAAAACAGGTTCATGATAACAAATCTGCTTTTCTCCTGAAACTGTAGCCTTTACTTTGTGCTGCTTCCTGTGCTCAAGTGGAAAATGGATTGGATGGAGTCAGCACTGGGGAAATCTAGGGTCTGTGGTTGCTATGGTCGGGGGCTGTGATTGCCATGGTCTAGGGCTGTGATTTTTGTCTCCAGAGGAGTCAAGTCTCAAATAATAGTAACATTTATATAACGTCTTCCATTTGTGAAGCATCCTTTGTCCAAAAAGTTCTCAGTACACAACCAGGAACTTCTCTTTTTGTAAAGTTGCAGAAACCAAGGTTTGGTGCACACAGGCAATGAGGGGAATCAGGTCGCTCTGTAAGTCATTCAGTTAAGAGGTCTTAAGGAGTAACCGCTTGGTGGAGAAAGAGAGTGAATTATTGGATGCTTGTACTGAGCTCTCCCTTCCTCTGGTAATGCGCTCCCTTTCAGGGTGCTAGCACCGTGCTGGGGTTGGTTGGAATTGCTCCCACCACATCACCATGGAGTGAGTCAGAAACTAGTGCAGAAAGCATTCTTTACCCACAGTGTTTTTTCCTGAGGCGTCATTCCCACCTGAGAACTAGCAATATGAGTTCATCATCACTCCAGGCATTGGGCATGGGCATGGAATGAGGCACGGCAAAGAAGGGAATTTTCCAGACAGCTGGAAATTTCCCCCACCCTGGAGTTTTATGTTTTAAATTTTGTTGTTTTCAAATGAAAAGTTTTCTAAGGTGTGTGATACACATACCTGCCTTCTTAAACAAAGATTCCTCAAAATACTTTGGCTTTTTTCTTGAAGGAATGGAGTTATTACTTATCAATATTAACTATAGTTTTGCCAGGCATGCTGCCTCACATCTGCAATCCCAGCACTTTGGGAAGTCAAGGCAGGCAGATCACTTGGGCTCAGGAGTTTGAGGCCAACCTGGCCAACATGGAGAAATCCCATCTCTACTAAAAATACAAAAATTAGCTGGGTGTGGTGGCACTCCTGTGGTCCCAGCTACTTGGAGGCTGAGGCAGGAGGATCACTTAAGCCCAGGAGGTTGAGGCTGCAGTGAGCTGATATGGTGCCACTGCACTCCAACCTGGGTGACAAAGTGAGACCCTGTCTCAAAAAAAAATCATAATAAATAAACTGTGGTTCTATAATCATCAAAGGCTTTTGAAACCTCCAGAGAGGTCACACCCATATCAAGTGGACCCTGACTGTTACGTTGTTGCTTCTTATATATGTTTTTAAATGATTTCTACCTTCTCCTTGGTGAGCTCTAAGGTCTTACTCACCTACTAATTTACTCATTTATCTATTTACTGTTGTATTCAACATCTACTAAGTAGGTTTGCTATACTGTACTATGTCAACAACCACTCCTGTCAGCTGTGGTCTTCTGAGTTGCTGTGTGCTATGAAATTGGATGACTGAATTTATTAAAATTGTATGTAGAAAAAAGTAAGTAAGCTTTGAGTGAAGGATTTAGGGTATCTCATATAGTTCAAACATAATGATATTCTATCTTATTTAAAGAAGATTTAAGTGTTTTAGAAAATGTAAAAAACCTAAATTAGAATGAATAATTATCATTAATTATAATAGTGATACCAAGAAAATAAATTAGGACAAAAGGAACCAAGCAGAGGAACAAATGAAGCCAGGGCAACATTAGAACACAGAAGACATGCAGGGTGTCCCGGGCACTTGCTATAAGTGGGTCCTTCGGTGAGTCCACACTTTCTACACTTATGTGGAAAAATGGGCTTTGGTTTTGATTTGAGGGTTTGTAATGTTCCTCTTATTTCAGTGGTCATGATTGTGTTGAAGTTTGAAGTCAGTAGAAATCTAAATTGTTTTTTTGTTGTTGTTAATTTTTATTTTTAGAGACAGGGTCTCACTCTGTTGCCCAGACTGGAGTGCAGTGAGTGGCCTGATAATAGCTCACTGTAGGCTCGAACTCCTAGGCTCAAGCAATGCTCTCACCTCCGCCTTCCAAAGTGTCGGGATTACAGGTGTGAGCCACTGAGCCTGGAAAATCTGAACTCTTAACAGTGTGAGATGCTGCTCTGCCTTGACACTGTTTTATTATTGAGGGGGCTGTGGGCAGTAATCCAGGTAACATTCCTTACCTTACTCTGTGTCCCACATTGCTGCCTGATGATGGAGGAACCCCTTTTGTTTCCCTGAGTCAGGGAAAACTTGTAAAGTACAAGGAAGGCACTGGTTTACGGACTTACCTTTTCAAATAAACACATGTCACAAAGGGCTGTGAAGCACGTGGCATGTGGTTAATGGTGAATACCTATACAGGAACTTGAATTCCACTTAAGTGAAGCTGGAATGTGTATAAATTTGACTGATCCCAGAAGAGATGGCAGAGGGAACCTTTCAAGCTTGACAAAGAAAGGTTTAGGTCCCTTAGGAAAAGGATTTCAAGGCTCTTAGCTTTCTACAAAACTGCTATCCTTGAAAAACATCCTGAGAACCCCAACACTGAGGTGTCACAGATACATTCTGCAAGCACTAGTTCAAGTGGCCTCCAAATTTGTGGTTAATTCTTGGCTAACAAAGCCAAACCCATCCACTTCCTAAAGCATAATTATAATCCTGCATGTGGTATGACATTTGGCATTTGGCTATTAGGACAAGTGGTTAGCATTAATCGCTGACTGCCACTAGAGTGACAATATAAAAGGGTTGGCAGCCAGTAGCAGTAACCAGTGGTGACACTGACAGTTGCGCAGAGGAAAACTATTAATTTCTGGATGCTGAGTCCCCTCAAAAGCATTTCAAATAATTAACTAAAAATATGGACAATTTGGCTTCCTGCTCTAACACTGTCAAAATTTATACTTTAAATATTGTAGTATTATGATTACTGTAAATATCATGTGTCAAATGCTTTCCTTTCATTAAAGTCTTAACGCACTATTATAAATTGTTGTAATTAAACATGTTTAATGTTAGAAAAAGGATGATTTTGCATGCCTGGATGTGATGAATTATAGTATTTGTGACTCTAAAAGATGATGCCTGGATATTAGAAATGGTGAACACTGCAAACATGATGTTGCATGAGCTGATTAGAAATGCAAGCTCTGATGCTTGGGCCTGAATTCTCTGTTATCTATCTGCAGATTATCTTAATTATGGATTTTCCTCGTCCTCCCTACCATACCACCCAGAAGTTCCTGAGGTTGCTTTTCTCACTCATTCTTTCTGATTACCTTAGTTTTCTTAACTTCCTTCTTCAAGCCCTATTTATCTCTTCACTCGGCCCCCATCTCCAAAAAGATTATGTATGTATCTAACAGTCTGCATTTGTTCCATGGAAATCTCCTCTTTGTGGAAGAGAAAGGATAAGAAACCAACAGAGAGCTATTTAGCAGGCAGGTGTGATACCGAGGAAATCACCTGCATTCCCACCTGCACATCCTGGGCTCCTCTCAGAGAGGGACTCCCAGTTTGGTGCCTCTCAGTGTCTGGCTGCCAGAACCAGCTGTCAGGTGTGCACTCCTGCTTGGCTCAGGGCAGAGGAACATGCGGTCACACACCTGCTGCCTGGTTAACTGTGGACAGGCTGTTGGTTGGCCTTCTCTTCAACAAGACTCGTGTTGAGGACCTTACAGAGCCTCTCTGGCTTTGGTGATATTCTGGCTTTCTGTCCTGCAGAAAAGGAAGCTCCTGATGTTACCCCTGTTCCTGCTCCAACTACACCTGCTGTGTGGTTAGCTCTTCAGAACCTGGATGTCTGCTGGGTCAGTGTTTTGTATTAACTGTATCCTTGCTGGGTACCTTGATTTGGTTTCTGCTTTGGACAGTGACTCTAGTGGGCCCTTATAGCCTAATCTTCTGACATTTCTACTACAGTCTCAGAGACCCCTCCCACCTCAGAGCTCAGTAGCCCTCATTTGATAGAGACCATGTGATGCATGCCCCTCATTTCACAAGTCAAGTGGTCACATATCAGCTAGCAGCATTTTTTTTCTTGCTTTTATTATTATTTTAATGGATGCATAATAAACTGTTCACATTTATGGGGTACAGTGTGATATTTTGATGCACATATATGATGTTTAATGATCAAATCTATCACATTTTAATAAAGAATTTGTAAAACCAAGTGCTCAGAGCAGCCGGCTACTTCCCTTTAGACTCTGCTTGCTTAACTCTCTTTATGAAGCCTCACTAACATGTCACTAATGTTACTTTATTTTATGCTCACAGCACTGTTTGTTTTCAATATTATATTATTAACCAACATCAGTGTTTCTAATCTGTAAATAGACTTACTATACGTATTCTACTGAAATACATTTACTAAAAGATTGGCTTGCATAGACTGAGAATATATGATGTTATATAGTCTGCTCACAAATTTCTCTTCTAATCTTTCTAAGTATTTTTTTCATTACTTTTTATCTCTTTAGTTAGCAGCTCTTTGCGGTGCATTCTCTCTCTCTCTGTCTCTCTCTCCCCCTGTTTCTCTCTCTCTTTTTCTTTCTTATAAACTTTAATGGCAGCATAACATACAGATTGTGCCAGTAATAAGTATATAGTTCAAGAAATATTTAAAGAGTAAACAAGCAAATACCATCACCCAGAAAAATCAATAAATAGAATATAAGCCGGGCTCAGTGGCTCATGCCTGTAATCCCAACACTTTGGGAGGCTGAGGTGGGTATATCACTCAAGCCCAGGAGTTCAAGACCAGCCAGGTAACATAGTGAGACCCCATCTCTACAAAAAATACAAAAATTAGCCTGGCATGTTGGTGTGCACTTGCAGTCCCAGCTACTGGAAGGCTGAGGTGGGAAGATTGCTTGAGTTTGGGAGGTTGAGGCTGCAGCCACTGCATTCCGGCCTGGGTGACAGAGTCAGACCTTGCCTCAGAAAAAAAAAAAAAGGAAGAAAGGAAAGGAAAGGAAAGGAGGGAGGAAGGAAGGAAGGAAAGAAGAAAAAGAAAGAAAGAGAAAGAAGAAAGAAAGAAGGAAAGAAAGAAAGGAAGGAAGGAAGGAGAGAAAGAAAGAAAGAAAGAAAGAAAGAAAGAAAGAAAGAAAGAAAGAAAGAAAGAAAGAAAG